>NC_060286.1:41400180-41700180 GCF_021613505.1 Equus quagga
AGCTGATTGATCACTGAGAATGCTGGTTGAATGAAGGAATGAATGAATGTACAAGAGAATGCTTGTCAGGCCATACTGGGGGACAAACTGTATCCCTGGCAGAGAACTGGGGTCCTTGGCCCTGGAGAGTAGCACCTCCTCATTACTGAGGCCTGTGCTCCTTCTCCAGCCAACTCCACTTTGCCTTCCGCCTGTGACTCATTAAGAGATATGTAACCTTAATCCTTGAAATTGCCGGGGATGGAGCATGTTTTCATTCAATGGCATGAACATGGGGATTTTATTCCTTTCTTAAATAAATCTCACTCCCCCAGGAAGTTTGGACAGGATGTGGGCGATCGGACTAGGGGTTGAAAGTGGACAATTTGCAAAAGGCCTGTTTCAAAATTTGAAACCCCGTGGCCACTGGCCAGAGCTGAGTGTGGCTTGTGGGGGTCGCTGGGGCCTCCTCTCAAAGAAGGGAAGGGATGATTGAAAACAAACCTTCAGCTGTCACTGAGTAGGCTGATGGCTCGCAAGACAGAATTCCGCGGTTTGGTTTTGCTTCTCTGAGGAAACTTGAGCGAGCTCGGTCACCCTCATTAGCTCTTCTTTCAAGCTTTCGGCTGAGGCCTGAAGCCCAAGGGGAGTTTGAGCTGGTGCTGACATCAGTGGGACGAGTGTGTGAGTGCTAGAGGAGACTGCAGCTCTGGCCCAGGCCCAGGGGGAAGGATGCTCTGAGGCAGGCCCAGGGGACCGTCTAGCCCAGCTCGGGGGACCATAGGGGCTGGAAGCTCACCCCCCCCCCGCCCCGGGAGGAGGCACAAAGTGGGGCTGAGGAGAAAGAATAATAACGTGATATTATGCCTGTTGTCACCAGGCACGGCCACAAGTTTTCTCTTTCATCCCAAAGTGGGTGCCATCAGTTCCTTGTTGTGGAGATGAGCAAGCTGACCACTGTACTGCAGCTCCCATCAGGGCCACAGTCTGGCCCAGGCAGCCCTGACTCCAGGTCCACTGCTCTTCTTAGTCTTCTCCTCAGTGGGTACCCACCACGCAGAGCCAGGGCTGAGGCTGGCGCTCCGGGATCACGGATGCGGCTGGTTGGAGGGGCGGGACACGGGTTCAATGGTCCCGGAGACCAGTTCTCAGTGTTCGAGCTCTCATGACTGGCTGTCCCACTGTCCTTTGCTGTCCTCAGCAAGTGGACACTGGCCCTGGACTGGCCCCCACGACAGGGAGATTCCATTATCCCCTGTTTCCTTTTGACTTCTTTTTTCTTTTCTCTGCTAGGAAAGACAGCAGTTTGTCCCTTTGGAGAAGTCACCGGTATCCTCCGGCTCTCCTTCACGCCCTTCGTCGGTAAAAGGGAAGGAGGTTTCATTCATTTATTTGTCAGAAATCCTGATGTGCCATGTACTAATAGCAAGCGTCGGCCCCTGAATGTGGTGCTGGCCCGGGAGTGTGTACGTGGTCTGCTAGGCAGACACCATGCGGGGGCACGTCGGGAGTTCACACCCCGTCTGAGATGAGGATCAGACTCTTATCACACGTGTTAGTCTCTGGTCCCTTCCCTTGCTAAACCGTCAATTACTGTGTTATAGTCGTTTGCTAGGATACTGTGTAACCGTTAAAGCATCACAAGATAGGAAGCTCTTGGATGGCGTGGGAAAACATTCAGGATATATAGTTAGGTGAAAAAATTAGGATGAGTCCAATTAAAATGATGATGAGTCCAATTAAAAATATGTATACAGGAGCCAGCCTCATGGCGTAGTGGTTAGATTCATGCCCTCCGTTTTGGCGGTCCCAGCTTTGCAGGTTTGGATCCCGGGCACAGACCTACACACCGCTCATCAAGCCATGCTGTAGTGGCGTCCCATACACAAAGTAGAGGAAGATTGGCACAAATGTTAGCTCAGGGACAATCTTCCTCAAGCACAAAGAGGACGGTTGGCAACAGATGTTAGCTCAGGGCCAGTCTTCCTCACACACACGCAAAATATATATATGCATACACACATGTACACAAGCACACACACACCTCACACTCTCTCTCTCTCAAAGGTGCCACCAGTTCTCACTCACATAAAGGCTATCTCCACTTCCCTTCTTGTCCCCACATCTTCCCTCCATCAGGCTCCCCAGGCTCACAGGGGATCTCATTGTCCTCCAGCGAGCTTTGCAAAGGGTGATGGTTCCTTCTTCCCTCCATCTGAGCCTTGAGCTGGAGCCAATGACTACCCAGCTTAGCCTCAGTTTCCCCACCCGTAAAAATGGAAAAAGGATGATGACGTGAATCTCTGCCATCACCGTTTGCCGTTTGGGGAGAGAGGAGATTTCTCTCCATTTGACTCTGGTCCTGACCCTCCTCCTCTCTGTCCTTCCAGAGCCTTGATCCTCACTCGTAATTTTGGGGCCAGTTATTATATTTTCTTTTCCCTCGGATCTGAGGCCATACTTGAAGTGTGGGGGAGGTCACCAAAGGTGTCACAGAAGACAGAGAGAGTGACAGGGCCACCTGGGACTGTTGGGTGTGAGTGCTTCACTCTGCGGGGCTCCTGGCTTGTCCTCCCAGGCCCCTTCTCCTCACCCGCCCTTCTTGGGGACTGCGGCTGCCAGGGCTGGATTTGCACTGGGAGGAAGTAGGGGGCAGAGTTGGGGATGGGAGAGGGTGGGGTTGGCTGGAAGACGAGGCCCCACCACACGGGGGTTATTCTCTGGGGTGCAGCGGGCACCAAAGAAAAGGGTGAGCTAGAAAGTGCTGGGCAGATGTTGGAGAAACCAGGGAGGGAGCGACCCCTCCTGGACCCCCAGCCCACCCCTGCATGGCCCCCCAGAGAGCCACGGAGTCCGTTGGTGCTGCTACATTTACCACCTCGCAGAAGCCCCTCTTACAGAGAAGGAAACTGAGGCTCAGATGTGCACGGTGAGCCCAGCCCAGCGCCCAGGTCCGGGGCGTGTCCCATGTCCCCACAGCAGCCCCAAAGTTTGGTCTCTCCCCGGGATGCACAGGCCAAAGAATGTGAGGCAGAAGGGGCTCAGTACCCGGGGCCTGGGGTCTGCTGTTTCCGTCAGTGGGGCTGGAGGCGGCATCTTCTTTCCCGCCTGAGAGCACTGCGGCTCATGTTCATGGCTTGCTCATCGGGATGAAAGAACTTTACACAGTTTCCTGGCCACATCTACCAATTCGGTGACCCTTCATAAAAGCCCCACAGGAACCCCAAACAGCATGTTTCAAAATACACGGAACTCAGGCCGCTGCAGAGCTCAGAGCCCTGCTGCTGGCCTGGCCCATCAAGGGAGGGTGGGTCCAGGGCCACCCTAGGCCTGCCTGAGCTTGCCCCCTACCCCAGAGCCCACTTGGTGGTCACCAGCCCCCAAACCCCCTCTTCCGTGACCTTGGGGAGAGCCTCAACTGGGAGGCTGTTCCTCCGCCTTCAGACCAGTCATTTCTTCCACGTTAAGAAGAGTCCGCCTGAGCTGGCCTGCTGGGCCGGGGAGGCGGGGCTATAGTTGTATTAACAGGAGCAGAGTAGATGGTGAAGCATGGCTCCTGAATCCAGTGTTGGGGTCGGAGCCAGGCTGGGGCTCTGCCTCCACATCAAGGTGGCAGGGAGCCACAGGACCACGGGCCTGTAGGAATATCCCCCAGCACAAAGGGGTGCAAGTCCCTGCTAGCGTTCTAGGTCGGAGGTGGAGCCGTGGTGGGTGTATGGATGGGCGTTAAATCTTTGAAAAGTTGAGTAAAGATAGTAGAAGAGCCTTCATGGACCAGTGATGACTGGTGACATGGAATAAAGGCTGTCGTCAGTCCAATTCTGTGTGTACCTGGAGTCACAGGTGATAATAGTAATATTAACAATAGCAAGAACTCAACGGGCTGCCATCTGAGCGTGCTGATCTGCTAGGCCCGTCCCGGGGACCCCTGTGTTCCTTATCTCCACCCATGTCCCGGTTAGTCCTGAGATGGAGGTCCCTTGCCTCTCCTTCCTTTCCTCCACCTGCTCCAGCCTGTTTGCTGTGATTTCCCAGTTCACACCTCCTGTGAGCTCTCTCACTCTGGGACGATCTCCCTGTCCCCCAGAGACCCCTTGGTGCTGCTCAAGATTGCCCCTACAGACCTGCTGGGTTTCGTTCCAGAGCTGTGTCTCACATTGAATTACCGGGATCCTGAGGGCCGGCTCTGGTCAGCTCCATGTCCCCGCTGCTGGGCCTCACCATTCCCAAAGTACCCCTCAGGGAGTGTTGACCCATTCCCTATATCCTTTTGGTCAGACACGCACTCAAACAGTTACATTTGGTTTTGTGACTCGGCCCTCTTGTCTTGGAAGGTCCTTCTGCATGGAGCCTGGAGCCGTGAGGCGTGGTTGCTCCAGGACAAGACTTCCTGAAGACACCTCTGATGGGTGGAGCCCTGGCTTCGCTGGGTGAGTTATACTTCTCCTGGTCACACTCTCAATGGCGTGTGTGCCTGTGACTAAGTCTAGATGACGTAAAGACTACAGACAATCAAAGATGGGCTGGAGCGTGGGTGAAGGCCTCACAGGGGCCTGAGTGCGTGCACTGCCCACCTGGAGCATTGGCAGGCAGAGGCCAGGCCATTTCTGGCAGCTGCTTCTCTGAGTGGAGGGCAGGGCTAGCCAGAGAAGTCACTTGAAAGTTGCCCAAGGTGTCACTAGTGAAAGGGCAAGCTCAGCACGGGCTCGACCCCGGATAGTTGACCCTTGTCTCTGGTCCCACCCAAGCGGCTCGCAGCTGACCCATCACTAGCGTCCTTTTTGGCAGCTTGGGTTGGGGCTCAGGGTTACCTTCTCACCTCTGTTCCAAGTGAGTCCGTTAATTTATGCAGATAATTACAGTCTGTTAACTCATTACCGTAATGGACAATGTGATAAGTGGAAGCCATCTGAGTTTTTCCTGTAAAAGACCCTAAACTAATAACTAAAATTTATTTCACATAATAGTTCTAAAAAGGAATATTTTTCTTCATTAAAAAGGAAATACATGTTTATTGTAAAAGTTTGTAAAATGCTGAAAAGAACAAAAGGAAGAATAGGATTGAGCCTAGTCCCACCACTCGAGGATGACCACTGCCAACATTTGGTGACCAACCTCTGGTTTTTGTTTTCTTCTATAATCACATAAATGTCTGTGTGTGTGTGTGTGTGTGTATACACATATGTATGTTTTTTAATGGGCTCATCATTATCATCCTAATTTTTTCACCTAATTACATATCTTGAATGTTTTCACATGTCATTAAGTAATTTCCTATCTTGTGATGTTTTAATGGTTATATAGTATCCTAGCAAATGACTATATCATAATTGATTTAATTGGTCCACTCTTAACCAGGTGTTTAGATAATTTTAAAAGTTGGATTGTGTGAATTGGGGTGAGCATCTTTGTTTATTCATCTTCACATGTGTCTCTGATGTGTCTCCTGCAGTTTGTTCTAAAAGTGGAATGGCCATGTCAAAGGCTGTGAGCATTTTTACGGCCGTTCTCCTTAACCTTTCCACCACCTTGCTTTCTCAGAATTAGTTTAAGAAGTGCCTTTTTCTCTGGGAATTATCAAGGTTTTTAACATTTGCCAATTTGTCAAAGCATGGCATTTCATTTCAGTTGTTATTACCCGTGATAAGAGCATTTCCTTCATATCTTTATTGGTTCTTTGCATCTGAATTGCCAGTTCAGATTCTTTGCATTATCCATTTAGTTTTATTTTTGTCAAAGTCGTGCAGATACATCATTTTAAGAGTCAAATAGTTCTACGAGGTTAGTGCCGAAGCCTCGGTCCTCAGCCCTGCTCCTCCATCCCGTGACCTGCTCCACTGAACCGACAGCTTTGAACTCTTGGAACTGATTCTCTTGACATTTACATCCATTTTTCTAAGTAACATCTTAGTTTTCTACGTCTCACTTTTGTTCTAGCGTGAGGCATTGTCTTGACTTCTCATCCATAGAAGATGAGGATTTAACTCTGTCACATATGCCCTTGGCCTCCCCACACACAAGCAGACCTCTGTGCCGCATCCTCTCAATATATTTAGCTCGTAGCTTTAGTTTGATCAATATTCAGTGTTCACGTTATTATAACAGTGTAAACACTCTTGATGCCTGACCAACAGCACTATGATTCTTTACCTCTCCTTCCCAACTTTCTGTTTGCTCTGGAGTTAATAATTACCTTGTTTTTTGTTTGTTTCTTTTTTCATTCTTTCTTTGATTGATTTGTTAGTTTCTAATGAAATTTTCACAGATTTCTCCCAAACCTCTCAACACATTCAAACACATTAGTGTTTTCTTTTTTTTTAATGTGTTTAATCTTTTTGAAAAAATCTCTTCCTGGAGCCTTCTTGCCTGTTTTCTTCTGGATTGGTTGATCTTTGGGTTTCCTGTCCTCATCTTGGGATCCTCCCTCATTCTTTTCCCGAGGATTCCCTTGACCCTCTCCTTGGTTGGATCTCGAATTCTGTAAAACCTGTGTAATCTTTTTTGGTTTACTCCGCTGTTTTGCTAGAGTGCATCCTCTAGTAGTTTCCTAAGAAGGGGTTCGTGGGAGGTAAATTCTTGGAGATCTTTCACATCTGAAGAGGAAAACGTGTCCACACTGATGGTGATAGTTTGGCTGGTATAGAATTCTGTTTGGTAATCGTTTTTCCCCTCAGATTTCGAAAGCATGAATAATTGTCTTCTCACTTCTAGTGCTGTTGATGAGCAGTCTGAAGTCTATGTGATTCCTCATCCCTTGTCTGTGCTCTTTTTCCTCCCCTTCCAGAACTTGTAGGATTTTCTCATTGTCTTCTAGTGTTTTAAATTTCACGTGCATGGCTCTTGATATGGAGCTCCGTTCATCCATTTTACCAGGCCCTTTTGACCTGAAAACTTGTGTCCTTCAGTTTTGGACATTTTTTTTTTGCACAGTTGCTTGGCTAACGTCCTTTCACCTATTTTCTCTTTCTGGAACTTAGATTGTTTGTGTGTTGGATCTCTCTGGTTCTTTAATATTCCCATAATTTTCCTCTGATTTTCAACTCTTCATTTCTTCTCTTCCTGAGCGATATCTGTCTTCGTTGACTTTTAACCTATTTTCATTTCTGCAATCTCTAATTTTCAAGGTTTTTATTATATTTTAAATGTTATTTTATAGTGTTTTATTCATGGATGCAGTTGCTTCTTATATCCCTGATAATATTAGGTTTTCTGAAATTTTCTGTTTTTTTATGGAGTCTGCAAGGTTTTTTTTTTTCTTCCAAGTGTGTGTATGTCTCTAACTTCTATGTTGCTTTTCTTAACTCTCTGGTGATATAGGTAGATATGGAGATAGATGATGGAGATAGGGCTATGGAGGATTTGGGTGCATATAGTACACACAGACAAGCACACTCACGAGCTGTTGGGAAGCTCTCGTATGGCCTTGCGAGCTCTGGCTTTACTGTAGAGTGAGCTGGCTGGACTTACTATTGTGGAACCCCAGGTTTTAGCATTTTTAAATCTTTTTCTTTTGGATAGCTCAGATGCTCGCTTTAAAGAAGGTTTTTCACTTTCTGGTGTGGAGTATTTTCAGCTGCTGGTGCTCTGGAGGTTTGTGGAGGAAGACCAGGTGGTCTCAATGTCCAGCTTGTAAAACTTTGCCATCTTCATCCTTTTAATTTAAAACTCTTGCCCTCAGCCCTGCCTGCATCTCTGCTGCAGTCACCTCTGCTCCACTGTCTCCATGTAATACACCTTCAGTCTTCTCTCAGAGTTGGGGAACGCTCTGGCCAATGGGTGAGGATCTGGGGAGCTGCCTTCTTAAAGACACTTTCAGCCAATTCATCCTATTTAGACCCAGATTTTCCTGCCACATCAAGGTACCTGTCACTTCCTGAGACTTCTGTGGGTTCCATGGAATACACCGGACTTTATTTCAGCTTTCCTCGCTGCCGGTTTAGGATTCCTAGCTCTGAATCACGCCTCTCTTCTTGTCTTTGTTCCTCTGTACTTAGACCCAAAATGAAAATCTCTTCACTCTCAGCACAGTGTCAAGAGGGCGAGCAGGTGCACAACTGATCTCAATTTCCCACATTCATTTAAACTGGAAGTCATTTAACCATTTCTCTTTATTGATATGTTCATCTTTTATTTTCATTTGGTAAGACCTTTTAAAATAAGAATAGTAACTCTTTTTCTCTCATATATTACCAATTTCCCCCCACTTTTCATTTGCCATTCCATTTGTTTGTGGAGCTTTTAATTTTTTTATTTAAAAAACCTTTATGTTCTAAAATCGATCGCTAATTTTTAATAGAGTTTCTTCTTGGTTAGAACGTCCTTTTCCACTCTGAGCTCATATGGTCACTTTTTTTTTCCCCAGTTCTTTCCTGATTTTATCTTTTATATTTGAACCTTTAATCCATTAACTTAATTACTGTGACAAATAACTGCCTGTCCCATTTCCACATTTAGTACATGCTAGATACTTCTATGCTTTTGTTTCTTGTTGTGCCTTTCTATATTCCATTAATCTGTCTATTCTTACCCCTGTGCTGCTTTATTTTAATATATTGAATTGTTACAATGTGTATTATTGTTTAGTAGCAGTTGTCTTCCTCCCTTCTTATTTTTCAACATTTTCTTGAGTAGTCTCACTTGTTTATTCTTCCTGATGAATTTTAGCTCTATTGTGAATTTTAAAACATTCTTTATAAATTTTCTGTGGAATTTTTTAAAATGGTAAATTAAAGGGAACTGATGTTTTTTGATATTTGGACTTTGCCTGATATTTTGCAGTTTAATATACATATTCACAATTTGTCAAATTTGACAAATTCGCAGTTTGTCATTAAGCTTATTTCAAGAAATTTAAGTATTGCTTTGATTGTGAATTTATTCCCTTTTCTTATATTTTCCAACTGGTTATTACTGGTATGTAGGGGGAGGGATTATATATTTACTGTTATGGGCTGCCTCGTTGAATTCTCTCATTTGTTCTGCAAGTTTTTAGTTGAATGTTTTGGAATTTCTAGGTAAAGAGTCCTTCATAGCTATATAATGCAAATTTTGCTACTTTTTCCAATATTTTGTTTCTTCTATTTCCATTTCTTGTCTTATAGCATTGGTTAGATCTTCCAAAACATTAAATTGGTGATGATGAAAATCTTTTTCTTGTTTCTGGTTTACTGCTAAGTATGATGACAAATAATCTTTTAGGCTATGTGTTTTTTATAATGCCAATGAAGTGTTTATTTCTAGTTCATATATATCTTTAAAATCAGGAATGGATTTAGAATTTTATGAAATGCTTTTTTGATACCTATAGAGATATTTGTGTTGTTTTTCTCTGACGGTCTGTTGATGCAATGAATTATAATAATGTTTCATAATTTTGAAACATTTTTGGATCAAATTCTACCTGGTTATGGTATATTGTTCTTTTAATATACTACATGACTTGCTTCACTAGCATTTCATTTAGGACTTCTCAAATTTATTTTTTGTTGGTTTTGGTATCAAAGTTATGCCGGCTTTGTAAAATGAATTAGGGAACATTCCATCTTTTTCTATATTCTGTACCATATATACATCATTTAAATGATCTGTTCCATGAAAGCTCGGAAGAACTCACCCATATAACTCTCCTGGGGTAATTCTTTGACAACGTTTCCTATTTCTTTTGTATTTATTGGATTCTTTAGATTTTCTACATCTTTAGAATTTTGGCTTCTTTTTCTGATGTAGCGCATTGTTTAAATGTGCAGGCACTGGAATCAGGCAACTTGGGTTCAAATTCTTGCTCTGTCATTTCTCATGTGATCTCAGGAAAACTATGTCCTCTCTCTAATTCTTAGTTTCCTCATTTGTTAAATGGATAAAATGGGAGCCTGTAGCTAAGAGGGCCATTGTGAGGATTAAAGAGATAAAGTACTTTGCACTGTGTCTGGCACATAGTGAGTGCTCAGTGATTTTTTTTTAAAGCTATTAATTAACCCTAGAAAATAATCTATTTTTCAGAGATTTAAAAGTTACTTAGCACAGAATTATAAATAGTATTTTTATAATAAATTTTTTTATCTATTTCTATGATATATCACCTGTGTCATTCTTTATTTTGTATGTGTGTACTTTATCTCTTTTTTTTTATCAGATGAGCTAGAGTGTCTATTTTAGAGGTTTTTCAAAGAATCAGTTCTTGGAATAATTTATCAATTCAACTGTTTTTGTATTAATGTGTTCAAATTCAACAATACCTGCTTTTACCTTTATTGACCCCTTCCTTCTACTTTCCTTAAGCTTGTTTTATGGATCTGTCCATATATCCCTTATGTTGTTCTTCTTTAATAATGAAAACATTTCATGCTATGAATTTGCCTCTGGTTGCAATTTTGACTGCATGTCACAAGTTTCAGTATTTTTAAATATTTGTAATTATGCTTTTCATTTCTTCTTGTTCTTAGAAGAAATGATTATCTGACTTAAATGTGCAAAAGTAGAGCTTATTTTTTAATTAATTTCTGATTTGTTTGGGTTGTGTGTTGTTGCTTATGCATTTTTATTCAATTGTGGTTATACTTCATTGTGGCTAGAGATTGTGGACATACAAACTCTCCTTTGGGGGATTTATGGATGTCTTCTTTGTGCCCTATATAATCAATTTTGTAAATGTTTCATGGTCTTTAAAAGTAAGGTGTGCATCTTGTTGATAGGGTACAGATTTTGATGTAAAGACATTTAGTTTAACTAGCTTTTCAGTTGATTCTTTTGGATTTTCTTAGTGAAGAATGAAGTAATCTATAAATAACCATAATCTTAATCTGTTTGTCATAGTTTATAAGATTGATCTATTTTCTGTTTCATTACATTTGTTAGAGCTTTTTGAATAGTGTAAGCTAATATTGATGATGTAAGCATCTTTTCTTGA
This sequence comes from Equus quagga, assembly GCF_021613505.1. Lineage (NCBI taxonomy): Eukaryota > Metazoa > Chordata > Mammalia > Perissodactyla > Equidae > Equus > Equus quagga. Next base: position 41,411,066 of record NC_060286.1, read on the forward strand.
TTTCTCATTTTCTGTTAATGATGCTGTTGCTTTCCTCTTGATTTGAGGCATGTTCATCATTTACTTTCTGCCTGTTTGATGACTTTAGGACCGAGAGAGCTCTGGAAACTGCATTTCTGTTTCTCCCATTTTGGCTGCTATTTTATTCCTAATGTCAATGTTTGTGAATGTTGTGTCCTTGTTGTGGACTGTACCTTCCATCTCGGAGGGGTGGTTTTCATCGACCAGTCTAACGGTTTTGCTCTTGGGTACTTATAATTACAGAAGCACCTCTGCTTTATTTTCATTTGTGTTTCTGAGTTAGGTAACCCTAGTTTCTTGTATAATTGTTTTTGGAAGCCTGTATTCAAGGCAAAGTGTTGTTTGAAAGTTGAACCAGAGACTTGCACGTTCCAAAGAATTCTGCTCCTCGAGAGCACAATGTTCTGCACATTTTCAAGCAATTTCTAGCATTCCATGCATGTTCTTTAAACTTTGTCTTTTCAAACACATGGTTCACTGCCTTAAATTCAATTATTGAGGCTAAAGATTGGCCACATTGGGTCTGCCTAATGATTTCCGTCTTTGTCTTAATTTCTTAAGTCTGTATGAGATCTATGCTCTTACCACAGGTATCAGCAATTTTACTTTTCCATTTTCTGCTTACTTTATGAAACAACACGAGCAAAATGTAATTAAATACTGGTTTTCAGATGCAGCCAAGTCCTTTATTCAGACCAAATGTTACCCAGAAGCCAGATAAGTAAAATAGATCAAATCCAAGCTGCCCTGTTTGGAGCCAGGCAGTGACCTCAAACTGTGGGCATTTTCCTATAGAGACATGCGGGACCCCAGATGCCTCTCAGAATACCCTTTGAAAGTCTCTGCGATGAGATATTAAAGCAGTTGCACAAACACACTGAACAAATTGCCATGTATGCAGGACTTGGGTGCAGTCGATAGGGAGCCGATTGCTGGCAGTCAGTGGCTGTGTGAATTCCGTAGTTGTGAGATGTCAACTCAGGGTCGTGTAGACCACCTGAAAGTCGGTGTGCGAAAATGGAGGCTTTCCTGTTTGTCTCTGCTCATCCCTTGGATTTGAATTTTTCCAGATAATATACTTGAAATGCATCTCAAATAGACAACTTGTAGTGTGGATTTGACGCTTTTGCCTTGAATGGGAAAATCCCCTTTTTAAGGGGGTATAAACCATTTTCCTTTTTATTTCTTGGTTTTCTTGTTGGGACGTAAAAAATTGCACTTAATGCTTGTTTTATTTTTTTTTCTCCTTCCTTTCCTGCAGTCTTTTATTACATAGAGTACATTTTTCTCTTTTAAAATTTTCTCTGGTGATTCGGAAAGCACACAGCCAGTGTCTAAGTCTATCAGTGCTAACATTTCAGGGGTTTTTTAAGCCATGCTTACATCCAAATTTTTCTATGGCAAAAAACAACCTGACTTCCGTCTGTGCAATTAATTCCGTCTGTTCCTATATCTCCCCGTTCCTCCTGTTTACACCCTTCCAAATGATACTGTGTGAGTGGGTTTTGTCACTGTGCCTTCTACTTCCTCTCCCCACCCTGAGCCCCGGGCTTTGGGATGAGAGAATCGCCTCTCTGCTTTCTGCTCTGGCCTCCTCTGCAGCAGCAGAAACTCCTTATTGTTTCTGGACTATAGATTGTGTCAACCTGAAATGCTGCCACTTTGTACACTTCCGTGATCTCCTCTCAGTGTGTGGGTTGAGGGTCCGTCTTCTTCCCATCTAGACTGTGAGCTCCTAGGAGGCAGGAACCCCGAGTCAGGGCAGCCTCCGCCTCCACACGGGGCAAACGGCTGTCCAAGGCGTATTCACAGCTGAGTGTCTGAGAGGCTGTGTGAGCCAGTCAGTGCAAAGACGACTAGCCAAGGCGTAAATGAGTGTAGGAAGGAGTGGATCTGAGAGAGAGACGAGTGCATGGATGAGCGGGTGAATTGACGTGCTGTTGAAAGAATGGCCGAGTAGATGGACAGGTGAGGGAGTGGAGCAATGACTGGGGCCTGCGGAACCGAGAATGACCGCCAGCCACCAGCTGCGAGCCATCTGAGGTTAGGAGATGTTCAGCCCAGGCTGGGTGTCTGCATGTTGGGATGCATGGGGTGGGGGAGACGGGCTTGCCCACCTCTCTTGAGATCCAGGAGGCTAATGAAGATGCATGTCACTTTGTCCAGGACGACGGGGACATTTAGGATCCATCTCTGCTATTTGGAGTTGTCCATTCTTCCTCCCTATTCTGTAGAATGCCTGATTCTGGGCACCGAGGATATAAAGCTGAGGCCGGTGTGATCCTTTCCTCGCTCAGAGGAGTTCCCGTACCAATGGCGGACATGAGTGACTTCCTCTCCAATCAGGGGTACAGAGAAAAAATAAAAGCCATCAAAATGACCTCCCCAGCTCCCACCATTAGCCTTTCCCCACAGCTTCTCTTTCCCTGATGACCGAGGGAGGAAGTGACTGAACTCCTGGCCCAATGGCAAATGCGGCCTGAGCTTGGGCACCACCTCTCCAGCTTCTCAGGGGTCTTCCACCACCACCGTCAGCCTCGCCCCTCTCCTGGAGGCTTCCCGTTGGCTCTTACGATGCCATAGGTCCTGTTATCGGAAGAGTCTCTGGAATCCGCCTCCTCCCTCTAGCTACCACCCTCTCGGTGGTTTTTCTGTATCTCATTTTTATTTGCCTTCCCGCCCTGCTGCTCCACTGGGAGAGCTTTCATGAGACCACCAATGACCTCCATCCGATTGCCTGCTCGGCATCTCCACTAGGATTTCTCACTGGCCCTGCAGCCTCGCCCACTCAACACTAAGCCCCTGCTCCCCGATCAACACTCGCTCCTCCTTGGGTGCTCCCCAGCTCAGAGAGTGGAGCCACTCTCTCCCAGCTGCCGTGCCGGACGCCTGCGAGCATTCTTGACCCTTTCCTATTGCTCTCCATTCCTTACCCGTGGCTGGGGCATTACCAGGTTTCTCCTGTTCTTCTTCCTAACTATTCTCAAAGATGCCTAGTTTCCCCCATTTCCATGACTGCTCCCCTGTCCACGGGGCGGTTCTCTTTTTGTGGACTCCTGTACTCCTCCCTGCCTCTGCTTTTGCCTCCAGCAGCGCTCTCTTCTTACATCATATGTCATAAAATGTGAGGCTCGTGTCCTTTATCAGCTATTAAGGGCTTTCCCTCGGCTTGAGGATAAAATCTGTACTTTTTAACCTTTGTTCTAAGGCTCTGAGTGATCTCGCCCCCACTTAACTCCTCAGCCTCATTTCTGGCATGTTTCAGGTGCTCCATGCTCCATTCACAGAGATGCTCTTTTGGTTACCATGCTGCATCCAGACCATGCTCCATCCAGAATGTGCTCCATCCAGACCATGCTCCATCCAGACTATGCTCCATCCAGACTATGCTCCATCTGTCTGGTCCATGAGCCCTCTATCTGGTCTGCGTTCCATCTGGTCCATGCTCCATCCAGGCCACTCTCTATCCATTCCCTGCCCCTTCTATCTGGTCCGTGCTCCACCTGTCTGGCCCTTGAGCCATCCATCTGGTCCATGCTCCATCCAGACTATGCTCCACCTGTCTTGTCCTTGAGCCATCCCTCTGCTCCATGCTCCCTCGCAGTCCTCCGCTCCCTCTCTGCCTTGTCTGCTCCTCTCCCTCTCTCCCTGGCTTAGGCTCCTCATCCTTCATCCTTTACTCTAAACTTCTTCTGAGAAGTTCCCCAAGTTGGTCACATCTTCTTATTGAATGCTCCCTGCTCCTTGACAACAGTTTGGCCTTTTTTTGAAGTCATCAACTCGTTCTCTGTGATAATTATTGCAACATGGTCTCCTCTGCTGAGCTGGAAGCTACAGGAGAGAAGAACCTGTTTGACTCACAGCTCTGCTTCTAGCACCTCGTGGCGGTTTAATAACCGTGGGCTTCTTTCTACGACTGACCGCTTGGGAAATGTAATTGGGCCGGAGGAGAGGCAAGGCAGGGTGCTGGGCTGGGTCAGGGGATGCCGAGGCCTGACTTGGCTGAGGCAGTCTCGGGGCTCAGGGAGCAGGGAAGAGGATGGGGTTGAAGGCGGAAGCCTTGAATGCTATTCTAAGGAGTTTGGTCTTCAGCAACAGGATTACAAGCAGGGGGTGACGTGCTCAGCACTGGGCCTCGGGACTTTGGAAGATAGCCATGCCTTGTCACCATACAGCCCAGGAGCTGCCCTTGCCCTTTCCTTGGAGGCTGACTTACTGCATGGCTATGCATCCCATTCCTGTGGGGTGGTGGTATTGAGAGTTGGGCCATGAGAGGGCATGGGGAGACCCAAGGGAGGCCTCTTGAAGAAGGTGGAGATGTTGAGCAGGCATTGGAAGCGCCCGCTGCCCACTCACCTCTGTGTTTGGAGTATACAGGGTGACGTGGTATCTCACAAGGACTGTCATAGCTTGGGTGGGCAGGCTGTTCCCCGGAAGTTGAAGGACCCCCTTGCACATATAAGCTCTGCCCTTAGAGCTTCCCATTCTGCCATGCAGAGCAAACCACCGCCCTTCACTTTGATTAAGACGTAGTTGACCGTGTAATGGCCAAAGCATGGTCAGCCTTGCCTGGTTTGCCTCTTCTCAATCTTTCCGAGTTGGCATGGCCTTCCTAGGGGAGACGCTACTTCAGGGAGGGGCGCCTCTTCCCCATCAGCACCGCTCCCTCACACTTGACGAGGGCGTTACGTTCACCACGTTCCTGCTTCCCAATGCCAAATCAGGCCTCAGAAAGCTTTCTGGAAGTGACACCAACTTCAGGGACAAGCCCTGGTTCTGGGGTCAGCACCACTCCATGGTTCCTGAAGAGATGGTAGACTATGGAACGTAGGCTTTATGATTTTTGACCTATGTAACATGGTCCACTAACTCTCAGTATCCAATCCATCCTCGGAGGGCACCCCGGAGGTGTTGCCAACGTGAGGGAAGAGAACGGTTCTGCTGGGTTTAGCTCCGGCACTGCTCCATGGTAATTCCTGTTGCCTATGTTTGATGTCTGAATCGTGCAACAAGGCTTCTTAAATGCACCCTCTGAGGGGTTTTCTGGAGGTGATGCAACGTGGGGGCAAAGACACCAGTTCCAGACTCAGCCATGATTCTTGAAGAGATGGTTTGCCATGTGGCATATGCTCCAGGAAAGATTTGCGTGACGTGGTCCACCACTTCCCAGTAGCCCAGCCAGCTTTGGAGGGCTTCATGGAACCACTGCCACCTTCAGGGGGACCCACCAGTCCAGCCTCCATCACGCTCTGTGGTGTTGAAGAGAGACTTCTGTAGGTTGAAGGGCCTCTGTTGGTACTAATGTCCACCTCTGATCGATCATAAACTCAGTCTCAGAGGGGTTTCTGGAGGCAGAGCCAAGATTAGGGATGAGATGAAGGTCCTGACTTTAGGCAGTGGATTGACCAAAACAACATCTGCTTTGTTTACGAAGATGGCATGGTGGTTACCCCTCACATCCAATCCAGCCTAAGAGGACTTCCTGGAGATGCCCTGACTTTGAGACCGAGATGGCTGTCAGTCTTTCCTTGTGGCATAATTTTTTATGCCCCAAACTAGGGCTCACGACCCGGGCTTCACGTGCCCTGAGACTATTTGCTTGGCCTGCTCAGTATAACTAGAAGGTGCTCTTTGTGGTTGCACATAGGCCATCTTATAGTTCTCATTTTGTTCACCACTCCCCCCAACAGTTCTGTTAGCCACATGCCATGCCCACCCTCCCTCTATGCCCACCTCCCCGTTCCCTCAGATCCAGCACAGTGCCTGGCACATAGTAGGCACTTAATCAGTATTTCTGGAAAGATGAAATCCATAACATCGTCCACTTCTGCTCAGTGGGACTTGCAGCCTTGGAGGGCTTCCTGGAGGAGTTACCAGCTTTGGGGATAAGCCACCAGTTCCAGCATCAGCGTCAACTTCTGACAGTGGAAACAAGACTTCTAGCCTGTGTGTGCTTGTGGCATGATGCATGTGTTGTGCTCAACCTGCCCTCTGATTCCCCTCAGCTTTGGAAGGCTATCAGGACGTGTCCTCAGCCTCTGTCCTCGGCGTCCCTGTGTGGTACTTGGAGAGATAGTAGACCGTATAGCGTACGCTTTATCTGTGACGTATGTAACACGGTCCACTAACCCTCAGTATCAAATCCATCCTCGGGGCTCCTGGAACCGACGCCATCTTCGGGGAGGCGCCACTGGACCCAACATCAGCCCTCTCCATGACACTCGAAGAGATGGTTTTCTGTATGGCATGTTCTTTTCTGCATGGTGCGAAATGACATACTCTCGCTCTTCTTATATCAAGTTCTGCCTCGGGAAAGCTCGCCATCTCTGGGGAGGAGATCTTGATTCTTTCTGGGATCAGTGCTGCTCTCTGGCATTCCATGACGTGGTTGACTACGCACCTCTTGTTTAGTATACACCATGACCTGCTTCTTCTCAGCATCAAATGCAGCCTTGAAGAGGTCCCCAGAGGCAACTTTGTGAACGTGAGCCTTCTTCCACTCGTCACTCCCATCGTGCGGTACTTGAAGAAATGGTTTACCGTCCCACATACATTTTGAGTATGTATGTGGGATGGTAAACCGCTTCTTGGTATCCAGCCCAGCCATCCAAACCATCCCGGAGAGAGCCTGAAGTCAGAGAAACGACACTGGCCTCAGCATCCTCCCTGCTCCGTGGTACTTGGCGGAATGGTAGACTGTTAGATGTGTACTTAACCTGTTAATGCTTGCAACGCAGTCTTCTCCTCAGTGTCAAACACAGCCTTCAGGGGCTTCCCTAGGACAATGATAACCTCCAGGAAGGTGTCCTGCTTCCACGTTGGCACATCCCCTGTAGTACTTGAAGAACGGTGGTCAGTGCCGCGAATGTTGACGAAGGAGGGATGTTCCACGTTCTGCCTCGTCATCCTCCAAGCTGTCCTCAGATGGCTTCAGGACCGAGCACCCACGTAGAGCAGATCTGGGTACACATGAGACGATGCCACTCCAGGTACTTGAAGACACACTGACTCGTTGTTTTCATTGACGATGCATGTACAGTCTATCTTTTTTCCATATCGAGTCTAGTCATCTTGAGGAAGGTGCCCTGGCTCTGGACTCAACATTGATCCTCCACGAAGCTCTGATCGGCCCTGCCGTGTATGCTTACAGACGAGGCACATTCCATGGCCCGCTTCTTCCCTATCTCCAATCCAGCCTTGGGGAGCTTACTGAAGATGCTACCAGCTTCAGAGTCGAGTCGGAGCACTGGTTCTGGCATCAGCACCAACCTCACGGTACCTGGAAAGGGTTCGACCGCACTGCATGTATTTTATTAACAGCGTATGTAACATGGTCTACTTCTTTTCAGTATCAAATTCAGTCTTGGAGGTCTCCAGGGAGGTCATGTCAACTTCTGGAGATGAGGTGCCACTTCTGGCACCAGTACTGCTCTGGGATACTTAGTAGAAGTTGACCATGCTTCATATGTTTTACTTACAACGCATGTTACTTGGTCCACCTTTTCATAACAGCAAATGCACCTTGGGGGGCTTCCAAGAGGCAACACTAAGTATCAGGCATAGCGCTCGTTCGGCGTCATCTCCACTCGGGGTCCTTGAGGGGTTTCTTTGTGCTGTGTCCACTGCATCTCTAGCAGACCTTGCATGGTGGCCTCTTCTCAATACTGCATCTAGCCTCAGAGGGCTTCCGAAGGTGGTGCTAACGTGAGGAAAGAGACGCCGGTTCTGACATCAGCCCTTTCCACGGTACCTGAAAAGACGGTTGACCATAGAGCATGCGCTGTCTCTAGGTCGTATGTAATATGGTCCACGTCTTCTCAATATCAAATTCAGTCGCAGAGGACATCCCAGAGGCAAAACCAACTTCGTGGGAGACACATTGGTCTGGCTTTAGTACCAGTCCACAGATACAGAGAGATGGTAGACTATAAAGCGTACGTGTTGTTTATGACGTATGCAACATGGTCCACTAATTCTCAGCACCAGGCAGACTTAGGGGACTTCCTGGAGGCCATGCCAACTTGAGAGCAGGGTCTGTGTGGTAGGCGCTCTCCAGCAGAGGTCACTGGGTGATTGGCTGGAGACCACATGCTTTATTTATGACATTGGCCACTTAGTTCCCCAACCAGTACTCAGCACCCAATCTCAGCCTTGCAGGGCATCCTGGAGGTGGTAGCATCATTGGACATGGGTTTGTGGTCATTGCCCCATTTGCCGATTGCTGATAATTCATGATGCACATTGCAAGGGCTTCCTGGAGGCAATACCAAATTAAGGGGAGAGAGGCTGGGTCAGCGTCACTTCATGGTATTTGAAGATGCGGTTGACCATGGTGTGTACGCTTTATTTATGACGTAGGACACATGGTCTACTTCTTCTCAATATCACATCTCGCCTTGGAAGACTTCCAGGAGGTGATATCAGCTTTGAGGAAGAGCCACTGTCCTGGTGTCAGTACTGCTGCTGCTTGGTACTTGGAGAGAGGTGGTCCGTGGCGCGTTCGCTTTATTTATGGCGCACATTACACGGTCGACCTCTTTGCAGTATCTAATCCCGCCTGGCAAGCTTTCCTGGAGCTAACATCAACTGTCGGGTGGGGACACTAGGTCTGCGCTCAGTGCCACTCACCGGGGTTTGTGATGTGTCTGTCTTGTGTGTGACGATAACTCATGTGTGGCAGCCTTCTTCTCAGCAAACCACTCTAGTTTGGCGGCTTCAAGGGCAAAGGTCACTTGCGGATGAGGAGAATGGCATCAGCACGTGCCTGGGTACATGAGATGGTTGACCAGAGAGCACACGCTTTATTTGTGCCGTTTGTGACCTGGTCCACTAACCCTCAGTATCTAACACCCCCCTTGGAGAACTTCCGGAAGAAATGCCGACTTTGGGGAAAGAGACGATAAACCAGGGCCAGCTGGCCTCTACTAGACTTGGAGGAGAGAGCATCTGCAAGGCGTTCTCTGTACATGTGCCAGATATGGCCCACGTGGACTTATTTACAGTAGGATCTCTTTCCTTGGAGGGCTTCCTAGATGTGAGGCCCTCCAAATCCAGGGGAAGGGACATGCTGTCTGTGCCACTCCAAAGTGCTAAAGTGCTCAGCTGACCAGACTGGGTGCACTTTATTTATGACACAGATCATTTGGCCCAACACACCTCAGTATCTGGGGAGTCCTTGGGAGGACCTTTGCGGGAGCCAGCCTTGGCTTGGGGCATCTGTGTCTTTCTATGGTTCCTCAGAAAACTTTACCCTGGGGGTTAACTATAAATGTGACAGCTCTGGTGCCCGGCCTCTCTATAGTACTACCACCCTCTGGCCATGATGCCAACTTCAGGAGGTTCCGGCTGCCTTTGGGGTCAGCTCCATTGGGCTACTTGGATGGATGGTAGACGGACAGCATGCATTCAACTAATGGCTTACACCAGCAAATCGACTAATGTGCAGTGTCCAGCTCCATATTAACAGGACTTCCAGGACTGAATGTCAAGTCTGGGAAGAATCAGTGTTCTTGTCAGTGTTAATCAGTGGTACCTGAAGAGAGGTTTTCTGGGTTTCTGTTTCTTTAATGAAGATGAAACACACCTAGTTAACCTCTTTTCCAGTATCAGATCCCATCTTGGAGGCCTTCTGGTCCAGACCTCGGCTTCGGGGAGGGGCATTACTGTCAGCTTCCAGACAGTGGGCAGAAATCAGTGGTTGAGCACAAACCCTGTGCCTTATATTTATGACTGATGTCACCTGTTCTACTAACCGTCAGTGTCCAATCCCTGTTAACAGGACCTCCAGGACTGAATGTCAGGTTTGGGGGAAGAATCAGTGGTATTCATGTCGGTGTTAATTGGTACCTGAAGAGAGGTTTTCTAGGTCTCTGTTTCTTTAGTGAGGGTGAAACGAACCTGGTTAACCTCTTTTCCAGTATCAGATCCTCCCTTGGAGGCCTTCTGGTCCAGATCTCAGCTTCAGGGAAGGGGCGCTGTGGACACGAATAAATGGTGACCTATTCCATTTATCCCCTATTCCACTAACCTTCAATGTCTTGTCCGTTCTTAGGAGGACTTCCCAAGGCGATGCCCACCTGGAGGAAGGCGGTGGTCCCCATGGCAGCTCCATGCCCGGGAACACGCAGGTAAGTCATCTGTGGCTGCATTTGTCTGGCTTCTGACAGATCACACAAAGCCAGCCCAGGTCAGTATCCAGCCCACTTTGGAGGGATGGCTGGTGTTTGCCACTTTCAGTGATGGGCTTGGAGTCAGCGCAGCCCGTGTTAGGTGAATGCCTGTTGCATGGAGAGCATGCCCTGGGCAGACAATGTCGGTGGCTTGGACCACTGCCCCTCAGCCTGCAGTTTATTCTGAAAGGATATTCTGGATATAATGACATCTTTGGGAAGAAAAGCTGGTTTTGAGATCAAGATGAGACCTGGGGGTCCCTGGAATTGGTCTGGGGTGGGACCTGTTTATTTCTAACATGAATTCTGGAGCTGATTTATTTTTAAATCTGGAGGAATGCTTGATGCTATGCCAATTTAGGGGGAAAGGGCTTTGTCATCAATTCTAATCCAGGAAAAGTGAGCAGAAAGCTGCCTACAGGCCAAGTGCTTTACCAGGGACACGCCTGGTCCACGGACCACCGTATCCAATCCAGCGCTAGCAGGCGATGCTGCTGTGAGGGAGGAGGCTGTGCTTCTGTAGACGCTTCTTCTCTGTGGCACTCAGGAGAGGTTTCCTTGGGTGTATTCATTTCTTTTACGACAAGTCATTCCTGCTGACCACTCTTCAGTATCCAACACCCCTTGAAAGCCTTCCTGGACGAGACAGAAGCTGTAAGCCCCAGCCAGGGCTGAGTGAGCCGAGGCCGCTGCTTCCCTCTCTCTGCACATCGTGTCTGATGCTAACGCTCCTTCCCAGGAGGACGTCATGGAGGCAACGCCACCGCCCAGGAAAGAAGGTGGTTCTCGTCCAGCTCTAAGGCCAAGGCACAGAGGTGGGTTGTCGGCTGTACGTTTGTTTTGATGGCAGTAGGCTGTGACTCTGGGTTCTGGGCTCTTTCGTGGCATTTGGGGAAGAGGCATTGGGTTCTCAAGAAGGGCCAGGTCTTTTCACGTCAACCTTACTTTGATGAAAGCCAGAAGAGGTGCGATGGCATCTCCTATTAGCTGATGCCCAGTCGTCATTGTTTCCACCTGTAAAGAGCCCGGGGGGTGTGAAAGAGGAGGAAATGTGAGAGCAGCGAGCACGCTGTTGCCTCTGAGCTCTCCAGGGCCGGTGGCCACCGAGTGCACGCAGACTGGGCACTCTGCTGGTTAAGCAGGAGTCAAAAGACAGATTGCGAGGATGTCAGGAGGCAGCACAGCTCAGTGACTCTCTTATCCTCTGCTTTAGAGGTCAGCTTAGGGGAGAGGGCAGGGCAGTCACACAACTGGATTAAGAGGAAACCTGGAACTTACTTTCCCTTGATGTTTGACTCCTGTCTCTCCAGTCCTATCCGGGTTGGCCGGCCTCCCTACTGAAATGAAAGAGAGTCCGGAGATAGCAATATTTCCCCTACAATGAAAAAATTATGATTAAAGGACTTTTATAGCAAAACAGAAAAGCCAACTCAGAGTTGGCGCAAACATTTGGCAAAATAACTTCGGGAAATGAAGTTTGTTTTCATTCCTTAATTCTCCTGAGTTAAATGGAAGGCAGCGGGAGGTGTGAAGTGGTGTTTCATCTGGAGGATGGGGGCCTGGCCCCACTCCCAGCCCTCCCTGCCCTCCCGCGGCAGGAGGTTGTAGTGGGCACTCGCTTTACATGTGATTAACCGGATAACGTCCATCTGTTTTAGAATCGCACCTTGTCTGCGAGACTGCTTGGACCCCTGGCCACTTCCAAGCAGGGGCCTGGGTGTCATCCCCAAGCAGGCCACGTCACCTGCCTCTTGACCGCAGAATGCAGCATTTACGTGTGAACTCTCTCCTCCTGCACTGACATCAGGATGCAAACCAGTGCTGGAGGCGCTTCCTGAGGGCTGACTTCCAGAAGGATGCTGTGGCTCCACCTTCAGGAACCCCAGTACCTGGAGAGAGGTTGTACCCTAAATGTCCTCTGTCTTGGTGGAAATGATTTCACAGGACCGTCTTTCAGTATCAAGTCTTAAAGGGTTTCTTGGCTGACCTGCGTAGGCCACTCTAGGCTCTCCGCTTATATAGGACACGTGACATCCAGTTGATCTGGTACAATGTAGACTTGGGAAAACTTCCTGGAGGGGACACCAACGTCAGTGAAGATTCAGAAGTTTTTTGTTTTGTTTTGTTTTTGTTTTTTTTTTGTTTTTTTGATCAGTGCTAATCTTCGATACTCGAAGGAGAGGTTGTCCGTGTTGTCTTCTCTTTATTTATGATGAAACATACACGGGAAACCTCTTTTTTAGTATCAAATCCCACCCTGGAGGCACTTCCTGTTCCTGATGCGGCCTTCAGGGAGGGGACCTTGCCGCTGCACTCTGAGTAGGCCCAAGGAAGGTGGACTGTGTGACGTGATGTGGGAAGTGAGGGGTGAGGGGTGTGCGGCCCTGAGGATCCAGCCGCCTGTGGACATCTCCTTGGAAGGGAAGCCAAGTTTGGAGAAGGGCCCATGTTTCTGTGGTGGAGGGAGGTTATTCACTGTGGTTTTCGTCCATTCGATGACTCAGGGTGGGTGGTGGCTCTTCAGCTGTGGGGTCTTGCTCCGATGGCATTCTGGACACACTGGCAGCATCATTGAAGGGACTGTAGTGCCAACCACTCTGCAGGGTAGCTGAGGGGATGGTAGACCGGTGACGTGCACTTCATTTATGATGTAGGTCACCCGTTTGACTATCCATCAGCACCCAGTCCATCTGTGGGATGGCATCTTGGTGCACATGGCAACTCTGGAGAAGATGCAGGAGGATTTGGGGCCAGTGTGAATCCGCAGTGTTTCAGGAGGGGTCACCCTTTTGGGGGCTCCCCTTCCCACCTTTTAAAAGTAAATACAAGCAATCATCAGTGAATAATCTCTATGTCAAATCCTGTCCAGGGGGACTATTAGCCTGATCACAGAAAATGTCAAGGAAGAGGGCCTGGTATCAGGACCCTTGCCAGGGCAGGCCCACCCCATAGCGTGTGTGGAATGCAGGGTGTTGCCTGGTTCAGGGGTCCAGTCTGTTTTCGGGGGGGCTTGGGATGTGTGTGCAGTAGTGCCAATGTTGGGAGCGTCTGTGGTTGTGATGTCAACTGTGTTCTGTGGTCCCTGAAGCCTGTCTGAGGAGCTTGCCACGTATATGATGAGTGTCACATGGCCCATCTCTTTCCAGTGGTAAATACCACCCTGGAGGATGTCCTGGATGGGAGGCCAGATTCGGGCAGGGCCGTCGGTGTCTGCACCACTACTGGTGAGTGAATGGATGAGGCCGGAGGAGCTGGCAGTGTGGCTCTCATGCCCCTTGTGGGCCATGACCGCTTAGAGGCCAGCCTCTCCCTGGATGGGTTTCAGGTCCACCATCATCACTTGGGGGAAGAGGCTTTGTTGCCATCACTCATTCTGTGTCTGTTTTCCCCCTTTGGCTGACTTGTGAGGATCCAGAGATGGGTTGTTTTTCGGCGTCACATCCTACCTAAGACGCATTCTGGATGTGACAGCAGCTTCAGAGAAGGGACGTTGGCGTCGTCATCAGTGAAGGTGCGGGTGTGAATGTTTCGCTGGAGACCACACGTTCTGTTTGGCCTGCATCTCCTGGTCCTCTCATGCTAGGTATCCTGCCCTTACCTAGGACCACTTCTGGAGAGAGGCCTGCTCAGGGGTGAAGATGGGCCGCCCCGTCCCTCAGCGTCGTCCTCGGCTGGCTGGCCCACTGTTCTCGCAGCAATGGCAGGGCCACAAGACAGTAAGTGAAAACCCCTCGGCTCTGAAGGCCTGAGACTGGGAACTGGCACATTTCTGCCCGTATCTCAGGGCCAAAGCAAGTCGCATGGCCAGCCCCTAAGACAAAGGGTGGGAGGTAACACTTCCCCCGTGAGCATGAGGGGTTATGGTGGGCAGTGGGTGAAGGGGGGTCATGGAGCCAGCAGGTCAGGCGTCCACATGGGCCACTGAGAACCGAGTTTCATTCATTATTCAGCCATAACTCAGGAACTCCCCACTTCCTGTCCGCCGTGCGGACGCTTCCTCGAGCTAAAGCTAGCCAGCAGTGGTGACACTGTCAAGGCCCCGGGTCATTCCATTGCATCTGAGGCCGTGCTGTCCATGAGCCACTTTCTGTGTTGTTGACGAAGGTTAAACATCCCTTCTGGGGCCCATTTCGTGGAGGCGTGTTGCCCAGCCCTCCCACGGGACCCGTTTGTTCTCAGGACGTCTGCCGAAGTGACGCGCAGGGCGGAGAAGCAGCCGTGCTCGCCGGGTCTGACATGCGGTACTTAAGGAGAAGTTGCCCGTGTTTTTTTCGCTTTATTTGTGACGAAACATTCGCGGTGCACTTCTTTTTCAGTATCTACTTTTGCCTCGAGGACGTCCTGGTTCGGGTGCCGACTTCAGGGAAGGCACGAGGGCTCGTGGTGGCCTTCCGTTAAGATTTTCGCAATCCTGTCTTCTCCCTTCCTCAGGTCCCCTTGACTTCTCTCATGAAAGTTCCCCTCTTCCTACCGTGTGGCTTGAGTTGTATTGAAACCTCCCCTCTCTCTCACACACACAGACACCCCCCCGACCCAGCCCAGGGTTAAGTGAGTTGTTTCATCCCTCCCCCTTTGCTGCTGTGATTGGTTCAAAGATGGGCCCCTAACTCCACTGAGCCCATGACATGCAAGTAGCTGTTTGCTTGAGGCTTCTGGGAGATGAACTGTTTCTCCCTCTCCTGTGAGAGCTGCCAGGGTAAGCTCTCTATGTCCCCTTCAGCCATGTGGCATGATAACATCAACCTTGAAGCTCCCACCACCATTTAAAGACCCAGAGAAAAGTGCCTGGGACTGGCCGTGGGGGAGCTGTGCAGACCTAAAGAGAGAAGCCTGTACCATAAAGGGCATATTGGGGAGTCAGAGAGGAAGCAGGACCTGGGTGACATTGTTTGAGACCCTGGATCAAACCCTGCCTGAAGCTTGCACTGCATCTGCACTTCTTAGTTGCGTTAAGCGTGTTAGTTATATAAAGCCTGTAAATCCCTTTATCGTTTAAACCAGTTTGAGTTGGGTTTTATCGTACTTGGGATATAAACAGATGCTACCACACCACTGTAGTGAATGGAAAACCTGCGTTTTTCTTCAGTGATGGTTCACTTAGTATCCTGTCTAAGATGAGTTCTTGGTGAAAAGTGATTTTTTTCTTGTGGACTTCCTGTGTTTGTACTTCAAAAGTGTTGTCCTGCTGGTTTATGAATGACAAATAATACGTGATTCACGTGTTTTGTGTCCAGGCAAGGGCCATCGGCATGGGCCCCTCTCCAGGAGACCTGAAAGGTGGATGGTGGACTCCTGAGCATCTCCCTTGACCCGTTCGGCCTCAGCGTCCCTCTCTCCCTGGGAGGAGTTTCCGGAAGTGGTGCTGACTTTGAGGAAGGCATCTGCTTGTCCCTGCTCTTAGGCTCTCTGTGACGGGTTTGCTGTATTTGTCACAAGTCATGCTGAAGTGCCGGCGCTTAGAACCAAACCACATCTCGAAGGAACCAGGAGTGTCCTTAAGGCGGGGAGAACTGGCCTCAGAACCGTGCAAAGCACACGGATCCACTGAGAGCTGATGCTGCGCTGGGGGCTGGTCTGAACTGACTCTGCATCCTCAGTCCCCATCTCTCGAGATGCCTTACAGGAGCCGCTGACTCTCAGAGAAGATTTTATTTGAGAGCCCAGGACCATCCTGTTTTCTCTGAAATGGTGCTCTCTGTGAACATTTGTGGCATTGACAGTGAACATTCTGGAACCTGTGTGCCCTGAGTTGCATTCTGCCCGTGAAGACTTCCTGGGGTTCTGCAGCAGCAGCCGGCCGTCTGGGGCGGGTTTGCTTTGTCTGTGATGGCGCCACCACTCCCCACGCCCAGCGTCAGCCTTGCCCGCGGGGGCCTCCCAGCCGGGCCACACTGTGGGTGGGGAGCGGCCGTGTGCCTCCCACAGGGGGAGCAGAGGCCCTGTCGCTTTCAACACACGTTTCGTGGACGGTGTTTGCCCCGCCGCGCCACCATGCCCTGGCCCCCAGCGTCCCGTCACACCCAGGTGGCCCGCGGGAGGCGAGCGAATGCAGACGCATGCCCGCCGGCGCTAGTCTCTGGTCCCTGAAAAGAAGTTGCCCATGTTATTTTCGCTTGATATGTGACGAAACAAACATGGTGCACTTCTTTTTCGGTATCAAATCTCATCCTGAAGAGATCCCTGGCCCCACTGGAACTTTGGGGAAGGGCCTTGGTGTCCTTACGCTCATGGTATGTACGTGGGGGATTTGCCCCCTTCGACTGTGTGTTGGTGGGTCTGGGGGTGCTCAGTGGCTGGCCATGCTCTGTCCAACCACAGGCAGCGTCCACTTCTAAGAACGGGCACAGCTGGCGAGGCCTCGGTCACGTGCCAGCTCCCCACCGCAAGGGAGGCCCGGGAAGCACGTTTCTGGGTTCTGTCCCAACATTTGAGAGGAGTTCAGATGTGAGCAGCCAGAGAACCATACAACTAAACGGCAGCCATAACAGCAAACAAGTAGCCAATGTCGGTCATCCGCCAGAGCTCTCCAGAGATGGCGCGGGGGGTTGCCAGTGCGTGTATTTTAAAGGTGCCCTGTCACCCAGGAGGACTGTCATCCACACGTCCATAGTAGACCTGATTGGGGCCACCAACTGCAGTGGAAGGCAGCGGTCCCAGTGGTCGTGGGGGACGGGTTTTCCCAGAGCGCTCATTCCGCTGGGACTGACCCCTTCCAGCCCGCCTCTTTCCAGGTTCTGCCTCAGAAGGATGAAGGATGTGCTTCTCGACGCCGTCAACAGAGTGGGGCCACTGGTGTCAGCTGCAAATGAGGACCAGCGAATGGGCGTGCCTGCAGAATGTGTGCTCATGAAAGACGCTGCCGTCCCGGTCCCTTAGCCTCCGCCTTCAGTCCATCCTCAGGCCACCTCCCTAGAGGAGGGGCCGTGCGGCTCTGTGGATGGTTCTCATCGGAGGAGAGGTGAATGCGCTTGATTTAAGACGAATCGTTCTTGGTCAACCCCTTTCAGTATCAGATCCAACCTGGAGAAAAGGCTGTTTGAGCCGAGATTCTTGGTGGCGTCTGCAGCTCCCTGGGGTAAGTGGCAGGCTGTGGTCCAGATAGTGTGTAAGCGGCAGTCCTGGTCACCTGGCCCACTAACCCTCAGCGTCTGTCTTCCCTAGGAGGAGTTCCTGGAGCTCGGCCAGCCGGGCTTACTCTCGGTGCTCCGTTTTGGAACTCAAAAAGAGGTTATCTGTGTTTCTTCGCTTTATTTATGATGAAAAATACAGGCGCACTTCTATTTGAGATCAAATTCCGTCACAGCAGTCCAGCACCGACTTCTGGGACGAGATGCTGGTGGCAGCCCCACTTGTGGCTCTCGGGCCATGCTGGCCTCCGCACATGCCTGTGTAATGGTTGGCTCTCCTGCTCCACCCATCCCCCGGGGCCTGTCCTCCCCTCAGAGATCTTCCTGGAGGCAGAAACACCTTTGGAGAAGCAGCAGCTGTCTTCAGGTCAGGCTCATCTGCGGTCTGTCAGCAAAGGTCGTCCAAGAGGCGCAGACACAGCTAACCTGGTCTACTTGTTCGAGTACCGCCCTTCTAGATGAGGGGTGCCGACCTCGGGGAAGGCACAGCTGTGGGAGCACCTCCCCAGGGTTTCTGAACTGCAGGTGGAGGGCATCCTGTGTCTGTCACATGCCTCCAGGCCCATGGACCTTCAGAATCTCTTCAGCCCAGAGGGCCTCCTGGAGGAGTTCCGGTTCTGCATTCCCTGTGGAAGGTGAAGAACATTTGTCCCATGATGCCTTTGTTTTATGCCCGAGGAACATGAAAGGTACAGTTCTCTTTGCGAATGGAGCCTCCTTCCCCATCTCGGACGGCTTCCGACTCCTGCCGCTCATGTCAGGGAGGGCACTGCTAGCTGCACTGCCCCAGGTACGTCCAAGGAAGGCCCCGAGGGAGCATTCCGTTTCTGATGGCGTCCGTTCTCCTTGCCTCAACTCCCACCCTCCGTTTCCTTTGCAGGAGGATGCGCTGGCAGCCGGCGGAGAAACAGGGTCACAGAAGCTGGTCTGAGATGTTCGAAAGGAGGTTGTCCGTGATGTATTTGCTTTGTTTGTGGCAGATATTGCACGGTTGATCTCTTTTCATCATCAAATGCCTTCTCGAAGGACTTGCTGCGCGCGGTGTTGGGTTCGGGAGTCGGTGTGAGTGTTGGCCCCTCTGAGGGTGTGGGAGCAGATGGTCGACCAGATGGCAAGTGTTTTTCTTTCTTTATTTTCCATTTTGAGGACCGAGAATTTATTGAATGAATCACCATATAATCCTGTTTCCTAAGGTAAATCTATAAAGGTGAAAAATTAGGTTCTACAACACCCATTTTCTCTTTAAAAAATTGACAAAGAAATGTGAACAAAAACGTGTGCAACACAGTTTTCAGATTTTTAGAAGAATCTCAAAATATATGCTGTCTGGTCCCTTGGTTTCTAAAACTTACTTCTAAAAGAATGGATAAGGCACAGACATATGCTGAAAAAAATTGAAATAACAAATATGAGATAATAATGGGAATTTTTATGAATATGTCACAGGTGTCCCGATGTTTTAGTATGTGACTTATTTTAATAACTTTTTTTTTCCTGCTTTTTTCTCCCCAAATCCCCCCAGTACATAGTTGTATATTTTTTAGTTGTGGGTCCTTCTAGTTGTGGCATGTGGGATGCCGCCTCAACGTGGCCTGATGAGCGGTGCCATGTCCGTGCCGAGGATCTGAACCCTGGGCCGCCGAAGCAGAGCTTGCGAATTTAACCACTCGGCCACGGGGCCAGCCCAATAACTTTTTTTTTTTAAAAAAGACAAAATATCAATTTGCTTGGGAAAGTTAACATTTCCAGATGTCTAACAGGAAGAGAGGCTATGAGGTCTTTATGCAGTCTTCAAATGCCCCCACGATTGTCGGGAGCACCCCAGCTGCCCAGGGCAGTCTCTGACGTCTCTTTCTGGAGGCCGTACCTCAACTGTTAACATGTACCTTTTTCTTAAACTTGGAGGGGGCTCCTCAAGATTTGTGGGCAAGTGGCTTATACAAGACGTGCTCTCAGGGAAGGCCATTCCAGGAGGCAATGCGGGCAGCAAGAGAGGAAAGGGGATGAAGCCACACGGCGAGCAGACACTTGCCAGCTCCCTGCCCTCGGCCCCCAGCCGGCGTCTTAGCCTTGGCAGGACGCTCAGGGAAGGATGCTGACTTCTTGGAAGAGACAACAGGTGGGTTGACACGGCTCTCCCAGGAGACCTGAGCAGGATTCCTTCGCTGGTCACAACGTCTATCCCAGATCTTGCCTGGCTGCCTGCATTTCAAGTAAAAAAAAAATAACCCGACCAGGCGTGATTCCTCGAGACCACGCCCTTGTGCGTTGCCGTGCTTGCAAAACCCACTCCGGGTACAAGAAGGAGGTTGCCCACAGAGGATGTTGGCTTTACTTGTGACTTAGACCATCAGACCCCCTAACCGGCCGTGTCTCATTTCTTCTTGACAGAGCTTCACGGAGGGAACGCCAGCCTGGGGGCGTGGCCCTGCTCCCGCCAGGATGTGGAGAACGCTTGGCCATGTGGGTTTGCTTTATTTGTGACAAATTGTGCTTGGGGCTTTGGAGAGCGTCAGGATTGCTTCCTCAGCAGCTGCGAGTGCAGAGGAGGGACTCTGGCCCTTTGTAGGTGATGGATGTTACCTGTGCACATACCCTCCATCTCCGCTTGTCCTGCGGAGAAATGCCTGACTCCACCCTTGTGACAGGCAGTGGCTTTCAAATAGAAAACTTTTTTGAACCAATTCCGACTTTAGAAAAGCAGTGTTGGTGTTGGTGCTCCTTTGTGGAATAGGAACGTATGCTTGGTTTAGAAGGAATGCCACGTGGCCCATTTGTCTTCAGTGTTGAATCTGTGTTTAGGAGGACTTCCTGGAGGTGACGGCAACCTTGCACAGTGGGACTGAGTCTGGGATGATTTTTTGCTGTTGGAGGCATGCTTTACCAAGGAGTCACAGCACCTATTTCAGTAAGTCTCTGCATCTGATCCACCTGAAAAATGAGTTTTCTGGAAGCTGTGCAGTTTTAGGGGGTGAAGGGTGGTGGCTGGTAATCAGCCACTCTGCTGTATTTGAAGAGATATTGTTTATAATCTTTATCTCTAATATACCCCTACCAGCCTATCGCATCGACTCATCGAATCCTGCCTATTGGGATCTTCTGGACACAGGTCTCACTTTCCGGAAGGTTCTTTGATGTCCTCCTCCTTCTAAGGTATGTGAAAGGATGCTTGACTATGCAGCACACACTGTTCTGACCTTTGTTGTTGGGTGCCTTAGAAGGCTTCCTGGAGTTGATGCTGACTTTAGGAACTCTGTAGGGTTTTCTCTTTCTGTCTGTGATATTTTTGGAACTTGAGAATGGTCATCCCTACTGTGCTTGCTTTATTTAGGGTGAATTTTTGAACTACATCCACTTTTTCAGAATCAAACCCTGCTTTGAACCTCCTCCTGGCCATGAAATTCCCACTGGGGAAGAGACCTCAGGGTCGCCCACAGCTGGGTGAGTGGCCCAGGCAGGGCAGACGGAAGTTGTGTGCCTTTTAGTCAGGTCCGTCATCTAGACGTGACGAGGCCGGGTCTGACGTCACAGCGCCTTCATGGGACTTAGAAAGTGCCTGACCGCCCCACGTTGCTTTTATTCTTGATGAATTGTGTTCAGGTCTGTGCTTTCCAGGGATGTTCAGTTTTTGGTATTCAAAAGGTGGATGTTCCTGCTATGTTTATGGTATTTATGGTTAATCATAGAGGAAAATCCACATTTTCAGTATCTAAAGTTGCTTTTAAAACATTTCTAAACAAAAGTCCCCCTCAGGAAAGTGGGGGGAAAGTCACCGGCCCCCCAGGGGCAGTGAATGAATGGAAGGCGACTCCCAAGCCTGTGTCCTCACTGGTAATGGGACAGGTGCCCTCCTCGGAGCTCACCATCACTGCTGCCACCCCCGGGGGCCCTGCCCCACGGCCCTGTCCTGCATGACCTTTATTTTTGATGGATTGTGCTTGGTTCATGCTTTCCAGGACTAAACCCTTCTTTGGTATTTAAAAGGTGGATATTCCTTCTATGTTTATGTTGTTTATGGTTAAACATAGAGGAAATTCCACGTTTTCAGTATCAAATGCTGCTTGGAGTCATTCCCGGACTGAAAGCACCGTCAGGGAAGCCGGAGGGCCAAGCCCCTCCAGGGTAAGTGGAAAGATGGCGGGCCGGCTCACGAGCCACAGCCGAGCCACGTATCTGTGGACCACCCGCCCGGCTCCAGGAGACGCTCTCGCCGAGCCGCCAGCTCGGGAAAGCGGCTGGGTGTCTTGTCACCGTTTCTCCATGGCAGCTCAACCGTCTTTTCTGTGTGATGTTCTCTCATTTTTGATGGATTAGTGCCTAAGTTCATGCTTTCCGGGATTAATCTTCTTTGGTATTTAAAAGGTAGATTTTCCTTCTATGATTACGTGTTGGATGGTTAATCATAGAGGAAAATCCACATTTTCAGTATCAAATACTGCTTTGGGAATATTTTCGGGACTGGAACCGTGGTGAGGGGAGCGAGGTAGGGCCGGGCCCCGCCAGGATAAGGGAGAAGATGCTGGAGGGCGGGACTCGTGCTGCTTTTGAGCCGTGTGCCTGCCGACCATCACCTTTCGAAGCCCCCTCTCTCTGGGGAGCCAGTGGGGCACGGAGGCCGTGGTTTGTCGTCACCGCTCCGCCGTGGGACTGAACACAGCTTGCGTGGCTGTGTCGCTTCCGTCTTTGATGAACCACGCACAGATTTGTCCTTTCCAGAACTCAGTCCTTCTTTGGTATTTAAAAGGTGGATATTCCTTCTATGTTTACGTGATTCATAGATAATCATAGAGGAAAATCCATGTTTTCAGTATCAAATGCTGCTTTGGAGATATTTCTGGAAGAGACTGCAGGGCTGGCCCGCTCCTGGCCCCCTCGGCCTGGGCAGGTGAGAAGACATGGAGTACACATCACGCCTTCGTTAAGGACGTGTGCCTGAGGATCCTGCCCGTTTGGGAGCCATTGCTCGCTGAGGAGCCGACTTGGTGAAGATTATACTGTGGGTCTGTCGTCCCAGTTGTCCATGGTAGCTTGTCTGCCCCGTGTGACTTTCGTTTTTGAGGACTCGAGCACAGGTTCGCCTTCTCCTGGACAGAACCCTTCTTTGGTATTTAAAAGGTAGATTCTCCTTCTATGAGTACAATATTTATGATTAATCATAGAGGAAAATCCACGTTTTCAGTATCAAATGCTGCTTGGAAACCTCCGGGGATGTGAAATCACCATCAAAGAAGAGATGGCACCGGCCCCTCCCGGGCCCAGGAATGGACCATGACGGAGCTCTGTGCTTTGTGTGAGAGCTCTCAGCCTGCAGTGTGCTGTTACGAGGCTATGCTCTCAATGTTGTTTCATTGACCTTGAATGAATTTTGTTCTCTGTGTGTTTGCCATGTTTATGATGCATTTTCCAGAATCCACCTCTTCCGCAGTAACCTCAGGGGGATACCTGAGTAGGCTGTCAATTGGAGGAAGGGGCACTGGTGGGGCTACCCCTCCGGGGGATACGGGAGGAATGGATGCGTGTTCCACCCACAGCGTGTACTCCACACACAGCGTGCGTTGCCTGCCCCGCTAACCCTGCATATCCGATCTGTTTATCTTAGGCTCGCTCCTGGAGCTGGTGCCAACTTTGTCAGAATGAGAATGGCTTTCCCGCCACTGATATCGTTTGCTACTTGAAAAGAGATTATCTTTCATGTGTTTGCATTATTTGTAATGAATCTACAAGGGCAGGCTCCCTCCGAGGAGCTAATCCTGCCTGGGAAAGGCTTCTTGGAAACAAGGCTGACTTCGGGGACCCTTCAGAGGGCCCGGACTGCTCCAGAGTTTGCAGATGCCTGGTTGATCACAGGATGTGGGCCTCTTTCTTGCTGTTTGTGACCTGATCCGCTCACCCTCCTCATCCCATGCATCCTTCAGAGAACTTTCTGGAAGAGATGAGGACTTTGGAGATGATGCAGTGGTTTTCTTTCTAGAGCTGCTGTCCTGTTTAGAAAGGGGTGCCTTCCTCGGGGGGCCTACTTAATATAATGAGGAAGCATCCATGAGCTGCTACCCTGGCAAGTCTTCCCAGACATGATGGCAAGCTCTGAGACGAGACCTTACGGTCAGTTCATCTCCTAGATGTCTGAAAGGATGGTCAACAGCAAAGTCGGTGTCTAATTTAAATTTGGGTCATTTCGGGGCTTGCCCGGTGGCGCAGCCATTAAGTTCACACGTTCCGCTTCTCGGCGGCCCCGGGGTTCGCCGGTTCGGATCCCGGGTGTGGACATGGCACCACTTGGCAAAAGCCATGCTGTGGCAGGCGTCCCATGTATAAAGTAGAGGAAGATGGGGATGGATGTTAGCTCAAGGCCAGTCTTCCTCAGCAAAAAGAGGAGGATTGGCAGTAGTTAGCTCAGGGCTAATCTGCCTCAAAAAAAAAAAATTGGGGGTCATTTGGTCTACCCACCCTCCATCCCCAGCCCATCTTTGCACTGACTTCTGAGGCTTAATGTCCACTTAAGGGAAGGGGGTGGATGGTGGGTGTTGGTGCCAGTCCAGAGTAAGGGAACAGGGTGGCCCCAGAGTACCATGTTTTGATGGGACTTGCCACTGGGACCATTAAGCCCCAGTGCCCTCCTTGCCCATAGGCATTCTCTTGGCGTCGCTGCCAATTGTGATGGAAAGACTGCGATGACTGGTATCCTTATCTGTTTGATTAGTGATAGTTGGCCCATGGGATTTCATTTTCCTTTGTGAATCTTGCACTAGACCAGTGCCTTTGAGGAACAACCTGAGTGGCTTTCTGGACATAAGTTCAGGAGAAGGATGCTTGTCTTAGCTCTGCTACACGGTTTGTGAATGGGTGGTCAATCATGGAGGTGCTGGGTTTTCCTTTTTTGCTTTTTGTCTGTAATGGTGCATGCTATTGTGCGTTCCAACCCCCAGCAGCTAATGTGTCCTCAGGTGGACTTCCTGGAGGCAGTGGCCTTGGGCAGAGATGGTGGTTCTCTCCCTGGAGCGGTTTTGCAGGCCTTGAAGGAATGTCAGCCATGTGACATCCGCCTTATGTCAAGTCATCCAAGATTGCCCTGTCTTGGGGAGACAATCCTGTCTCGGAGAGGTGCTAGGAAGTACAGCCCATTTCAGGGCAGTATTGTCACCGGTCCCTCCCCCTTGGTCTCAGCCCCGCAGCAGGTGAGCCCCCTCTGGGGAGGACACGGTGTGGCCCTCCCCGGACCTGCTCTTTGGTACTTGAAGAGAGGATACCCTTTGTATGTTCACTTCATTAATGACGAATATACAGGGGGAGACTCTTATTTGCGTATCAAACTCTGACCAGGAAGGCTCGCACCCAGCTCCAGCTTCAGGACAGAGGTGCTGTTGTCAACCCCTCTCAGGTATGTCCTGGCTTTCCAGGCCCAGATGTGGGCTTCAGCTCTGATGCTGGTCCCCGGGTCCTCCTCGGGAGACTCCTAGAGGCCATGCCGTGCTGGGGGCGGGCCTTGTCCGTGCTCTCTATTGTCTGCCCTGAGTTTAACGGTGATTTGGTTTTTTAAAGATGAATCATGCGTGGACCTGCCCTCGGTCAGCATCAAGTCATACCCAGAAGACTTGCCAGTACAACGTCAGGCTTAGGAGAGCGACGTGTTGTCAGACCCTTTCAAGGGTAACTCATGAGTGACGGTGGACCACAAAGCACCGACTTTGTTTATGATGGTTTCAAGCCTGATCAACCAACCGGGTGAGTCCATCTCAGAGGACTTCCTGGAGGTGGCGTCAGCCTTTGGGAAGAAGCTGAGATGTGCTCGTTAATCCTCCTCTTCAGCGCTCAAGCGGATGTTCTGCTGCTCGTGGTCCCTCAGATGAATCTGTAAGAGCTAGTTCTATTTGTGACTTGTGGTTCAAGGCCCGCCTGGAGACTGTCCTCCACAGGAGCTGCATGGCCCTGGGGAAGAGCTGTGGGAGCCACACCCCACCAGCCAGGTACGTGGGTGTTAGAAGGTCGGGGGAAGTGCTTCTGTCTTGACGTTTGTCCTCTGGTCCTCTGACCTCCTGCATTCTGTTCACGCTTAGGATGACGGCCGGAGGAAGAGGGCTCTGATCTGTTTACGGAGACGTTTCTTGGGCCATGTGACTGTCCGCTTTCACCCCCTGGCTGCCATGGGGGGCATCACAGCAGCGCCCCTGGAGGAGAACGAATGCCGTCTGAGACAGGTGAGCCTCTCACTTGGGGATGAGTCAGGTCGCCCACTCACCCGTGGCCTTCTGCTCCTTCCGTGGGGGCCCCTTCAGCAGGGGAGGCCTCCATGGGGAATGGGTCATGGCTCTGCTTTCTCCATTACTCTCTGGTACATGGGGTTTGACTCCTTTTCCATATCAACTTTTTCCTAGTATGGCCTCCTGGGCATGAAGTCAACCTCCAGGAGCGTGGTGGGGAGGAGGCTGGTGCTGGGGAACAACATTGATCTCCCTGCCTCTGTGGGAGGTATGATGGGTTGGTGACCACAGGGCCTTTGCTTTGTCTGCGGTGTAAATTCACCAGGTCCCCTTGCCCTCAGTGCCCAGTGCGTTATCAGGAAAACTTCCTGGAGAAGGTGCCCGTGCTGGTTCTGTCCCAGCATCGTTCTACAGAAAGCAAGGAGCCGAGCGCGTACACTGAAAGGTCATGGGGTTGATCCCCTTTTCAGGAACAAGTCCTGATTTGGAGAGATTCTGGGAAACGATGCCAATTTCAGTGAAGGGGCACTGGGGTCTGCCCCTCCTTGGCCTCTGAGGGATGGAGAGCTGACCAGTGAGCACACACCTGGCAGGCGGTGTGTGTCCCCTGGTCTGCTGATCCTGCCTCTCCATCCTACTCCCCAGGATGAATCCCGGGAGACGAGGCCAGCCCCCTGAGTGATAGCCATGGACCTGCCCAATGCTCTTGTTTGGTACTTAAAGCGAGGTTGCCCTTTGTATATTCGGTTTATTGACATAGAATATACAAGGGCAAGCTCTCTGTGAGTATCAAACCTTGTCTGGGAGTCTCCTTGGACCCCGTCCACACTCAGCAAGGGATGCGGTATGTGTGTGCATGATGGTGCGTGTCCATTTGGTGTGTGGCAAATCGCTCTGGGTCACCATTTTGCAGAGACGACGTTAGGGCAGGCTGGGGCCTGTTTGGCGTGGGGGGTCAGAAGGCATGCGCTGTGTGTGCTCTGGTCCCGAGCCGGCCGGTCAACATCGGTGTGGGGCGGTTTTATCGTCATGTGGTGTTTTGTACTTGAATGTGCACGTTGATGCCCGGGGCCTGTGACCTGGTCCACTAACCCTCAGCATCTAATTCATCTCCAGGTCTGCGCCTTGAAGACGTACCAAGTCCTCCCAAGGCGGTGGCTTTCTTTTCCGTGCTAACCTTTGGTACTTGGAGAGTGGTTATCCCTGTCCTGTTCGTTTTAATTACGTCGAATCGTACAGGGTCATCCACTTTTTCAGTATCAAGAGCGCAGACTGTAGAGCTGGATTTCCTGTGTTTGGATCCCGCCTCTGACGCTTACTAACCGTGCGACCTTGGGCAAGGATTTCGTCGTGCTGTGCCTGCTGTCTCACGGGTCCAGTGGGAGGCGGAGGGCGGCTGGGGGCTGGAAGAGTTAAGACTTGTCCCGGCTTAGACGCGAGCCTGGCGCTCGACACCTCCTCAGCCGTAGCCTTGACGCTTATGTTCTATGAAACTGTTGGTGTTGGTGTTATTATTAAAATCTCTCCTTGAAGTTTTGGAGCAATGTTGAGACGTGGACGTCAAACCCTCCGTCAGGTATGTGACTGGATTATGGAGCCCAGAGTTTACACCATATTTAGGATGGGGGTGACCGAGGTGTCTGGATGTGGAGCAGCTAAGCCCTTCCATGATGGCATTTGGAAAACGAGGCCAAATGGAGTGGGATCAGCAGGCCCGAGACGGCAGGGCCACCCAGAATGTTTTCTCCTTGTAAGAGGGACACTCCTTGGATCCTTGACCTCATCCCGCATCCACCCCTGGAAGGATTCTCGGGCGCGGGCGCCGAGCAGAGTCAGGAGCGGGTTCTGGGGCAGCTCTCCTCCCTAGAGCTTGAAGAGAGGTCATCCTTGGGGCATGCCTCATGCGTGTGTGTGTGTGGTGTGTGCACACGTGCGTGTGGGCCTGGGTTTGCTGAGTTTCAGTCATCGTCCAGCCTAGAGCGGAAGACCTGGAGGTGCCAGTGTTCCCGTCCGTGCCGCTGTTTCATACTTGAGGAGAAATTATCCTTGCTGTGTTCGCTTTATTTGTGATGAATCATACAAGGACAATTTCTTTTTGAGTATCAAATCCTGCTTCAGCGGACCTCCTGGACTCCCTGACAAATTCGGGAAAGCGTTGTGTGCGTCAGCCTCTCCCCGGGGCTCCAGCCGGGAAGGGAATGAGAGAGCATGCGTCCAGCTTGTGCTGAGAGCCCTGTGCTCCAAGCCTCAGGACCCTGGAGACGGGGCCTCGCTCAGCAAGGGGCTGGTGGGCTCCTTGGTATTGCCTCTCACCCACATTGGTCATGGGTGTGTTTTACGGGTGACATGGCACTCATGGCTCATCAAGTCCTGCTTCTTGGAGGCGCTTCCTGGACGTGAAGCCAATTTTGGCAACGGGTCGCTGGTGTCAGTGCCCCTCGTCCTGCCTGAGGATGTGACTGACCCCTGAGCATGTGCCTGACTCTCAGTATGTGAAGCTGACCCTCTAACCTGCATTGTCTGGACCACCTGAGAACTTTCTGGAAGGGACGGTGACTTTGGAGAAGACGCTGAGCTCTTCTGGATGGCGCAGGTCTTTGGTGCTTAAAGAATGGCTGTCTGTAGTATGGTCTCCATATTCATGGTGATTAATATCGGACAACCATTGTTTTAGTATCAAATTTGCTTCACAAGTTTTCTCCAGCGCCGTGCCGACTTCAGCAAGAGAACACTGGTGCCTCCCCGCCCTGCAGAGCGTGACTTTATTGAAGATCTCTAATAACTAATTCAGTGACCCCAGAATGCAAGCCATTGGGGTGATTTCCTTGAACTAATACCAGCCTTGGGGTGGAGATAGAAATTGGGTGCTCGGGGCCATTTGGAAGATGTTGGTAATTTTCATCTGTCTTTCTCTTCTTGTGATTAACTCTTAGCCTTGAGGAATTCCTTAAAGAGATGCTGATGTCAAGCATCTGTCTAGGCAGCTAGATGGTGGACCGGGGCATCTGGATCCGCGTCCCCTCAGCTTTGGCATGCATTCTGAGCATGGAAGACTTCCTGGAGGATATGCAAACGTTGAGGAAAATAGTACATTTCTTGCCGCTACTCCTGTTTGGTGCTTCTGAGCGCAGTGCATTGAATATTCAGTTTATTTTTGATGGACATGGCGTGACCACATGCCTTCTCTTGGATCCACATCATTTTAGAGATTCTCCTGGAATACAAACTTTAGGAATCAGACATTGTGGTCAACGGCACCTCTGGGGGTGTGCGTGCGTGCGTGTGTGTGTGTGTGTATGCGTGTGAGTTGTTGCTAGAGCAGTGTTTCTCAAACTTTAAAATGCTTCTAAGATTTTCATCACCTAGGGATCTTGTTAAAAGGCAGATTCTGATTCAGGGACCAAGATTCTGCATTTTTAGCAAGTTCCCAAGTGATGCTAACGCTACTGGTCAGTGGACAACACTCGGAACAGTTCAGGGCTGGAGATTATGTGCTTTATCTGTGATGTGTGTCCCCAGATCCCCACCTTCCATATGCCATCCATCATGAGACCACTTCCCAGAATCAATACACTGCTCTTTGGTTTGTGAACAAGGGTTATCTGTGATGGCTCACTTGATGCATGAATGTCATGAGGTTTCTCTTCCTCAGAATCAAATCATGCTTCAAAGGGCTTCACAGATACAAGACCCGCTTAAGGGAGAGGCCGCGAGTGTCCGCCCAGTGCAAGATACGTGAAGTGCTGGCTCAACAGCATTACTGATGCCTCGGGCCATCTAATTCTGTAATCCTCCATTTCCAGTCGGTCTGAAGGAGGAGTTCCTGGAACCGAGGCCGTCCTGCGGTGGAGACCCTGTCTCGGGGATTCACGACGCTCCGTTTTGTCAGCAGAGGTATTATCCGTGATGGCTTTGCTTCTCTGTGATGCACTTCCATCTGCTGGTTTCTTCTTGTCGTCAAATCCTACCTCTCAGGCATCCTTGGAGGGAGGTCTTTTTTTTAGGGTTGAGCCTGCTTTGGAAGTCTTTCTGAGCCTGGCTCTGAGTGTGGTTCGGGGTTCGGACTTTGGTGTCAGGGCCACGTCTAGTCCCTGGGACCAAGGCCTGGGAATGGATGACTGATGCCGGCACGTGTTCTTTCTTTACAGGATGTGCACACCCGATTCCCTGACCCTTGGGATTCAGCTCATCCTAAGAAGAATCTTCTAGAGGCAAAGCCCACGGTGGGGAAGAGGCCGTGGTTTTCGTTTCAGAACTGTTCAAGGATATTTGAGGAGAGGTTATCCGTGTTATGTTCGCTTCATTCATCATGAATAATACATGGTTAACCTCTTTTTGAATATCAGACTCTGCCTCGGAGGGCCGCCCGCACAAGAGACGTGAGAGCGTGTGCCTTGTGTGGGATGTGAGCCCGGGGCGTCCTGAGCTCCGTGAGGCATGCTTCCTGGAAGGGCGGCGCCGCTGGGGAGAGCCCGGGTCGCTTTGCAGTGTTTTTGCAGTGAACTTTTGCGGTGTTTTTGTGGTTTGTATGAAGTTGCCCCCGCTTTCAATGCTGACTTGCCTTGGAGTGAGGGTGTGATGCAAGCTCAGCTCCAGAGATGGGGCCTCTGTGTCCGCAGCACTGCCGGGCAAGTCGGTGGGCGCCTGATCGCCGAGCCCACCCCCAAGGCTCGAGCTCTCCCTGGCACTGATCCTCCAAACTCAGTCCTTTGCAGGGCGGCTTCCTGGAGGCTGGGCGGGGGAAAAGATGTGGTTTCCGCTCCATCCGGACACTGGAGGGAAGGTCACTTCCTTCACGAAGACTCCTCTGAGGGCAGTCTGCTTTGGAAGGTCAAGTCCAACCGGTTGACTGGCTGGATGCAGGGCCACCAGCTCCCCAGGTGTGTGAAAGGCCAGCCGACCTCTGCTCGACCTCCCCGTTTCTCTCCGAGGTCACCCATCCCAGTGTCCATCTCCTCTGCAGGTAGATTTCCATGAGGCACTGCTGGCGTAGCCAGAGGGGTTTCCCGTCCCGCTGCCTGGTACTTGGAGACACTGGCCCTGAGCTGCACTCCCTTCGCTCATTCTTGATGGTGACCATGCAGCCGATGCCTCTTTGTCTCTTCAGCTCTGTCTCACGGGGCTTCCTGCACGTGGCGCTCAGTGCAGGAATAGAACCCATGCTTTTGGGGAAGGGAGGCTGGCCCAGATCCCAAATTTGGTGGAGATGTCACCTGTGCCCCACTACCTTTAGGATGTCGTCTGCATTGAGGGCGACATCCTGGAGCTGCTGCAATGCCCTGCTCTTCCCCATCTTGATGACTTTATTGATTCGTGATGACCAGCATGGTTGAGGCCTTTCAGGGAATCAATGCGGGATGGACGCCTGGTGGGGGCACCAGCTTCACAGTAAGAAAACTCTCTGCTTCCTCGTGAGGTATGTGAGTACAGAGTTGACCCCGGGTGTGCACTCTGTTGATGAATGTCTTACCCCGTCCACTAACCCAGAGATTTATACCACTCTCAGGAGAGGCCCCAGGAACAGCAGAAGCTTTGGAGACGGGATGGCATTGTTCTTGTCAGTGTCCGCACATGAGGTTTGACAAGGGACCATCAGGGCACTCTTCCATCGTCTGTGACAGATACCACAGTTGACCTCATTCTGGTACCATGGAAGATGGTGTGGAGGTGTCCTACCTTCAGGGAGGGCTCTGTGTCAGCCCTGTCACACGGTTACATGGGCGGAGGGTCAGCATGTGAGGTCCACAGGCCCTCAGAACACAATCCTTCTTTTGGGGACTTCCGGGGGCCAGGCCATTTCAGTGCTCAGCTCCACCTCATCTCCCTTGAAGAGAGTTTCCATCTGTATTTATGGCGTATATTAAATGGTCTTTCAGCTCTCGTTATCCTACCTGGCCCCCGGGGACGTCCCACAAGAGAGGAGTACTGCAGGATGACATCCGTCAGGGATGGAATTCCAGCCTTTACCTCCCCAATACTTGAAAGGATGGTCTATCCCAGAGCCTGGGCCTAGTTAGCATTCAGCCACTAGACCCCCAAGCTGTGGCATCGAGGCCTTGGATGCTTCACCTCCGGGGATGAGCAGCGTCGGGGTTGACTGTGGGGTGTCACCGTGTTTGTGGTTAATCACATCAGAGCTGCTGTTTTTCAGGACAAACCGGCACCTGGAGATGTGCTCCGACAGGACTCCAACCCGAGAGCCGAGTGTTGTCCATGATAGGGGAATGGATGGTTGATCAGAGAACATACATTTTATCAATGATGTATGTCAACTGATCCACAGTCCCTACCTATCCAGAGACTTCTCAGGACAGACTCCGGGAGAAGAGGAGGTGGCTTCCTTAGCCCTGTAGTACTTGGCCCTTGCAAAGACCTTCTCCTAGCCGAGTTGGCTCTATTTATGCTGAGTCATATGAGGGAAGGTTTGTTTTTTTTAAGTATTGATCTTGCCTGGAAAGCTTCCTGGGAAGAGCTGTTGGCCTCAGCCCCTTCCCAGGAGACAAGAATGCATGGTTGGCCAGAGAGCATGGGCTTTGTCTACACTGTGCACCACCCAACTCTCCTAACCGTCAGTCCCCAATTCATCCTTAGGAGGACTAGCTGGAGGCAAGGCCGACTCTGGTGAAGACACGTTCATCAGCGTTAGCCTTCGGTACTTGAAGAGTGGTTATCCCTGCTGTGTTCGCTGTATTTATGACGAATCATACAGGGACATCCAGTTTTTCAGTATCAAATACTGCTTTGGAGGGCTGCCTGGACAGCGTTCCGCCTCTGGGGAAGAGCTCTTGGCTTTTGTACCTGCACAAGGTACGTATGTGGATGGTGGATCACAGTGCACATGCTTCTTTTAAGATGCATGTCACTCGTTGCACCATGAGCAGAATCTAATCTCTGCGGAAGGTGGCCGCCGAGGAGGGCTGTGGTATTCCAGAAGGGGTGCTGGTATCGGCACCAAACCATCATGGAAAGTTGACCAGTGAGGATCCCACTCACACAGAACATCTGCCGCCTGTTTCTGTTTCCATCGTACGAAACCCCATCCTTTTGTAGGGTGACTCCCTGGAGGGCGTGCCAACGTGAGGACACGGCAGTGATATTGTGTGGTACCTAACTGGTCATTCTTATTGCATTTGCTCCAGGGATCACTCTTTTTGAGTGTCAAATCTTGCCCAGGAAGGCTTTCTGGAAACAGTGCCAACGTCAGGGGAGACGTGTTGGCATCGCGTCGTTCCAGGGCACATGGAGAGTTCGTTGAGCAGAGTCTACTCTTTGTTTCTGACGGGTCTCTCTTGGTCCACTCTCCCACAAGACCCAGCCCATCTTTATAAATGCTTTGGGGAAGGGATATCTGCTTTGACTGTGATGCTTTTTCAAGAGGGCTCTCTTTTTCCTTTATCAGATTCTCTTATTAGCACAACCACGTGGTCCATGAATTGATCGATCAACGAGGAATGATTCAGCCATTCCACAAATAAGGATCGACTGTATACTGTATTCTAGTTGATTCTAGACCTTAGCTGTTTCTTCTAAACTGGGGGTAGAGCAGTGAACAAGATGAAGTCCTTGTTCACATGGACTTTATGATCTCGTGGGGGAGACGGACAGTAAAATACAAACTATGAAACATAATTTTACCCACTGTGGAGTTTTATGGAGAAAAGGACAGCAGGGTAAGGTGGCAGCAAGAGGCAAAAGTGGATGTTATGTTAAATACAGGGGTATGGAAAGGTCTCTCTGGGGAGGGGGAGTGGGAACAGACTAAGGGGATGGGTCAGATGGAGGTCTGGGGTGGGAGTGTTTTGGAACTAGGAGATGGCACATGAAAAGCCCTCTGGCATCTTTGAGAAAAAGCAAGAAGGCCAGTGGGACTGGACTGAGCCATGGAGGAGTCGATCTGAGGTGAAAGAGGCAGGCTCAGAGGCTGGGGCCTGTTCAGCTTTTATTCTGAGTGAGATGGAAGCTCTGGGAGGGTTCTGAGCAGGGAGGGTGTTCGGTCTCTGTTGAAATGATCACTGATAACAGAGGTGGCCACAGAGAGCCCATCTAGGCTGTTGTGTAGATATGAGGGTGAGTCAATGGAAGGTGGTGCTAGGACAGGAGCCCCCACCAAGGTGGGGGACATGGGGAACATGGGATGTCCTAAAGGGTAGAGCTTTCGGATTGGGTGGATTGGGTGGGCCCAGCAAGGGTCAGGAGTGAGAAGGTGGGGAGGGGATGGGCCAGAGGTTCTAAAGGTGATCATGGCTGAGTCAGGGTTCTAGAGTAAGTCAGTGGTAGCCCGGAGCTTTGGGAGAAAGTGTCATGACTAGTACTGTCAGGATCCAAGCTGAGGCAGTGACCCTGGGGCTGGAGGACCAGGTGAGATGGAAGCAAAGGTCACTGGAAGGAATCCCCAGGCCGCTGCTGGGGAGCTGGGTATAGCATCGACGTGTGGTTGTTAACGATACAGGAAGGAAATCGGGAGGTGTCAAGCGAAGAAGATGGTGACCCAGAAGCTATCAAGGAGGACCTGGGTGACCATTATCCAGGTGGTGGGCAATGGGTCTCATTTATGCACTGTGAATGAAAGGAAAAGGGAGGAAAAATGGTCTGGAAGTAGAGATGTGGAGCAAGGATGCCATCTACCCACTGCAAGCCTTCGGTGTGGGAAATGAGAGGACAAATAGCCCTCCACAGGTGGAAGGTGCAGCATGTGGAGGAGTATATGATGGTCTGCTATGATGGGCCATCATTCCACATGCGCTGTGGAAGCATGGGGGGCACGTGGAGGGAAGGTGGGAGATAGGCTCTTACGTTGAGCCTCTGAGTGTGAGGATTGGCTTCACCAGGAGTGGTGAATTCAGGAAGTGGAACCTGGTCCGACTGGTCTGAGGTTGTTCGGTGAAGGTGGGCGACTGACTTGGTGGCATCCTTTGTGGAATTGCTTTCTTGGGCAGTTATCAGGGTGAGATGGGTGGTGGAGCGGAGCGGGTAGGAGGGGGTTGAGGGTCTCCCTGCATCATGGAGAGCTTGGTGAGCCTCCGTCAGTTCGTCCTGAGGGTGCCTCGGGCCCCAGGCCAGAGCAGCCAGCAGTGGCCTTGGGGCTCTCACTGGAACCACCCCCAAGTCAGAAAGGAGCTTGGCTAGTGCCTCAGCACGCTTGACGGATAACTGAGTGTGCTCTGTTGAGAAGTCCACTGTCCCCGTTCAGAAACCCTTGGGTCCACACACCCGTGGAGACCTCCTGACCTGTGCCGAGTTCACACTGTGAAGCGCAAGTGGCCTCTCTCATTTCTAAACCCCGCCCCTGAGGACTCAGGAACGCAGTGTCAGCTCCGGGGAAGGGGGACTGTGGCAGCCCCACTCCAGGGCAGGTGAGTGGATGACCCCCCAGACTCCGGTGTGTTCTCAGGACACACATCAACCATCTCACTAACGCTCGGTGTTCCATCTGCCGGCAGGACGGCGGCTGGAGGCCACGCCCCTTGGAGAAGTGGACGGGGACCCCTTGTCTGTCTTGTCTCTGCTTTTCTGTGGTACTTGAAGAGAAGTTGTTCGTGGTGGATTCGCTTTACTTATGACGAATCATTCACGGACAACACTTTTTTCAGTACCAAATGCTACCTCTAAGGACCTCCTGGACACGATGGCGGCTTGAGGGAAGATGTCTCCGTGTCGTCAACCATGTGGAGAAGACAGGAATGGATGGTTGGCCAGGGACACCATGTTTGACTAGCTGTAAGTCAGCGGGTCCACTAACGTGAGCATCCGATCCATCTGTAGGAGGCCTTCCCTAGGCCATGCCAACTCGAGGAAAACAGCCGTGGTTCTGTCACCAGCGTCACCTCACAAGACTTTGAAGAGAGGCTTCCTGAGCCCAAGGCCGACTTCCAGAAGAGATGCTGGTGTCAGCACTGTCCAGGGTGTGTGACTGGTTGACCAGAGGGGCAAGCACTCTGCTCACCCTGTGGGCCGCCTAGTCACCAACCCTCAGCACCCACCCCGCCCACCCCGGAAGACTTCAAGGAGGTCCTGCCCACTTTGGGCCAGCGGCAATGGACTTGTGGTGGCGACTGCTCAGTGGACCTGGACAGCCATGGTTGGGAGGGTGTGTTCACTTAAAAATTGATGAGTCATCCTTGGTACCCCCTTCATCACTATCACTGTCACAGCCTCCTTGAAGCGTTCCTGGGACCTGATGTTGCCTGTTGCCTTCCGATGAGGGACCTGAAGCGAGCGGGCCAGCTCCTCTCCAGGGTGTGTGACTGTTCACAGAGCATGTGCTTTAGGCACTAGGTGTGGCACTTGGTCCTCTAAACCCCAGCATCCTGTCTTTCCACAGGAGGATCCGTGGAGGTGGTGCCTGCTTTGGGAAGTGGCCGTGGTTCTCCAGTCAGTGCTGCTCCATCATAGGAACCGAAGGGCTACCACCAAGGCTACTTCATGATGGCTATCGAATGCCACCCCCTCTTGCCCAGGAGGACTAACAGGACCCACCCCCTGAGGGTAAGTGCGTCTCGGGTGAGCATGCAATTGATGTAGTAGTATGTCACTCGGCCCACTACCCAATCTTGTCCCACCCTTTCCTTACAGGGCTCCTGCGAGGGGCAGCCGCCTTTGCAGGAGAGGCAATGGATTTCTCACCAGTGTTCGCTTTTGGTACTTGAAGAGAGGCTGGCCGTGATGAATTCGATTCATCAAAGCGAGTCATACACGGCTCTCCTCTCTTTTAGTGTCAAATTCTGCCTCGGGGGGCTTCCTGGGCCAGTGCTGTTTCCAAGGTAGGTGCCGGGATGGC
Organism: Equus quagga; assembly: GCF_021613505.1. NCBI lineage: Eukaryota > Metazoa > Chordata > Mammalia > Perissodactyla > Equidae > Equus > Equus quagga. The sequence goes on from NC_060286.1 coordinate 41,447,358, forward strand.
TGAGCCCCTAGCAAGTGCTTTCCTGAGGATGCGTGTTACTGACACACTAACCCCAGCGTCTGAGCTGGCCCTAAGGCGACTTTCTGGGGCAGCGCCAACTTTACGATGACCTAGAGAAGCTGTTGTAATGCCCTAACTTTTTAAAAATTAACATTGAAATGCACATGGCTGACTTTTTTTATTATCAAATCCAACCTTGGAGGGGCATCTGGAAGCATGTTTTATTAGTCAGCTCTCAGATATGGGAGAGAACAGGAGGCAGGACCTGTGGGAACCCTGGTTTACTGACCCGCAGCAGCCCCACATCCTCCAGGGAGCTCCTGTAGGGTGATCCCAGCTTTACCAAGGGGCAGTGGCAACCTGTTCTTGCAAACTGTGTTCTTTCAAGAGCTCTTTGCTTCCTTTGTAATGACTCTCATGCGGCTGACTTCTTTGCATTGTTGACTGTTGCCTGCATGGCCAGCCAAGTACAGGAAGTGGCCTTCCTGTCCCCACTAATCCCGGGTTGGTGAACAAGGGGTTGGCCAGAGAGCATACGTTTGGCATGGGGATTGAGCCAGTTGGTCCACTCATGCTCGGTGTCCCGTCCACCCTCAGAGGCCAGTCCTAAGCCGCCCAGGCTGCATGGACGCAGGGATGCTGCGAGCAGCGCCTCCTCATGGTACTCGGAGGGAGGTTGTCCGTGGTGAGTTCGCATTATTTAATGATGCCCAATACACGGTCGATCTCTTTTCGGTATCACATCTCGCCAGGCATCTTCTTGGAGGGAGCTGATGCTGATTTCTAGGAAGCCACAGTCACGTTGGCCCCAGGACAGTGTACTGGAACATGTGGGTGGCCCTGGAACGAGCGGGTAGGTGCTGCTAGTGGTCCCTGCCCTCATTCGGTCTGTTCATGGAAGATGCTGCCGGTTTTGGGGAAGAAGCATGTGCATTAGGTTTAAGAGCTTAAGTGACTGGGGAAACAGGGTGTCCGTGATGCTTCTGAGGTTTTTTTGTTTTTTAAAGGAAAACAGTAGGTAGTTCCCTTCTCTTTCAGTATTAAAATTTGTCTTGCAGGGAGGACCCCTTAGATATGTTGGCAAAGTCAGGGAAGGGGCATCACACTCAGCAGTTTTTTCTGGGCCAAGCGAGTGGGTGAGTCACCATATCTGTTGACCTGGAGGTCACCCCAAATTCAAGGACAGAGGGCAGCTCTATTTTTAATTTAGTTTTTCTTTTCAAAAAGAATAATTATTTTACTTTATCACCGTATTTATAAAAACAATATACTTATAATAAAAAATTCAAGCAAGATGGAAAAATGTAAATAAAAAGAGAGACAATTACCCAATTCTCTGTCCACCCAGAAATAACCCTCAGGGTTTTAGAAATTTCAAATACCTATCTGAGCATATATGCAAATAGGAAGGTAGATAGGCAGAGAGAAAGATATTTTACAAATCTGAGATCACACTGTACGTGATCCTTTTATTAAAAGTGTTAACTAAAATTTTACTGGAATTTAACCTAAAGAATGAGCTGATGAAAATTGGAAGAATTGATAAATGTTTCTCGTTCTACCACAAGAAGTATCAGTTCCTAAAAGATCCCCATAAAAATCAAGAAAAATTATTGTGCAAAACATTAAGTGGTTGGGATCATTATATATTGTAACTGTTTCAGTTTCACTCCTAGTTCTGAAATATAAGAAAACCTTTCTTACTTTTTTCCCTACTTCCTGATTTTCTTTTTTGTATATAATTTAATTTTTCCATGATAAATATGTGCATTTTGTTCTATAACCACAGTTTTTGCAGGTGTTTAATCATAGTTCTATGTTTAAATCGATTCATTACTGACCACTAGTTGGTTTTTTTCCCTTCAACAAAGCCTTTCGATTCCTGAGTTTTTAATTTCAGTGCATCTCTCAATAGAATGGATTTTTCATTATTTCTTTAAGAAGGGCTCATAGATGCTAGCCCTCAGTCCTGGCACGTTTGAGAATATGTCTCTCTCACTTCTATACCCAAGGGACAGCTTAACTAGGTATAAAATCCTCAGCCTCTTTTTTTCCCTTAGACCCTTGTAGGTAATGCTCCACGGTCGTCTGCTGTTAGCGTTTCCCTGGCTTTTTTGATGGGACCTTTCCTCACAGCTCTTCCTTAGCTGGGCTGCATCACCTACGGGATTTTCACGCACCTTGTTGGAAGACTTGGCGGCCCTCTCCTCCAGGAGGTCTTTCTTCTCTGAGAATGTCTGACCACAGCTCTTCCACCTTTACTCATCGGCCTATTTTGTCTGATACTGTTCTAGTCAGCCCCATGATTTCTAGCTCTTTTTCATCTTTTTGGTCACTTTGAAGATGCTTCTTGTACCATTTCTCTCAGCCCTGGGGTACAAGTCCTTCTCTTTGTTGAGTCTGTCGACTCACGACGGTGCCTTTCTTCACGGGTCTGGTAACTTTTCATTGTGAGATTCCCGTTAGTGGGCATTGGAGGGTTTCTGTTGCGTTTTGTTCCCTGTGCCAGAGCTGCAGCAGCACGCTTCTGCACGGGCGTCTGCCTGGCCCCCCAGGGGTCTCCCCGACTGGGACCGATTTTCCCACGCGTTCGTTGGCTTCAGGATTCCCGTCCCATCGGCTGGTGTAAATCCTCACTACAGCTTTGTCCTGGAGCTTTGGCTTCTCAGAGGAGAACTCCTCCTGCCCACTCTGCTGTCACTTCTCTGGGGCAGTATAGAGTCTTCTGGCTCCCTTTTCTGTCCCAGGTCCCCACCTCTCTGGGGTCCAAGATCACGTCTCCAGCTCGGACGTGACGACCCCAGGCTCTCCGAGCCTCCAGCCAGCACAGCACCACTTCGGTCTCTTGGTGGCAGGTTGCAATCTTGTTGTTACGCATTAAGTCTCTCTTCGCTGGCAGCTGAGGGTGTCCCTTCCTCCCATTCCTTCCAGCTGTGCATTTATTTACCAGTTGTTTTTGGCTGGGGTTGCATTTTATCCAGCATTTCTCTGAGTTTGTGGAGGAGAAGGGCTCTCCCTTAGCTCTTCGCCAGGATCTGACTCAGTCGCTATGGTTCTTTTTCAGTTTTTCTGAATCATATTAAGCCTTCTTGATTAGTAAGGTTAGCTGTTCCTTCATTTCAAGGCTGTCTTCTTCTATGATTTCTATGAGTGCTTTTCTACTCTGTGTTAGTTTTTCATGGGTTACATGGTCACTTGTTTATTTCCTTATCGGCTAGAGGAGGAAAAATCTGTGATCTGACTCCATCTGCCATCTTTATCTAGAACTCTCTCGACTGTCATTTGCACTCTGCATTTGCTCTTTAGAATGAATCATACCCAGATGCCCCCTCTTAGTATCACCTTCCACCTTGGCAGGATGCCATTGCAGTGCCAGCTTCTGGGACGGACGTGGAGTCAACACCGTTTGCTAGGTATGTGAATTTACTTTTAACAAGGGAGGATTTGTTTTTGATCCTGTATCTGCTGTTCTATTTACCTTAAGTGTGCAATTTACCCTTAGGGAGACTTCTTGGAAGTCATGCCCACCTTTGGAGATGAGGCCACAATTCTGAGGTCAGTGCCGTGCTGTGGTCTAACGACGTTTGCATTCCATGCTGCCAATTTTCTTTATGATCAACGTTGCAATGTCAACTTCGCCATGAATTCCCGCTTTCGAGGGCTTCCTGGACACAAGGCCGCTGTGAGGAGGGGATCTCTGCTGTCAGCTTTGATGCTAATGTGACATGAGGAAATGTTCCTTAATGTGATCAAAATAGTGAATTTTTATGCGCTTAACCTCTCCACCTTCAACCCCCCCCCCCCCCCCCCCCCCGAAAGTGCTTCGTAGATACCCCACCAAGCATGGCAAATGTGTCGATGCCGGGCCCCTTCGGGGTCTAGGATGGGACGGTTGAACACGGGGGTGTGTTTCACTTATGACCCTCTCTCAGTCAGTCTGCTAACCCTCAGTGTTCACTCTGTCCTTAGGGGACTTCCTGGAGGAGGCCAGCTTTGGAGAAGAGGCACTGGCACCTGGTCGGTGCCAATCCGCGGTACTTGGAGATAGGTTATCCGTGTTGCCTTCGCTTTATCTGTGACGAATCATACACGGTTCACCTATTTTTCAGTACCAAATCCCACTTCAGGGCGGGGCCTTGGTGTCAGCTCCTCTCCAGGGTAAGCGGAGGGACCGTTGACCCCGGCTGAGCACAGAGCAGGTGCTTTCCTGGTGCTGTGTGCCCGGCCCCAGCCCTCTGTGTGCCCCATCCACCGGAACCTTCCTGGAGGTGGTGCCAACTCGGGGGAGGCAGTGCAGGTTTTCCTACCAGAGCTACTCGGCGGTGCTTGAAGAGAGGTCTTCCATGATGCATTCGCTTTATTTTTCGACGAATCATACATGGTTGACCTTTTTTTAAGTATCAAACGTGGCCTTAAAGCACCCTGGGACGAGGCCAACTGCGGGAACTAGAGTTGGCGTGCGCACGCCTGAATGGATGGTCAAGCTGCGCGTGTGCACGATTTCCCATGTGTGTGTCACCCGTGTTCACTCACCTCAGTGTGTCGTCGTCCACCTCTAGGGGTGCTCTTCTCCTCAGCGCCAGTTTCCCCGCGAGGCGGTAGTTTCATTGTAGAGTCACTGTGTGATTGACAAGAGGCCATCCACGTTGCTTGCTCTTTGCGCGTAACACGTGATGCTCTGCACACCTCCGTGTGGCAGCGTGTCCCTCCCTGAACGGCTTCCTGGAAGGGGTGCTGATTTCAAGGAAGGGACCCTGGGGTCTGCACCTCTCGCCTGGACCACAGAGCATGTGTTTTGTTGACAGTGTGTGTTGCCAGCATCCTCACTCTCAGTATCCCGTCCGTCCTTAGGCCTACTGTCTGGAATGTGCCGGAAGCCAGCACCCTAGCCAGGTACTCGAATGGAGGTTGTCCATGGTGTGTTCATTTTATTTATGATGAGTATTACATGGCCAATCTCCTTTCAGTACTAAATTCTTCTTGGGAAAACGTCACAAGGGGAAGTTTCAGCCGGAGCCTGGCCCAGGTAAGGAAACAGGTCATCTATGCATAAGTGCTTTCTGTGTGACACGTGTCACCTGGCCCAGGATGCCCAGGGGTGACACTCATTTTAGGTGAGACCGTGGTGTTCTAGTCATACCCTCCCTTCCTTGAGGGCTCATTAGTGAATAGAGTGTATTTGGTACATGTCTTTTGGGGATAAAATCACCTTGGATATGAGGCATGTTTTAAGGAAAGAGACTTTTGCGTCACCCCAACAGCCCGGCCGAGTGGAAGGCACACACTTTATTTATGCAACGTGTTACTACCCCTTCAGTGTCCTGATCCTCGGGGTGACCTCCAGGGAGGTGGTGGTGGTTGGGGGTTCCCTCGGCAGTGAGAATCGATGATATTTGCAGACAGGTTTCCATGGCATGGTCTGTTTATTCCTGGTGCAAGATAAGAATCATTAATAGCATTTATTATTACTTTATGTTTGCTAGCTGTGTGACCTTGGGCAAGGTACTTAATCTGCCACGTCTCTGTGCCTCAGTTTATTTGTCTGTAAAATGGGGTTAATGCCTATTCATAGGGTAGGTATAAAAGTGCTATATATGGGGGCCGGCCCCATGGCCGAGTGGTTAAGTTCACACGCTCCGCTGCGGCGGCCCAGGGTTCAGATCCTGGGCGCGGACATGGCACTGCTCGTCAGGTCATGTTGAGGCGGCTTCCCACATGCCACAACTAGAAGGACTCACAACTAAGATATACAACTATGTGCGGGGGGCGTTGGGGAGATAAAGCAGAAAAAAAAAAAGTGCTATATATGAGCTAAATGATGGCAGTGTCTGGCACATAGTGACATTGAGTAAGCATTGGCCCTGGTGATGGTTGTTATTATTATCTCGTTATTGTATCATCGATCTTCATTTACTGTCCTTACCCACAGAGCGCAACCTCCCAGGGCAGAGGCTTGTCTGTCCTGCCCACCGCTGTGTCCCGAACAGTGCACAGTAGACGTGATGCTGACTGTGTGAGTAATGGCTGGTTGGCTATTTTCTTTATTAGATGCTCCCTTTGAGGCCTCCTGGAAGGAAGAGTGAATGAAGGGCAGCCGCAAGCCCGTGCTGGCCTGAGGGTACCATCCACGCCCCCTCGCAGAGGAGTGGCTGGTCTGCAGGTCAGGGACCCCAGGCTGGGAGCTGGATGGACCCTGCCATGCTCACAACACAGGGAGAGCATTAGACAGCTGCTCCCTCTCTGTGTTAAATCGCAGCTTGGGGACTTCCCGGGGGAGACGCCAGCTTTGGGACAGGACTTCAGTGTCTGTGCCTCTCTAGGGTAAGTGACCAGATGCTGCCCCAAGCATGGGCCTGACTTGTGATGTGTGTTCTCAAGGCCCCAGCCGCCACCCACACCCAGCCGAAGCCAGCTCAGGGGACGATCCCCGGTGCCTGATACCCTCCCTGACGACACACCGTGTTCCCATCACACGTGGGGCCCCTCGGATGTCGTGGCAGCCTCAGAGAGAGAGACAGGAATTGGTGTCAGCGCCGGCCTGGGGAGACGCGCAGCCAGACACTGGAGGCGGTGCCACCGGTGGTGAAGAGGCGTCCTGGTGGTGTTCTTGTCCCTGCCGACGTTTGATCCTTGAGCAGAGGTTGCCCTTGGTGAATTCGCTTTATTTATGTTGAATCACACAAAGGCAACTTTTGTTTGAGTATCAAATCCTGCCTGGGATGGCTTCCGGGACCCAGCCCAGGGTCTCCACCTCTCCCGTGAGCGAGAATGGATGGTGTAGACGTGGGTGTCTACACGGCTCCAGTGGACAAGAACGAACGTTGATCAGAGAACACAAGCTCGATCCGTGACATGGGTCACCTGGGGCCCTTGCAGGAAGGTGTCAGTGCTACCTGCTACCGTTTTGGCCTGGGACCTCTGTCTTTACGTCACCATTTTGACCACTGACCCCAAAGGCACTCTGCCTCCACCACTTTTTCTCTGAAGGTATTTTGACCTTGCGGATATGTAGAGTTTGCACTCGACGATTTTGCAGCTTCTCATTCTCTCTCTTTTGCTCCAGATTCCTCTTGTCTTCTCTCTGTCTCTGAATTTTTCCTATGCCTCTCTGCTTCTCTCTCTCTCTCTCTCTCTCTCACCCTGCCCAACACGGTTCTTCATTTTCTCTTGGGTTATGAAATGAATAGAGGCTGTCAGTATTTCATCCCATCTGTATTAAATAATAGTGATAAAAATAATCAACACACAATAAAACTAAAGTCAACTGTAGTGGCACAGAGTAGGACGTGTTCGATTGACTACAAATTGGCAGAAGCATCCAATTTCCTTGACAACGTTTAGGCAGCCGCTTCGGACCCGGGGAGGTGGCGTGCAGTCCACGTGGTGGCCCTGGGAGGAGGCCGGTGGCGGCTCTGAGCGACAATATTCGATGTACACAAAGCACATCGAGGAGTCCAATCTTCATTCAGATTTTTAAATGGAAAAGAATTGATCCTAATGAAAATGATTTTGGGAAAATAACAGGGGAAATAAAAGAAATGAAAACAGCTCAGCAGCACAGTCGGAAAAGCTCAGCAGGGAATTGGATTAGTTTAATGGAATTTGCTCTGAAAAACATGTCTTTATGAAAACCAATGTTGGTACAATTCTCATTAAGACGGTTAAATTTGTGTGTGTTTGCAGTGGAGTTGACAGGGTCAGTGGGAACGGAGGGTCCGAGGCACGGTGTTTTGCTGCTGCTGATCTTTCCTTTCTGTCCTAAATCTTCCTGGAGAGCTTCCCAGTTGGGCATGCTGGCTTCAGGGGTGGCATGCTGGTAAAGTGGGTGCATGTTGTCACCAGAGCATGCGCCGTCTTGGTGACGTGCCTCAGCTGGTCTGCTCCCTCTCGGTGGGGTTGTGGGTGGCGTGACGTGCTGACTCCAGCAGTGAGGCAGAACGTCCTGGGTCAGTGGGGACTTGTCCTCTGGACAGTTGTCTGCAGTGCTACTGTCGAGGACACATGAAGGCTGGGACATTCCTATGTGCAATCCTTCCTTGGACGCCAGGGTGTGGCCCCTCTCAGGGCTCCATGCTGGCCCCAAGGACATGCCCCTGACTGGTGCCAAGTGTTACCTGGTCATGGAGGCTGAGCCTGTTTGGGAGGTGGTGGTCCTGGAGGCGCTGCTTCTGGGACTAAAGCCATTTCCCGGGGCGTGAAAAGAGCTTGTCCTCTGCTGGCAGGCTTTATTTACCACCAGCAGTGCGTGGTGCTTCTCTTTCCAGATCAGCCCTGCCTTGGAGGATTTCCAGGAGCGCGCCACCCTCAGGAGGTGGCCAGCAGTTGGAGGCCTCTGGAGGGTAGGTGCGTGGGTGCCGCCCCGGACGTGCCTTGAGTGTACTGATGTGCGCCATCTGGTCCTCTAGCTGTCGCGGTCCAGCCGGTTCTCACGGGCACTTCTGGAGGCGATGCCAGCTCTGAGGAGGAGTCTCTGAACTGCAGGTCAGTGTCCGTGGTCCCTGAAGGGCCGCTGTCCATAACGTGTTTTCTTTCTTTAGGATAGACCTTAGGTGGCTGGCCTCTTGCCCCAGTCGTAGCGAGACCAGAGGGCTTTCTGAACTCATGCCAACGTCAGGGAAAGGATTCTGCTGTCGGTCCCACTCCAGAGTTCGCAAAATGGGTGGTGGGCACAGAATCCAGTCTCTGCTTGTGGCATCTGTCGTCTGCTCTCCGACCCTCGCTCGCCAGTCCATGATTTGGGGCATAGTCTGGATGTGATGTCATCTCCGGGGAAGCCTGGGTTTCTGATATTGGGCTGTTTGCCTCTTTTTGAAGGTCACCTGCACTTCATTTGCTTCTTTCTTTCTCTTTTTCTCCCCCTTCACTTTTGGTGTTTCGCTTGCTTTGTTTGTGGGGCTAATCAAATGGTCAACCAGTTTTTCGTGTTAAATCGCCCTTTGAAGGATTCCGGGGTGGCGATGCCTGCAGGGAGCTAGAGGTGGTGTTGGTGGGGGCTTGGAGTGTGGAGCCCTGGCCTCAGCATTGTGTGCCCATACAGTATCCTCCCTGAGCTCCTTCCAAAGGCATCGTCCTCCCGAGGGAGGCTCGGTGCCCACTGGGGGGCCCTGGAGTCCCTCCTCTTTGGGGTCCAGGAATGAAGAGTTGAGCACAAGCAGGATTTCCTCTTCATCAGCTCTGCTTCAGGGTCTGGTCCATCTTCCGATAGCCCGTGGTTGGGGTAGTTCAGCAAAAAGGGCACTTCAGCTATCCGTGAGCTCCTGTGGGGAGTTCATCCGAGGCAAGGGGTCCCAGCATGGGCACCCTCTCTGTGGACTAAGATCCCGCCTGGGTCTCAACTTAACTCTTGGGATGTGGCTCATTCTGGGGAGGTGATGGAATGGTTGACCTCGGCGATTGGGGGGGTGGTCCTGGTAGAGGGTACAGCCCCCAGCCCCTGATGCCCAGTGTTCAAGCTACCCTTGGGGAGGGTCTTCTGGAAGCACGGCCACCTTGCAGCATCCACCTTAGTCCAAGCATCCGAGCCTCTCCATGGTACTCGGGGAGAGGTTACCCGAGCAACTTTGCATCTGGACGACGAATGTTGCTCGGTGAACCCCTTTTCGGTATCAAAATCCATCAGAGGGGCCGTCTCGGAGGCCGTGGCACCTCGGGGAAGAACCGGGGAAGAACCGTCGGTATCAGCACCGCTCCGGGGTACAGGAGGGATGGTCGACCAGTTGGAAAGTAATTGTTTCTAATGTACTTCACCTGGTCCACTAGCCGTCCGTACCCACCGCAGCCTGCGGGCCCGCGGGCCTGGGCCAAGCTGCCCACTCCTCGGCTCAGCGCCTCTCCTGGTACTTGAAGGGAGATCGACCGTGTCATATTCGCTTTATTGACTTCGAATAATACATGGTTGATCTTTTCTCGGTATCAAAGCTCACCTCGGAGGACCTCTTGGAGATAAAGCCCTGGTTGGGGTGGGAAGGAGGTGGGGGCTTCTGGGTCACTGCCCCAGCGGGCTGCCCGGAGGGAGGCCTGGTCCCCGAGGCTGGGCTGGGCGGGGCGTGCACTGCCTTGTCCTGTGTCCCCTCACTTTTTGGTATCTGATCCCCCCTCAGGACGGCTTCCGGGAGGCGCCCACCGTTGCTGCAGCGGCCATGGTCCTGGAGTCCATGTCACCTTGGGTAGCTGAGGAGAGGTTGTCTGTGATGAGTTCGCTTTATTAATGACGAATATAACACAGATGGCCTGTCTTCAGTACCACCTACGCCTCGCATGCAGGGCCGGGCCTGAGGCCGGCCCCGTCCAGGGTACGTGAATGCATGGGCTCTGCAATGACATTTACCACCCTCTCTGCTGACCTTCAACATTTTGACTCCGTCCTGGGAGAGCTTCCTGGAGGGCATGTCGACTTCGGGGAAGAAGCGGGGGTTTTGCATTGGGGAGGCTGGTCATGAAGCATTCGCTTGACGTGTGACGAGTGACACGGGCTCTGGCTGTTTCCATGCTCAGTGCCATTGAGGCAGAGGGCTCCCCAATGGAACCCCTCACTGAGGGCTGACCACATGCATGGCCTGCACCCGGGAAGCGTGTCCCGGCCGCGTTCCCCCTCACCCCAGTGCCTCGGAGCCCCGCAGGGTGACACCCCTGGGAAGAGCCGGAGGCCTGCCTGCTGAGCGTGCTGCTCCACGTGGTGCTGAGGAGAGGTCGCCCGTGGCGCGTTCGCATCCATCATGACGCACAATACACGGTCGACCTCTCTTCAGTATCAGCTCCCGCCTTGCATGCCTCCTGCACGCCCGCCGTCGGGAGGGCCGCGCCGCCGCTGCATGGCCAAGGGCCCGCCCCTGCCACCTCGCATCCCGCCCCCCCCGGGGCGGGTGGCGGGCCGTCTGGAGGAAGAACCTCCCGTCTGGAGTCAGCCCTGCTCAGTGGTCCCTGAAATAGGTTGCCTGTGAGGTGTTCACTTTCTATACGATGAATATTATACAGTCAACCTCTTTCCGGAATCGAATCCCGCCGTGGACGACCTCCACTCCGGGTGCCGACTCCAGGCGGCGGAAGCCTCTGGATTGGCTCACCTGGGCACCTGCTGTAGCTCCTGTGCCACCTGGCCTGGTAGTTTCCCAGCCCCCTCCGTTCTGGAGGGCTTCTCAAAACACCACGGAGGGACCTCTGAGTCCCCTAGTCGGTGCGCCCCAACATCCCTGCCCCTGGCGGTTCCCTCCGCGTGGGGCCAGGCCTTTACCTGCTGGTCCCCATTTCACCTTGGCATCCTCACGTCCTCGGCCCTACTCAGACCACGGCAGGATCACCGGGGGTGGGAAGGGTCCAGGGCAGTTGGACATGTGAACTCCAAGATGCCTCCACAGGGTGGGCGAGGGGTCAGTGTTCGTTAACTGTCTCGTGGGCCTCAGAAAGCTCTTTCTGAGCGGGGTGGCAGCATCCCCAGGGGTGCAGGACCACATCCTCACCCTGGAGGTCTCACCACCGTGCATGCCTCTCCCCTGTGGGATTCTCTGTCAAGACGGGGGTCTCTCTGGGCCTGGACCACTGCACAGGTCTCCGTTAGTCCTCCCTCCACTGCCTCCTCCTTCTGCCAGGGAGAACTCCCCAGAGTGCAGTCTGGCTCTCTCTGCACAGCCTGGAGCCCCTCTGTTGCACCCCTCCCCTCGTGGCTGGCTCCAAGATGGTGACTAGTGTCCCAAGGCCCTGGACCGGCCACCCTCATTCCTGCCACTTCCTGCCTTTCATGCTTCACAGTATGTCCCAGTTAGTATCCCTCTGTCCTCCCACGGGGAGCTGAGTCCCGGTGGTCTCCTCTGTGCAGCCTGCCCCTAGCCTCCTGCCGCCCAGGGTCCAGACCTCCGGCCCCAGTCCCCGTGCCCTGGATATCCTTTTTTCAGGACACTCCACACAGTGTCCTGTTCCCCCTGCAAGTGGCAGCCCCCTTTCTAGAGCAGGAGTTCAGGATTCTAGAGGGGATGAAATGTCCCTGGTCCCCCAGCCGAGCCCCCAACTCTTCCCAGCCAGCTTCAATCAGCCACCCTGTCATGTTTTCTGCCTTAGCTTTCTGCCATCCGAAGTGAACTGAGGTTAGTGTCTACTTCCCTCTCCCCTTAGACTGTAAGATTTCTGAGGGCAGGCATTTTTTCTGTCCTGTTCCCTGGTGTGTCCCCAACCCCAGGACCCAGCCAGACCCATAACAGAGGAATGATGGGTGTTTGTTGATTGACTATCAGACTCCCTAAGGGCAGGGACCTTATCAAGTTAACCCCAGGAAAGTGCCAGGCCCAAAGGAGGCAGGCAAGAAGACTTGGTGAAGAGCCCATGAATATGGTAATCGGCTTTAGAAATTCTTTGCATTTGTTAAAAGCTGTTTGGTTTTCCTGCTTTTTCTGTCCTTTCCAGGATGTGATTTCAGAGTCTGAGGTTTGCTGCAAAAGAGACAGGTGAGCTGGTTGTGGGCTCTTCTTTCCACCTCCCAAGGGGTCCCCGGGGCCCTGAAAGGAGTGACCAACCCCCATATGATCCCGCAGACACCAACTGAGTGCGCCCCCAGCTTCCGGCCGATCGGTGACCCGCAGAGCCAGGTGCTCTGGGGAACTCCGTCTGCGACGGGCTGGAGCCCGGTGTCAGGGCTAATATTTTATGCATGGAACTGACTAAATGGGAACATTTGGAGATGAAAATTGCTTTAATGCAGCCACACATCTTTGTAATATATTAAATGTATGTGGGGGGTGGGAGGCGACATTACCCTTCCTTAATAACTCCAATGTAACCGTCCCCACACCATGGCATTAACAAGCGCGGGCGCCCCCCCCGAGTCCGCTATAGGCCACCACTTGGGTACATCAGTCACCATTGAGAATTATGCATGAGACAAAGTGTCAGCCCAGGGTAGCAGGCATTGCAGCGGGATGTTCCAGACTCATCTGAGACCCAAAGACGGTGACCCCATGCTGCTGAGTGCAGAATTTCATTAAAAGCCAAATTACTGGTTTATCTGTTGTTTGAGGAGAAGAGAAAATAAACAAAGAGCTTTTCTCATCTGACAAGCTGAATGAGAACGTCGGTCCCCCCAGCGGCCAGGATGAGATTCCCGGGGACCCTGAGCCGGAGGTTCAGAGCCCTGGGCCCACCTCTGAGGTGCTGCGTAAACCCAACCGTGGCTCCAAGTTCACGTGCACGCCTTTCCTGGTGCCTGCGTGGGCTGGTGTCCCAGCTCCCCGCACTGTGTCCCCTGGACACGGTTCCACAAGAATCTGGAGGGTGTTGGGCAAATCGGACCCACGTTCCCATCCTCTTGTCATTTTCAAGGGAGATAAGAAAAATCATAGCTGCCCCAAATGGGCTTTTGCCTTGTTCCTGGGCCCACCTCCACTCTGGGGTGTTTACTCATGCTCCTCCTCAGCCCTTGGGGGCAGGTTCTGTTCACAGATAAAGAAATGGGGCACAGAGAGGTTGAGTGACTTGGCCAAGATGATCCAGCAGGGCGGCAGGGCAGGGTCTGGCTCCAGGCTGCTTGTTCTTAATCAAGCTCGCTGCCTGCTGTTGCTTGCGAGCCAGCGCCTGGCTTCAGGAACTGTCCCTGTGTCCTAGAAGAAGGTGGGCCCGTCAAATCGCCCCAAATTCTCTTTGCACGATGGGGTAGGCTCCCTTTTTCTCACACTTAGCTTGCTATACTTTTCGTGGCCTTTATCCCTGCACCCACCTGGGGTCTCCGGTGGCATCGCCCACAAAATGGGGGGTTGCAGCTGGGTGCAGCCCCGTGGCCCCTGGCTGTGCCTGGCCTGTGGGAGGACTGCTGGCTCTGTCAGAAGCCTGGGTCCAGGGAGACCTAGGTACCGAGACCGCGTGGCCCCGCGTCTTGCGGCCACATTGAGCGCGTCTGACGGCGGTATTTGCTGCCTCGTTGAGTGCAGATCTAGTCAGGGTGGCCCGTGAGCTGGAACAGGGCGCAGACTCGCCAGCGCATCTCTGCAGGGCGGGGCTCCCCCCAGGTCCCCCCCACCCCCGGCTTCCGGCTTGTACACCTCCCGGCACTGCACGGAGTGGTGGCTGGTGCCGTCCTGGAGACCACCCCCCACCCCTTCCCCGAGGTCACAGTCTCAGTGGGCCCCGGAGGATGCAAAGAACCCCTAAATGTCCAGGCTGAGTGAGACCTCTCGTCCCGTTGCCCCTGCCCCCTTGCACCTCCTTACAGGCAAGACCACGGAGCTCCAAGAGCTCTGCCATGGCTTCTTCCTGTGGGTTGTCTCTAACTTTGAGGTTGAGACTTGAAAGGAAACAGGCTGCAAACGGCGCCCCTTGTGCTAAACCCCACCAGGACTCCACGCCTCGCCTGAGGGCGGTCCCAGCCGCTCCCCAAGCGCACTGTTGAACCCCTCAGTCTGGAAGTTCCTCGGGAGCCCCAGTGAGGTCGTCCGCCCCATCAGACCCCCTGCCTAGAAAATCCTGCCATTTCCTACAGCTCCTTGGAGCTCCCTTCTGCTTGCGAGATACGGTGCCCCACGGTTCACGAATCGTTGAATTAAGCTAACCCGATCTTGACATTTCCTCAGCTGAATCTCGGTTTTTACTAAGACCCACCTCTGGTGAAGAAGTAGGTTCCCTCCTTGTGACAGAGGGGACCCAGCAGCCTGGGGCTGTAGAAGCACCTAGTGGGACTCAGTGCCCGCGGCGGGGATGCTGCCTCCTGCCGCTGGGCTTCCCGAAGCCATGGCCTTGACTCCGCGGAGCCGGCTCACAGTAGGTGCACAGCTAATACCCGGATCAAAGCTGGCCTCACACGCCGGCGCAGCGCAGGTGTTCAGCACCTGAGGGTGTATTGAATCCGATCTTTATAGCCGGGAGCGACTACGCAGGAGGCGCTGGGAGAATGTTTGTGGAATGAATAAATGAAAGCGTGCTCTGAGGGAATAAAGAAGCAGAGACAGGAAGAAGAATCTGGCGTAGACAGACATGAATCTCCGCCAAGGCCGTGCAGTCGAGGCCGCTGTGAAGACCCCGTGGAGGCAGCAGGGACAGGCCTTAGGGCCGGGAAGCACGGGTGCCATGCGGGCTCATTCATCATCTTCCCGTTATCCCGGTGACGTGGAGGACGCATGCGAAGCGCGCTGCCCGCCAGCCCGCGGAGTGCACGCAGGGCTGGGGCTGGGGAAGGACCCCGAGGAAGGGCAGGTCTGGGGCCCGGAAGGCCTGGTGTGGGCAGCAGGGAGGACAGGAGCCACATTGGGCCACGTGGCCAGTCCCCGGGTAGGACTTTGGTGCCTTTATGGCTGTAGGACCCAAATGGGAGTGTGATGGGACCTCTCAAAGAACTCTTCAGGTTCTGGGTGCTGAAGTTGTTTTCATACCTACAAGTCCCAGTGCCATGCCTTTGCTCAAGCTGTGGCCCTGCCTGGAATGCCTGTCCCTCCTTATCCTTGAAGGCTCTGCTCCAGTGCTACCTCCTCCAGGAAGCCTTCCTTGATCCACCTCTATACATACAACTCCAATATGCAGTCAGTTATCAGTCCTCTGATCCTTTGATCAATGTCTCTCCCTGCCCAGCTTTCAGGCTGCACAGAGGCAGGGACTGTTTCTGGTTTGGTCACCATGGGACACAGAACCTAGCCCCGGGAAGGCGCCGCATGATGCTCATTGGCCTTGTCTTCCCTTTGCAGGTGTGCTGGACCAGGCGCTTGCCTGTGCCCAGTATACAGACATCCCATGCATGGAGCCTTTGGTTGACCCCAACCATGAGCCAAGGGCTGGACCAGAGGAGCCTACACCAGACCTCTTGTGCCTGGAGAGACGTGCGCTGTGAGCTGGGGAGCCCAGCCTGATCCTGGAGGAGTTCCTTGGTTCTGGTAAGTGCACTGGTTGCCTCCCACTTGCGCCTGGAGCAGAGGTGGGGTTTGCCCAGGGCCCACAGCGTTTAGGGGAAACCCAAGCCCATTATTAGGGATGGTGCCATCTTACTCAGAGCAGCTCCTCTGAGCTCCAAACAGTGTTCACTGAGTGAATGAATGAAACGGGGCCTCCTGACTCCTCCCCAGAGCTCCCTCCACACCCCGCACAGCCTTGCTCCGAGGAGAGGCAGGCCCTGCTCCCAGTGGAGCCGCAGAGATGGGAGTGAACCCCTCACGGGTAGCGCTGCTGTGTGAGGGGTGCCTGAGCAGGCTGGGCCCCGTGTCTGGGGTCCCCTGAGAGTGAAGGCCCTGGTCCTCCCCAGGGCAAGACGCCGTGGAGAAGGTGCACAGAGCCCTTCGGCGGGGGTGGGGGTGGGGGTGGGAAAGCATCCAGAATGGCGCTTCCCACCATCTGTGATAGCTTCGTTTTCTCCAACACTCAAAAATAGATGTTTCTGTTATGCTCTCCCATTGGCAGGGGAGCAGCGGGGCCTGCCAAGGCCTGGGGGAGCCCGCCAGCCTGCCGAGTTTTACTGTACAAACAGTTGGGGAGGGGGGTGTCTCTGTTAACTTGAAATCCCCGATCAGTAAACATGCCAATTTAAAGTGTAATTAACTCAGGCCGGAAAAAATTCAGATTTGGACTGCTTTTCACAGTTGAGGTTGTTTTTCTTTTATTTATTTATCTCTTTCCGGGTGTGGTGGTGTCTGTGGCAGGTTTTAGCCAGGAAAACTAGAAGGGGGGCCTGGCTAGGGAGGGGGCGCTGGTTGGGAGAG
This sequence comes from Equus quagga, assembly GCF_021613505.1. Classification (NCBI taxonomy): domain Eukaryota; kingdom Metazoa; phylum Chordata; class Mammalia; order Perissodactyla; family Equidae; genus Equus; species Equus quagga. Next base: position 41,464,016 of record NC_060286.1, read on the forward strand.
GAAACGATGGAAGGAAAAGAGGGGAGGTGGGCCTGACATCCCCATGGCCCTGGGTCTCCATTCACTTTCTGTCCAGGATGGTGGTTAATGGTTGGGGAAACTGAGGCAGAAGGCAGTAGGGGGCATGCCAGTGTCACTCATTGAGGGTGGGGCACAGACCCCTGTGACAGGTGGGTGGTTGATTCTGTTGTGGGCGCTGTCAGGGACCCCAGGAAAGCACGGGGCTGGTAGGTGAGTTCTGGCTCCCTCCCCCTGACTCTCCTGTCTTGCCTCCTCTTCCAGTGGCCAGCCTGCTCATGGGCCAGCTCTGCTTTCTCTCTCCTCCCCTGATCCCCTCTCCTGCTTCACCAGCCTCCATAGTGGTCCCGGCTCCTCAGGGCACCCATGCTCCAGCAGAGAGATGCCCAGCGCCTGCCAGACCAGCGCTCCCTCCCGCCTCACCCAGGAGGAAGGAGAGGCCACCCGCAGCCCCACTGCTTAAAGGACCCTGACTGAGTACCGGGCCAGACCTCAGCGGGGAGGGCTGTTGGGGTCCGGGGAGAAGTACTGAGGGGAGATAAACTCTAGTAAAAGAGCAAATGACCCGTGCCCTTCTCCACCCACGGCGGGGCTGGGAGGTGAAGATGTGGGTTCGAAGGAGGTCAAATTCCTGCTCTTCCTTTTCAAACACTTTGAACATTGTCAGGCCATTTGAATAATAAATACGCATTATAAAAATCTAAGTGTGTTTGTGTGTCTGTGTGTTCCGAGATGATGCTCCTTAAGTGGAAGAAGGTTTGAAACAAAGGCCATCTGCCTTCAAGAGGGAGTCTCAGAGAGAGTCACTGGCCTTTGCCAGCGGGCCCTTGGCAGGGAGCATCTTCCCGCTCAGGGGCCCATCCCCCCGCGGGTGAGCTCACACTCCCAGGTGGGCGCCAGGGCCACGAAAAGACCTGAAAAGACCCGCTTTCCTCCCCATCAGAGGTCTGATGACTCCCCAGCCCCAGCTTCCGGCCCCCCCGGGCCGCGGCCAGGGCCCCGGGGCAGAGCGGGCGCCCACGCCTCCGCTGCCAGCCTCCGCCTGGTCACGACGCAGCCGGGCTGACTCAGCCGGGCCGCGCGGAGCCGCGTCAATTACATAATTACCTCCGAAACCTGCCGCCGCCGCGCCGCCTCGCGGGAGGACGCGCTCCGCTCCGGCCGCGGTGACTCGCCGGTGACTCACGCTGTTTTCCCCGCCGCTCGCCCGCGCGGCAGCCTCGGTCTGGGCCGGCTGGGCGGCCTCCCTCCCTCCCCCCCCCCCCCCCCCCCGCCCCAGCTCCGCCGCGAGCGAGCAGCAGGCAGGCGGCGACCACCTTGCCGAGGGTTTTGGGGGGGGGGGGGGTACCTTGTCCTCCGGCCTCCCTCTGCAGCCCCCCAGCGGCCCTCCAGACGGGCTGTCCCCATCTGACAGGAGGAAACTGAGGCCCAGAGAGTCCTCTTCCTTGACCCTGTCCATCCATGGCTGGAAGGTGGCGCTGACTAGTGCTGGCCACCCCTCCGCATAGACCCTTGGGTGAGCCCAGCGCTGGGTAGACCCCACCAGCCCCGCCCCCTGGGCATGCCACCTCTTCTCCAGAGCCCCTTGGTGTGGGCAAACTCCGCCCCAGGGAAAACAGGTTTCCTCTCGAAAGTGACTTTGAGTTTGGGAAAGAAGCATGAAGTTGCCGTTCCAGCTGGGCTGGGTGTGTATACCTGGTGGGGGGCCCTGTAGGGGATGCTATTGTTTGTATAGAAAACCTAGTAAAATGGGGTCTGGTGGGTGTGGGCTCCACATGAGGACATAGGTTTGAATCCACACTGGCACATACTGGCACCAAGCCTCGGTTTTCTCGTCTACAGAATGGGCGCACTGCCACCTATCTTGCAGGTCAAATGGGTTTTGGGACCTAGAAATGCCTGACCCAGTTAGGTCCTCATTGAGTTGGGGACTCCCTCCTGGTGACCCCTGGCTGGTTAGGATCCCCACAGATCCTGAAGTCACAATGCACCTGCCGCCTGACTCACCCTGGCCTGGGGACCGCCACTGATGGTCCAGACCCCCGTCACTGCTGGCCCCAGCATCCAGGGGCTGTGCCCTCCCCATGTGCCCTCCCAACTCCCGAAGGCACCCCCAAACAGAAGCACGAGGAGCAGAGCCCGTTGTGCTCAGAGCCGCATCGAGGTCCCAAGCAAAGGTCCATATCAGGTCAAGAGCGTGCTGAGGGTCCCCAGTTGGGGGCGTGCCCTGCAGGAGCTACGCCCCTGACTCCCCTCCTTGGCTCCAAGTCCGGGGAGAGAGTGCACGTGTGAGCAGGTCTGCTGGTGGGGGGCTGTGACCTGCTCGGGTCACCTCTCCGGGTGTTGTAGAGGTGTGGACAGGGCAGTCTGTGCCAGTGCCCAGGGCCCACCACCTTCCCCACCCCGCAATGGCCTAGGCTCACCCACTATGCCCACCACGCAGTCTCACTTCGCACTTTGTGCGTAGACCCCAAACGGGTATGCTGAGGGGCTGCCTTCCCAGGGAGAATCTCGGGGAGGGTTTTTCTCCTCCTGTGGCCCCAGCCTGTCCTTCCGTCCCGCACTGGGACTCAGTCTTCTCATCTGTAGAGTGGGTGTGGTTGAAGTCCCGAGTCCCTTCCTGTGCTACCACCCCACGTGACCCAGCCAGCCCTCCAGGCTCCTGGGCCACCCTCCCCTCAACTATCAAAACACCCCACCAGGATCTCGGCTCCCTTCCATTATCCAGGGAAGCCCACCCTCCCCCCCAACCTCCCACAGTCCTTCCAGCATCCCAGAGGGGTGGGACCAGCCAGGGCTTGCATCCCCTCTCTCTCTGGGACCCCTCACCCCTCTCTGCCTCCATTCCAGTGCCCCTTTCCTCCCCTCCTCCCCTCCCTCTGCTCCACTCTTCCCAATGCACCAGCAGACCAGAACTGTTCACAGAAGTTTCTAGGAGTTACCCAGGGGAGTTGCAGCTCCCTGGAGGAAACAACTGGAATCTGAGCATCAGACTCATTGTTCATGAGGCTTCCATCCTGCCATGGGATGGGGAGGGGGCCTGTCCCCTGGGTCCAACCCCTGTGGTCTGGGGGCGGGGCATCCCCTTGTCCCCTTTGCAGACAGCCTTCACCATTCCTGCAGCCCTTGTCCCTGAACATGCCATCCTTGCATGGGGCTCCTGTCCTATCTGAGATGCCAGGGCCTCAGGGGACTCTGCTGGTCACCCGGAATGCAGGACAGCCACTTCCTCCCGCCCCACTCTGAAGGCAGCCCAGAAGTGCTCTGGGGCGCAGGCTCTGCACCCTGGCTGCCCAGGTCCTCATCCCAGGGTCATGTCCAGGCACTACTCTCCCTGTGGGCCTCAGGCTTCCCATCCATCCAATGGGGCTGCAGTGAGCATTAGATGAGTTAATCTGTGCTAGTGGATGAGTATTAGCTGTGAGATGATTCACTGCCCATCATCTCAGGGCCCTCGAGTGACCCTGTGGGGTAACTAAAGCGTCCCCCTTTATTTCTGTGGTTAAGATGGCGATGTGCCCCATTATTTATTTACTCTCTTGCCGTGATCATTGGCACCCTTTTGTTCCTGGAGCGAGGGATCACCCTTCCATCCTCAAAGTGGTCAACTTCTCAGCATTCCCAGCCTGACTCCATCCTCCAGGGGACTCTCCTGCACCAGCCCCATGGGAGGGGGGCACCAGATGCTTGGGTGAGAGGGTCCAGAGGTGGGAATTCAAGTCAGGGTCATGGAGTCATAGCTCAGGGACAAGACCAGAGATTGGCATGGAGTCTAGCACCTGGGAGGAACTGGAGAATTAATGACAGAATGGAGGGGCCCTGGGCTCAGGGGCCCTCAGATTTATCTTATGCAAATGAGCTTGGGGTCAGAGGGCAGGACAGATGGGGCCAGGTAATGCTGGCCAGTGATCAGCGCTGTGACTAGGGCTGGTTCTGGGTACGATGGGGACCCCAAGGCTGGCAGGTCCAGCAGGGCAGCCAGCCTTCCCTGAGTTTGAGCCCCAAACCTCAGCAAGGGGCCTTGTGACACAAAGCCCCTCCCACCCCAGTCACTCCATTCTGTCTCCCGACTTGGGCCCCAATTCACAGCTCTGTCCTGCGAGCCCACGCCCCCTGCACTGATGTTCAGGGAGTAGAGGAGTGTGTGTGCGTGTGTGTAAGTGGTCGCACACACCATGCACATACCCACTGTGCACACATGCACACACACGCAGATATGCACTTGAGGAAGAGGGGACATTCTCCATGCTTGGGACAAGGTCCGGGACCCTGGATGGAGTGCAAAGGAACCTGGCAGCAGAGGTGTCTACTGGCAGGGTGGCAAGGAGCCGTGGCCACTGGTGGTGAGTGAGTGCTGTATCGGGAGCTGGGCTAGAAGAAAGGCTTGGAGCCCAAGTGGACCCGGCTCTCTCTGAGGCACAGCTTCTCACTGGTTCTTTCTGAGATTAAAGCAGCTGACACCCTGTGCAGCTGTCCCTGGGTCCCTCGGTCTAATGACACTGAGCACAGGACTCGCATCCCTTCCTGGTCGCTAATGAAGCTGACCCTACTCTGGCCTTTTGCTGAGGAGGCCTCTCTTCTCACAGCTGGGCGGTTTCTTCCACTCACATCCAGTTCCCCTAGTGGCTGTGCTCATTTGCTCCCTGGGGCACAGGGGGCACTGAGGACCGTTCAGCTGGCCACACACCCCCCTTAGTGGGTGGCCGGGAAGGCGGCACATCTCGTAGATCAGGGCTGGGATGCACTGCCCAAGAGTGCAATCGGGTTTCCGGCACAGAAAGAAAGTTTGTTTTCCAGAAGACAATTACATTTGCAGCCCTCAGGAAAGAGGGGCCAAGTGGCCAAAGGATCGAAGCTGCTCCTGCTTCACTCCCCACCTGGACTCTGATGCTGAGAATGGGATGGGGACAAAGGGGTCGTTGACCCTGCAAGAGCCACATTCTCCAATACACCAGAGCAACCTGCCCAGCTCTGCACGGACCTGCTGTGTGAGCTTGGAGAAGTAACTGAACCCCTCTGAGCTTCCATTTCCTTATTGGATGACCTGGGGTCTTGGAAGAGAGACCTGAGACCAAGCCTGGCACAGTGTAGAGCAGATAGCTGGTGCTCTGTCACTCAGAGCTCGCTCTGCCAGCCTTCTCTGCTCCTCCCACCCGAGCTTCACACCTGGTTCAGACACTCAGGGATGCACAGGGCACCTGAGCTTGGGGTGTGGCCTCTGTGCACTGCCTTTCCTACATGGGGTGGGGGGGAGGGGATATGAACAGAACCCTCTCAGAGGGGCCATGCAGGGGTGCAGGGGCCCTCTCGGTCCCCAGGAAGCCCAGGGCCCCCTCCCTGCAGAATCCTGGCTGGGTCCGGTGGGGTGGGCTGTTGTTTGTCTCGTGTCTGCTGTCATCTTCTACTTGGCGTCTTCCTCACAGTGCTGGCATTTTCCCAAGGCCAGTCCAGGAGGAAGGGGCGGCAGCTGCACAGTACACGCGAGGGGGGGGATGGGTGCGCCTGCGCTTCGGACAGAGCTGGTGCAGACCCCCTCCCCAGTGGGGGATCACTTTGCCCCGACAGCCGTGGGTTTCCAGCTTCCCTGCCTCACGTGTGCACAGCACGGACCCGAGGTCACTCTCCCAGCCTAGCTCAGGGCCGCTATCCGTCCACCGTCTTCCTTCTGCGGGAGTCTGCCTGCTCGTCTGCACGGCAGCCGGGGTCTCAGGGGGGGCTCGTCGCCCTGCCTGGCTCCCTGGCACTTTGTAACTTACAAGACAATAACCATTAGTGTGTATTAATATTTCATGCTTTTGGCTGTCACTTAACTAGCGGTTTCTGAGCATGCTGTGCTCTGGACAGAGACACAGTGGTACCTGGTCTCCCCCTAGCAGCGTGCAAAGCCAGGAGACAAAGGAGTGAGACCCTGAGGGACTTGGGTCAGTGAGTGGCAACTGGGTGCCCACTCTCGGAGTTGGGGAGAAAGACCCTCAGGTCAGCACTCAACATGGCATGATGAATGCAACAGCCCCCAGATGCTGCTGGGGCTGGGAGCACACCCGTGACAAAGTACCTTTCTATCATTTATCTCCAGGAATGCCCCTGCCTCCCGCCTGGTAGCTTGCAATATCACCTTTCCCATTTTCAGCTGAAAAAAGTCAGCTCAGGCAAGGAAGCCACCTGCCCAAGGTCCTGTGGCCAGTGGAGAGAGGGGGTGCTGCTCCTCCAAGTCGGGGTCCCCGTGGGAAGGCGGCTAGGGAGGAAGCTAACGCAGGTGGGGTGGGCACACTGCCCTCAGGGCAAGCCCTGGAAGGGAAGGTGCTGGCTGTCGTTATTGTTGTAACTGATCAGCACGACACAAGGTCATCCTCTTATCTAGAGTGGCCAGTGGTCAGGGCTGCCAGGGCCGTGGGAGCCCTTGGGGAGAAATCCAACTTGGGGACCCAGGAATTTGGAGGGGGTGTGGGGAGCATGCCGGGAGATGAGGCCACCGAAGGCAGAGAAAAGGCCAGAGCAGGGCTCAGCAGGCACTGGGGGGACGAGGGGGGTGCCTGGGGCCAGCACCAGAGACTCAGGCAGGCCATTGTTCTTCAGGCTTCACAAAGAAGAAAAGTTGGTGCTTTTCTAGGGGTGGATGGGGGCGGCAGCTGCACAGCGCGCCCCCCCCCCCCCCCCAGCCCAGGGTGGGTGAGCAGAATTACTGAGAATGAGGCCGCTGGTTGCTAATGGGCTTGGGGAAAATGGGATGCAATTTAGCCGCTGTTTTTCAGGCCCAGAGCTATTGAATAAATGAAGTGAGCTCTGCCTGAGTCACTGACGCACCGCCTGGCTCCTGGTGGGCGGCCGGGAAGGAGGGGGGACCTGAGGGGGGCAAGCGCAGGTCTCTGGGGGTGGGGGCTGCAGAGCACCACCCTGCTGGTGCTGGGAGGGGTAGGGAGCCAGGGGGTCTGCAGAGCTCACTCGCCTGGTGCGGGACGGGGGAGGTGAGGGTGTCCTGGGGGTGTTCAGAGGTGGGGAAGGGATGCAGAGCGGATCTTGCCCAGGACAGGGGACAATGGGGCAGGACAAGAGGAGGGAGGGGAGAGGAGGAGGCTCTTGGAGGGAAGGCCGGTGGCTATGGGGGGCTCCCTGGAGATCTTGACCTTGCCCCAGGTGGGGGCAGCTGCTGGGGAGTACTGTACCATTGTCACTCACAATTAGGGGCCTGCCCCAGGCATGAGGACTTCTGTAAATGTGTGCAGCAAGCAGACAAAGCCTCCTGGGGGGACGGGAGATGGATCTGTCTGAGCCGACCCCCACCCCTACGGGTGGAGGACAGTTGCACAGGGGAGGGAGCACTGGGGGGGTCCAGGGGCTTCACATCTGCCAGACAGCAGCTACCAGGCTGGGGGCCGCCCTGGGGACAGGGCCTGCAGCTGGCCAACCCCTGCTCAGCTGTGGAAAGATGAAACCCACCCTAGGACGAGACTATTAAATGGTCTCCACAGGGGCGGGAGTCGGGTAAAGGGCTGGATGGGGGTCCAGAGCTCCCGCAGGAGTAGAAAGCCCCTCGATGGGGACGGTAGACCTGGGCCTTCCCTGGTTCCCCCGAGAGTCTGCTGTGTGACCATTAGGGTCTTCAATTTCCAGGTGGTAAAATGAAAGACGCAAACAGTGGGAATTCCTCCTGGGTCCTCACATCCCTGCTCATGCAGACACGCCCTCTGTTCCATCGGCCCCCAGGACTGCCAAAGCCTACAGGGCCTGGTTTGGACCCCAGCTCTGAGTTGCTAGATTCCTTTCATACTTTCTAGAACACACCGCCAAGCCAATGAGGGGGGGCGGATGCTCCCCACAGAGATCTCTCCCAACCTCAGTAAGGCTCTCCATGGGGGGGCCTCCTCTTCCTCCTTCCTGCTACCCCCATCCTCGCCCATGTCACCCCATGGGATCCTCCCCTCCTTCCAAAGCCCCACCCCAGCCCCCTCTAGGAGGCCCGCAGGAGGGCCTGGTGAGCTGTCAGCTGGACCCATAGCAGGGGGAGAAGGCTTGCAAATTCAGACCTCTGGGTCTGGGGGTCTGGAACCGAAATCTCTACTAGAGATACTGTGAAGGGACAGTGGCAGCCTGGCACAGGGCAGCCTGGGATGGAAGGCTGTCCTCAAGAACCACCAAGCCCACCCACTTGCCCTCAGTTCCCAAATATCTCTGGGGGAGCCCCCTTCTCCCTCACCCAGTACCGCCAAACTCTGGGGGTCCCCAGGGAAGGTGCTTCTGAAACTCAGTCTCCAAATATGCAAAATCAGGATAAAAGGTGGGCAAGGGGCCTAGTGGGTGGGGCCGACTGCCCAGGATGCTCACCCCATCTGTCCTGAGAGCAGGTGAGAGCACTGGGGACAGCCTGCTTGAGGATCTTCTTCTGGGAGGGGTGGCCAGCGACAGCCAAGGAGTCCTTGTTGGTGGTGGAGAGCCAGAGAGAGAGGGTGGCTTCTGCGTGCCCAGCACTCTGCAAGCCTCATGTCACTTACTGCTCGTCTCTATCCCCTCTAACGTCCATATGAGCCCAGAGGGATGAAGCCATGTGCCCAGCACTAATAGGATCCTGGTGGCCTTTGGTCGAGGACATTGACACACAGATTTTCCAAAGAAGACATACAAATGGCCAACAGGTACATGAAAGGTGTTCCCCATCACTAGTCATCAGGGAAATGCAAATCGAAACCACAAAGAGGTCTCACCTCACCCCTTTGGGATGGCTGTCATCAAAAAGACAGGAGATAACAAGTGTGGTGAGGCTGTGGAGCAAAGGGAACCCTTGTGCACTGTTGGTGGGGATGTAGATTGGTGCGGCCACTACGGAAAAGTGTGGAGGTTCCTCAGACGTTAAAAACAGAACGACCGTATGATGAAGCAATCCCGCTCTGGGTGTACATCCGTGGAAGTGAATCACTGTCCTGAAGAGGTATCTGCACCCGTGTTCATTGCAGGGTTGTGTCCAATCCTGATCACAGCATCAGTGGCTGGGTGGACGGGTGTCATGGTTGGCCCCTCTTCACGGATGAGCAAACTGAGGCCAGAGAGTTTGAGTAACCAGCCCAGGTCACAGAGCTGCCCAGTGGTGACGTGGGATTGGAACTCAGTCCCTTAGGCTCCAAAGTATTTACTCGTCTTTGGGGATGCAGCCCCCCAGCCCACTGAGAGGATAAGAGACCTGGGTGAGTAACAGGGACACCAAGGGGTCAGACTCCGTCTAGTGCCAGGGTTGCTGGAGGTGGAAGGTCAGAGGCTGTGCTTAGAGCACAAGTTAGGACCAGAGAGCCGAGGTGAGGATGGGCAAATAGCCCCCAAAGATATCCACATCCTTAGAAACAACGGAAATGCAGGAGAACCGGAGTGATCAAATGGCAGCATTAGGCCCTCACATATCGATAATCAGCCTAAAAGTACATGGATTGAACTCTCCAATAAAAAGACACAGAGTGGCGAGATGGATTAGAGAACAAGACCCAAAAATATGCTGCCTCCAGGAAACACAGCTCAGCTCCAACAACAAACACAGGCTCAGAGTGAAGGGGTGGAAGACGATACTCCAAGCTAATGGCAAACAAAAGAAAGCAGGTGTCACCATACTTGTATCAGACAAAGTAGACTTCAAGACAAGACAAGCAAAGAGAGACAAAGAGGGGCAGTATATACTGATCAAAGGGACACTCCATCAAGAAGACGTAACAGTTATAAATATCTATGCACCCAACACAGGAGCACCAAAGTGCATGAAGTAACTATTAACAACCCTAAAAGGAGATATTAATAATAACACAATAATAGCAGAGGATGTCAACACTCCACTCACAACAATGGACAGATCATCCAGACAGAAAATCTACAAGGAAACAGTGGAATTAAATGAAAAGCTAAGCCAGTTGGACTTAACAGACACATACAGAACACTCCATCCAAAAACAGCAGAATACACATTCTTCTCAAGTGCGCATGGAACATTCTCAAGGATAGATCATATGCTGGGAAACAAGGCAAGCCTCAATAAATTTAAGAAGACTGAAATAATAACAAGCATCTTTTCCAATCAATCACAATGCTATAAAGCTAGAAATCAATCACAAGAAAAAAGCTGAGAAACGGACGAAGATGTGGAGACTAAACAACATGTTATTGAACAAGCAATGGATCATTGAAGAAATTAAAGGGGAAATCAAAAAATGTCTGGAGACAAATTAAAATGAAAACATACCATGCCAACTCACATGGGATGCAGCAAAAGCCATATTAAAAGGGAAATTCATCGCAGTACAGGCTCACTTTAATAAACAAGAAAAATCCCAAATAAGCAACTCAAACTACACCTAACTGAAGTAGAAAAAGAAGAACAAACAGAGCCCAAAGTCAGCAGGAGAGAAATTATAAAAATCAGAACAGAAATAAATGCTATTGAAACAGAAAAGGCAGTAGAAAGGATCAATGAAATAAAGAGATAGTTCTTTGAGAAGAAACAAAATTGACAAACCCCTAGCCAGACTTACAAAGAAAAAAAGAGAGAAAGCTCAGAGAAATGAAAGGGGAAAAATAACAACGGATACCACAGAACTACAACAGATTATAAGAGAAAACTGCAAAAAGCTATATGCCAACAAAATGGACAATCTAGAGGAAATGGATAAATTCTTAGCCTCTTACAACCTCCCAAAGCTGAATCAAAAAGAAATAGAGAATCCGAATAGACCAATCACAGGGAAAGAGATTGAAACAGCAATCAAAAGCATCCCAAAGAATAAAAGCCCAGGACCAGATGGCTTCCCTGGGGAATTTTACCGAACATTCAGAGAGGATTTAATACCCATCTTTCTCAAGCTATTCCAAAAAATTGGGGAAGATGGAACACTTCCTGACACATTCCACGAGGCCAACATCACTCTGATACCAAAGCCTGACAAGGACAACACACAAAAGGAAAACTACAGGCCAATAAAGCTGATGAACACAGATGTAAAAATCCTCAACAAAATACTGGCAACCCGAATTCAGCAATACATCAAAAAAATCATACATCGTGATCAAATGGGATTTATACCAGGGACACAGGGATGGTTCAACATCCTCAAATCAATCAACGTGACACCACATCAACAAAATGTGGAATAAAACCACATGATCATCTCAATAGATGCAGAGAAAGCATCTGACAAGATCCAACAGCCATTTATGATAAAAACTCTTAACAAAATGAGGGTAAAAGGAAATTACCTCAACATGATAAAGGCTATATATGACAAATCCACAGCCAACATCATACTCAATGGAGAAAAACTGAACGCCATCCCTCTGAGAACAAGAACAAGACACGGGTGCCCACTCTCACCACTCTTATTCAACATAGTACTGGAGGTTTTGGCCAGAGCAATTAGGCCAGAAAAAGAAATAAAAGGAATCCAAATAGGGAGTGAAGAAGTGAAACTCTCACAGTTTGCAGATGACATGATCTCATATATAGAAAACCCTACAGAATCCATCGGAAAACTATTAGAAATAATTAATAACTACAATAAAGTTGCAGGGTACAGAATCAACTTACAAAAATCAGTTGCATTTCTGTACTCTAATAATGAACTTACAGAAAGAGAACTCAAGAATACGATTCCATTTACAATCGCAACAAAAAGACTAAAATATCTAGGAATAAATTTAACCAAGGAGGTGAAGGACTTATACAATGAAAAGTATAGGACATTACTGAGAGAAACAGATGAGACGAGATGGAAAGAGATTCCATGCACATGGATCGGAAGAATAAACATAGCTAAAATGTCCATAGTACCAAAGCAATCTACAGATTCAATGGAATCCCAATCAGAATCCCAGTGACATTCTTCACGGAAATAGAACAAAGAATCCTAAAATTCATGTGCAGCAACCAAAGACCCTGAACTGCTAAAGCAATCCTGAGAAAAAAGAACAAAGCTGGAGGCAACCCAATCCCTGACTTCAAAATGTACTACAAAGCCATAGTGACCGAAACGGCATGGTCCTGGTACAAAAACAGGCACACAGATCAATGGAACAGAACTGAAAGCCCAGAAATAAAACCACACATCTACGGACAGCTAATCTTCGACAAAGGTGCCAAGAACACACAATGGAGAAAGGAAAGTCTCTTCAATAAGTGGTGTTGGGAAAACTGGACAGCCACATGCAAAAGAATGAAGATAGACCATTTTCTTTTGCCGTACACAAAAATAAACTCAAAATGGATCAAAGATTTGAAGATAAGTCCTGAAACTATAAAACTCCTGGAAGATAACATAGGTAGTACACTCTCCGACATTGAATTTAAAAGGATCTTTTCGAATACCATGTCTTCTCAGACAAGGGAAACAAAAGAAAAATAAACAAGTGGGACTTCGTCAGACTGAGGAACTTCTGCAAGGCAAAAGAGACCAGGATCGAAACAAAAAGACAACGCACCAACTGGGAGAAAATATTAGCAAATCATACATCCGACAAGTGGTTAATCTCCATAATACATAAGGAACTCACACAACTGAACAACAAAAAACAAACAGCCTAATCACAAAATGGGCAGAGGATATGAACAGACATTTTTCCAAAGAAGATATACAGATGGCCAATAAACACATGAAAAGATGTTCAACATCACTAATCAGCAGGGAAATGCAAATCAAAACTACACTAAGATACCACCTTACACCTGTTAAAATGGCTATAATCACTAAGACTAAAAATAACAAATGTTGGAGAGGGTGTGGAGAGAAGGGAACCCTCATACACTGCTGGTGGGAGTGCAAACTGGTGCAGCCACTATGGAAAACAGTATGGAGAGTCCTCAAAAAACTAAAAATAGAAATATCCTATGACCCAGCTATCCCACTACTGGGTATCTACCCAAACAACTTGAAATCAACAATCCAAAGTGACATATGCACCCCTGTGTTCATTGCACCACTATTCACAATAGCCGAGACATGGAAACAATCCAAGTGCCCATCAACTGATGATTGGATAGAGAAGATGTGGTATATATATATATACCTTGTATGTATGTATGTATGTATGTATGTATGTGTATATATATATATATACACATATACAATGGAATACTACTCAGCCATAAAAAAGACAAAATCCTCCCATTTGCAACAACATGGATGGACCTGGCTGGAATTATGCTAAGCGAAATAAGCCAGACTGAGAAAGACAAACACCAGATGATTTCACTCATATGTGGAATATGAACAAACACATAGACCAAGAAAACAGTTCAGTGGTTACCAGGGGAAGGGGGAAGGGTGGACGCCGGGAGTGAAGGGGAGCATTTATGTGGTGACAGACAAGAAATAACGCACAACCGAAATTTAACAATGATGTAAACTATTATGAACTCAATAAAAAAATCTTTAAAGAAGACGTGCACGTCCTTGTCCCCAGCACCTGTCAATATGTTACTTTACATGGCAAAAGGGGCCTTGCAGGTGTGATTCAGTTAAGGATCTTGAGATGCAGAGGTGATCCTGGATCATCTGCATGGGCCCAATGTCATCACAAGTGTCCTTATAAGAGCGAGGCAAGAGGGTCAGAGACAGGGAAGGGAGAAGGAGATGAGGCAATGGAAGCAGAGCTCAATGAGAGAGAGACTGGAAGATGCTCTGCTCCTGGCTTTGAAGATGGAGGAAGGGGCCATGAGCCAAAGGATGCTGGTGACCTCGAGAAGCTGGAAAATGCAAGAAAACAAATTCTCCCCTAGCGCCTCCAGAAAGAACCAGCCCTTATGACACCTTCATTTCACCCAGTGTGAGCCATTCAGACCTCTGACCTCCAGGACTGCTAGGTGATACATGTGTATTGTTTTAAGATGCTAACTATGCAGTGAATCGTTGCAGCAGCAAAAGGAAACTCATACACCAGGGTTCAAGTCCGTGGGACCGGGAGTCCGGGCTCCTTGTGCTTGCTGGATCTTAGGCTTGGGGGAACAGCAGGGTTGGAAAGACCCTCCTGCACCACCACCCTGCAGGGTCCCCAGGATTATAGGATTGGGGGCAGCGTGGATGTTCTATGGACTCCATACCCGAGGCGAGGTAACATGAGCAGGGGTGCGGATGGCAACTGACATTTACAGGCTGCCTCGCATCAGGTGCTGTCTTCTCGCGATGCTTACCCCATGGGCGCCCCACTGGGCAGGAACTGCAAGCATGCTCAGGGTGGCACAGCTGGTGACTGGCACAGGCCAGTCCCAGCCCCAGGCCTACCAAGCGGTCTGAGCCTGTGCTCATGACCAAAGCTCCTTGTGGCCCCTCGAGCTGGGCTTTTGCTACGATTGGGGGAGGGGCCCTTACCTACAGGTCAATATCCACCTGATGATGTCTCTTGACCCCTCACTCGACAAAGGGTTACTGTCCCTGCCGCTGCCCCTCTGTGCCTGGCTCCAGGCCAGGCACTGGGCTCAAGAAGGTCAGGTCGGGGAGGGAACAGGTCATCCTGGCATGGTGTGGGGGAGCCGGGAAGGAGAGGTGGGGAGCTGGAGAGGCCCCCATGGAAAGGTGCTGGAGGAGGGCCAGCCCGAATCATAAAGGCTCCCCTAGACCTCAGACTGGAGCCACAACATCCCAGGCAGAAGGAGGAGCCTGTGGGAAGGGGCTGAGCTGTGACATTGCATGCTCCAGGCGAGGAGCTAGGATGCACCTGGAAGGACAGGTGCTCGGGTTTCAGGGGAGGGAGGTGCATGAGGCTGGACATGAAGCCAAGGGCCAAACATTTGCAGGCCATGGCTGGGCCCAAAGACCGGTAAGAAAGGCTGGCAGACACTGGAGACCATCTGACCTGTCCAGAAGCTCCATTGTGCGGAGACTGAGGCCCAGAGAGATGACAGGGGTGAGGAGGGAAGAAACTCCTCACTCTGCCCAGGAGATTCTCGCAGACACCTCCCGCCCCGTCCCCCTCCCCCCCCAGGGCCTCTCTGTCTCAGATAGGGGCTTGAGGACCGAGGGCTCCTGTTCCCGAAGTCTCACCTGCCACGGAACTGTGGACAGACCCCCAGTGAGGCAGCAGGACTCAGGTAGCCCCGCCCTCTGTCCATAGCCCTGGCTGGGGATGTCCTGGACTCCAGAAGGCCAGCACGGCACAGGCACGGTCAGTCCCCAGCCGGGTGGACTCCTGGCAGGAGGCAAAAGGGATTTCAGGGGACCTGGCACTCACCTGCCCACTCAGGGGAGTGTACCAAGAAGCGGAGTTGGCTGGGTCAGCAAGCATCCTTGGTCCAGGGCCCCCGGGGCATTTCAGCACAGGGGAATTTTGCTCATGGCAGTTGGGGCTAGAGAGGCAGGTAGGGGCCGAGAGGCACCGGGCACCGTGGGAGGCCATGGCATGCTCTGGCTTTCCAGCTGGAGTCCACCCCGGATGCTGTTGGGGGATGTAGGGGTGAGGATGAGCAGTGGGGCAGCAGGGAAGCCAGGCAGAGGCTCCCTCCCTGTGCACGTGGAGACAGAGGTGACTTGGTCCAGGGGCTGGAGAGAAGTGAATGGATCCATGGGTCATCCAGACGGTTAGGAGGGAGAATCAACCCGTCGTGGGGGCTGGGGGCCTTAGGGAGGAACCTTAGGGCTCTGGATTGGGCCCTGTGTGCACTCTGGAGCTGCTGGTGAGAGGAGGAACCCAGAGGAGGGCAGGATGGGGAGGGGAGATGATGATTCAGTCGGTGGTCCCCGGACCCCTCTCGTCCAGCAGGGAGGTGTCAGGGAGCCCAGGGCAGGGCCTCTCCTGTGGATTGGGCTCTGCAAACCTAGCCCAGCTCCTTGGGATTAGGCCCCCGTGAGGCCGGGGCTGGGGGACAGAGTGCAGGCCTGGCCTCGCTGGCTTTGGCCCTCGAGCAGGGCCCCAGAGGCGGTGGACACCAAGTCCAGCTCGCAGGCTGGTGGGAGGCCCAGCCCTGGCACCCCATGCAGGTTTTCAGAACTCTGGCCTTCCGAGACTTGTTTGGCACCCTTCGAAAACCACGAGCAAATTGCCAGTGGTAAAACATCACATAAACAGTGTTTCTTGCAAAATACTGGAAGTAACCATGGCAGCATTACCCACAGCGAAGTGAGGCCTGTGTGCGGGGCGAGGAGCCTGGGGCTCGCCCGTCGGATGGACGGCGTGTCCCGCCAGGCTGGGAGCTCTGCGGCTGGATTCCTCAATGGCCACTTGGAAAGAGAGATGGGGAGACACGGGACGGGAGCCTCTTTCCTCTCCTGCAGGTAGGAAATGTTTACAGCTGGAGCCGGCCTGGCCTGGCCACCCCGTGGCCTCTGTGGCCAGCGGGCCGTTGCCTTTGGAGTGGAAGCTGTGCCCGGAATCTGCTGGGTCAACAGGACCAGGCTCAGGGAAGGCAGGGTGGGAGGGCAGGGGCCGCAGCCTCTCGGAAGATGCTCATGTGCCTCGGCTCCCGTGAAGCCCCAGCAGCCCGAGGGGCGCGGGCATCGCTGCATTCGCTTAACTCAGGAGAAAACTTCCTCCGTTCAGAGGCGACGGTTCTTGCCTGGAGCCACATGGCAAATGGGGGGCTCCTGTCCTGTATTCTCGCCTCCCCCGACCACCCTTCTGTGGGTTTAGTGGGCGTGACTGAGGGATCCCAGAAAGCCGAACTTGACAGCAATTCCCACCGTCAAGATAGTATCCAGTGCTAAGCGTCATTGCAGAGAAGTTAGAGAACACGGATCAGAAAATAAGAGAGGAGAATTCAACCCCTTTGAAGCCTCCCCATCTCCCTCCAACACGCAACAACATCCTGATGCACTGAAGACCCCTAGACTTGCCCTCGGGCCCAAGCTCCTTCTGGGGTCCCTGCCAAAAGCCAAGGACGTCGCGTGCGCCGGGAGCGGAGGTGACCATTCCATTTCTCTGGCAAACGAGGCTGAGCAGATATGACACTGGAGGTCGCGGGGGAAAGCCAGTGCAGGGTGGGCACTCCACCCCTGGCAATTCTGACCCACAACCTGGGCTGACCACTGAGCTCGCTGCTCTGCTCAGGGCCCTTCCACGTTCACGGAACTGCGCTCCTCACTGGCCCCTGCCTGGCTCCTCTGGAGGACCCTCGTTTCAGGGGCGCCCCTGTCTCACAGCTTCCCCTGCCATCCGCTCCTGCTCTCTCTGACACCATGAGCGCATCCACTTCACAGGCCTCTGGCCACTTGCCTGCCCTAGGCACCCACCTGGGCGGCAGCATCCCAGACTCAGACCCGGACTCTGGATCGCCCCATCCATTGGGGATCATTATGGACTGAATTATGCTCCCACCAAAAAAAGACACATTGGCGTCCTAACCCCCAGTACCTCCGAATGTGCCTTTATTTGGAGACAGGGTCTTTACAGAGGTGATAAAGTTAAGCTGAGGTCATTAGGGTGGGCCCTGATCCAGCATGACTGATGTCCTTATAGGAAAGAGAAATTTGAACACACAGAGAGAGAAGCACACAGGTATGATAGCGCCATGTGGACATGAAGGCAGAGGTCAAGGTGACGTATCTACAAGCCAAGGAGCACCGAAGATGGCCAGGAAGCCACCAGAAGCTGGGGGAGAAGCACAGGAACAGATTCTCCCTCCTATCCCTCAGAAGGAACCAACCCTGCTGACACCTGGACCTTGGACTTCCAGCCTCTGGAACAGTGAGACATTAGATTTCTGTTCTTTAAGGCCCCCAGTCTGCGGAAATTTGCTATGGCTGCTGAAACAAACTGATACAGGCAGAAACCTGAGCACCAGCCATCTCCGTGGGCCGGCCACCCAAGGGGCGCTGGCTCCTTCCCAGCCTTCGCCCAGGCAGTGGCCTCCCCTGGGATGCCGTCCTCCTCAGCTAGGAGGGGCTGCACCTGCCAGCCCCATGCAGGGATGGAGGACAGCCGCTGTGAGGAACGGTGGCCCTGACTTGGGACAGAGGCTCCGAATGGACCAGGAGTCTGAACCCTTTGGGGTCTGTGGCTTCATTCTGCTTCTTGGCCCCCAGGGGGAGCTTTTTGTCAGCCTGGAGGTGTCCCTGCAGGAGAATGAGACTCAGCCTGGGGGCGTTTGGGACCTCGCAGTGTTCGGAAGAGCTGCTCCTTGCAGGGCAACCATTCACAAATTAACAGTAAGGCAGTCAGAAGCACATGGATTCAACTTGCCATGAACTGCAAGCGGGTTTATAGATGTTAGAGAGTGAGTTTGGATTTTTTTAAAGGGCTTTTGGGCACCGGCCTGTGCTGGCTGCTGGGGCCCTGGAGACAAGTGGAGGTGAGCTGGGCTCTGCAGGGGGGGTGAGCACAGCTATCTGGTGCCCACGAGGCCTCGGACGCCACACTGAGGATGCTGCCTGCATTCCCTCCTTCACCCTCCCAGCAGCCCTGTAACCGACTTGGCCCATTTTGCAGATGGAAAAACAGCACAGAGTGGACAAGGTCCTGGCCAGAAGGAGGCACAGCTAGGATCTGGGCCCCACTTTCTCTGACTCCAAGCCTCAAGCCCTTTTTCTACAGGATGAGGGTTTCAGGAGCCCGAGGGGACCAGCATGCCTCCAGAGGGGCAGCCGTGTTTTGAGCAGGGCCTTGGGGGTGGTGGTGGGCAGAAGCTCTCTGGGGCCTGGGGCTGGTGGGGCAGACTCAGTGATGCATGAGGAGTCCCTAGTGGGTGACGTGTTCCTCTGGGTGAGCCAGATGGGTCCCGGGCTGCAAGCAGGCCCAGTGTTTCCACTCACGGTCTGGGCACACGAGAACGTGGGTGGTGGGGCCCCCTGGCCACGACTGAGCAGTGTAAATGACCTCAAGTGGGGCCGCTTGCTCCAGGTCTGGATTCCCTATCAGCACCCCCAAGCCACAGTGTCCTGGGCTTCCAGCCCAACACCCCCGGACAGCTTCGTCCTGCCATCCAGTGACTCTCCCTGGAGTCCTGGCTGCCAGGTGGGCCTGCCATGGGTCATCTGGGGCCACCTCCTCTGGCTGGAGGGACATGGAGTGTGTGTGGTGGGAGGGGCTGTAAGCTCCAAGCGGCCCCCAGGCAAGCTGAGCCAGGGGGCGGGGCACATTGGGAGCCACCCTCATTGATGTCAAGGCCAGCCGAGCTCTCTTTGCAGGACACATTACCCCGTTTCTGAATCCCACACTGTGGCTCCCGGAACAGGCCAGGCACACCTGTGCATCTTTGTCCCACTGGTCCCTCCCTGCCAGGTGTCCTTCCACCTCTGAGCCCAGCTCAACTCTCGCCCAGCGGAGCAGCTCCCTGTCCCGTGTCTCTGCTCAGCCTGCGTGTGGGGCACATGGAGATCGTCATCTTCCCACGGGTTCTGGGGGTGACATCATTGTCCGCTCCTCACCCCACTACAGCTTGAGAACAGCCCAGCCTCTGCCTCCTCTCGTCCCCACGCCCAGCAGAGCCCGCGGCTGCTGGAAACTACGGCACCCACGTCCCGCCATCTCCTGGGCGCAGCAGAGCCGGAGGCCAGTCTGTGGCCCGGCTTCCCTCCCGCCTGTGCCATCTCTGGCCAGCCGCTGAGCCCCGTGCCTCAGTCTCCCCTTCCATAAAGGAGGGCGGGACAGCGCAGGCCCACAGGAACGGGTTACTCGAAAGTGGCGGGGAGTGTGGATGGTAGACGGTCGGTTGGGCTTCACTGTATAATTAACTGCTGTCCTAGCCCGAGGCCTCGGCTCACGCCCCATCCTCTCCCTGAAGGGAGGGCAGAGGCAGAACAGCCTCTGCGTGGCCCTGCAGGGTCCCCTTGAGCACCCGGTGAGCGGCCGTGGGCTGTGTGGAGGCTGGAGAATTGAACCTGGAGGTGAAGGGCTCTGCGAGTTCTAATGGGGGCCCTGAGAGCCTGGGGGAGGAAACAGTCCCTGGGGACCCGTCTCTGGAGGCTGGGACCCTGCTCTAGGGGGTCTGGGACCCCGAGCTCCAAAGCTCTCCAAGGCAGGAGATTTCTGAGGTCAGAGGGGGTGTGTGGGGGAGTGGATGACACTCACAGCTCAGTGGCTGGGAAACAGATGGACCCTTGCAGACCTGCTGAACCTCCCACCCTCCAGGAGAGGAAACCAGGGCTGGGACAGGCTGTGAGAATGACAGCCCCTGGCCAGGGGGAAATGAGCTGGTCAAACGCCCCCTCCCCTGCAGACCCAGCCAGTGCCCAGTGCATGTGGATACTCCTGGGGCAGGTGGAGAGTGGGAGGCCTGCAGAGCCCGCGCGCGTGGAGGACACAGATCCCCGCTCTGCCCCCAGTGCCTCTGAGTTGGGAACTGTTTGCAGCACAGAGGCCCACCATGGGCGAATCGGGCTCATGGCTGATGGGCTGGTCATGGCCCTAGCCGGAAGGGGTGGTAGGCAGGCCCTGGATGAGGCAGAACTTGCCTCGAGTTCACCCTCCAGCCCCAATCGATGAACAGTGCTGTTGGAGGGTCCAGAACCTGTTCAGACCCCCAATAACTGCAAATCCGGCCGTCCTGCCCAGTGGTGGGGTGGGGTGGCCAGACTCTGGGATAGAATCTATGCTCTTCCCCAGACTCCACTCCCTGCCCCTCAGTTTCCTCTTCCATAAAATGGGCTGGCACCAGGATTTTGGAGTTGCCATGAGCACTATTCAGTGCTGATACAGGCATCAGCTGGCTGGCTCTTAAAGGTCACTGGCCCGGTCCTCACCCCGGTCAGCCAGGGTCATCCCAGTCCCAGGCTGTGGAGGGCAGTGGTGCTCCCTGAACCCCGGGCCCCTGGCACAGGCCAAGTCTTGTCCTGCCACTGGGCAGCCCAGGTTGCCAAGCCTCTGAGATATCGTCTGTCCTCTGCAAATTCTTGCGTGATTTCTGTGTTTTCTTCTCTCTGAGCTTATTTGTGGAGCTCTGATTTCCTGCCCGTGGCTGCACGTCTGTCGAGACGTCCCCTTTGCCGAGAAAGTGAAGAGGATGGTTTTGCTGGCTGCCGGCCCGGCGCCCCAGAATCTGCTGCACGGCAGCCTCCAACTCGCTCCACCCGGTGCGCAGCCCCCTTGGGGCCCTCTGCGGCCCAGCTCTTGTCCTGGGGCTGGGAAGGGCCTGCTGGGGAAGCAACATGCCCTTAAGGCCTGCCAGGCTGTCCCACCAGGGTCAGGGTCACGTGTGCCTGGTGGGAATGGCGGGGGCAGTGACCCCAAGGTGCACTGTTCTTCCAGAAGGAAAAAGAATCCTGAGAGCTTTGCAGTCCCACGCTGGGGACCCCTGTGGTTGAGTGATGAGCCCCCAGAAGCACGTCCCTTCCGATGCCTTCCTCCTGCTTTGCGGAGATCCTCAGGAGGGATTTGAATGTCCAGAGAAGGAGGCAAGGGAAGCACCGCATCCTGGGCACCTGCCTGTGCTGCGCCATTCAGACGCCTCCTCTCACTAGTCCTGCAACTAGGAGGCAGGCTGACCGTGGAGGCCCCTTCACAGATGAAGGAACCGAGGCTCCGTGACAGGAAGGGAATTGCTCGGGTCATGCAGTGGGTCTGGGATGGAGCTAGGCATCATGCACTGTGGGCTTAGGAGGTGGGGCAGGGTCCCTGCGGAGGCCACTGGGGCCAGAAGCCTTAAGGGACCTCAGATCGTGGTGCGTTCTGACGCTCCACTCTGCTCACCCCACAGCAGAGGGAATAGCTTGAGCAAAGGCTTGGAGGTGGGAGATGAGCCTGTGCCTTTTGGGTTTAGCGGGGGGTGTGGCTGGCTGGGCTGAGGAGGACTCTGAGGGCTGAGAGGGGTCAGTGTTTTTTCAGAAGGCCACCTGGCCCCCCTCTGGGGATGGTGGGGAAGAGGCAGGTGGTAACGCCATCCAAAGGTGGGGTGTTGGGCTGGGGAGACAGAGCAGGAGAATGAGGCAGGGCTGGTCAGACCAAGAAGAAAAGCAGCTTCTGGAAGGAGGGGGTGGTTGTGTCCCCATTGCTGCCATGACACATGGGAGGGGACCTGGGAGGACATTGTTGGGTGCCTCAATGGCAGTGGTGTTGGTCGGGGACGGGATGACGGTGGCCTGGTGGGTGGAGAGGGGACTGGCGGCTCAGATGCTCCTCCGGAGGTGAGCAGGAGGAGGCCTGGGGTCAGGGACCAGGTTTGGGGGACAGGGGCACAGGGGCTGAGAGTGAGGGCGGCCCCTGCCCAGCACCTACTCCTCGGATGAAGATGATAAGACCCAAAGAGTTAAGAGACTCGCCCGGCCCGTCACCTACAGTGTCTACTCAGGGCCAGGGAGGAGCCTGTGCACCCCTGGATGTCAGCCCCGAGGCTGCTGAGGTTTTCCAGACTCTTTCCCAGGAATGGCGGGGTGCTGTCACCTCCCTCTTGCTGCAGCAGGTCTGGGGTGCAGCCCGAGGAGTGGCATTTCTAAGAGGTTCTCGGGGATGCTGATTGGGCTGATGCCACAAGCCACTGTGGGAACTGCTGACACAGGGAGAGACAGAGACAGAGACAGAGAGAAACAGAGACAGACAAACAGGGAGAGACAGACAGAGAGAGGGACAGAGAGAGAGACACGGGGAGCCTCAGTGAGCAGCGATCCAGCTGGTATCTCTGTGTGGATCCGGGAGGAAGTGGCTGGGAGCAGCCAGGAGCTGAGGACGCCAGGGGGCGGCCATGCCTGGGACAGCACGCAAGAGCAGCACCCCTAAAGCCACATCCAGGGCCCCTTTTCTTCACCCGGGACAGTGGGTGCAGGTGCAGGTACCCAGGCTGGCCCCAAGACAGGTGGTGACACTTTGTGCCACCTGCAGTCCTCAGGCCAGCTGCTGGGTGGCCGCAGATGGCTCTTGGCCGAGCCAGAAAGGGCCCTTTGTGACAGCTGGCTCACTCTGCCATCATTAGAGGCAGTTGGGTCCAGCGGCCTTGGGGCCACCAGCCGCGGTGGCCTTCTCAGAGGGGCCAACTCCACAGGCTCCTCCCTTTATGGTCAGGCCAGCAGGCTCATGGTGAGCGCGTCCCCGAGAAGAACAGGGCCAGCTCTGCCCCTTCTCTGGGCGGTGGGGGCTTCTGGGCTCCAGCCTGGGGCCGCTTTCCCAGGCTGACCCTGGTGGCCCAGGGCCCTGTGGGCAGGCGGCAGTGACCCCAGTTCACCCCAGGGAGGGGGGCAGTCACGTCTCCTGTCTGGCCCGGTGGCCCCCCTTGGTGCCTGTAATTGGCAGGACCACAAGGAGGGTTTTGTTGACCCCTCAGCGAGGGCAGGCACACGGGGGGGGCTGGCCCTTTCATCTCCCAGGCCCCCAATTACCCCTTTCTCTGGCTGGGACCAAGATGCTTTTAAATCGCAACAGTCAAGGGCCCGAGGGGAGCTGAGGGGGCCCAGGGGGCGCGGGGCCTCTGAGGCTGCTCACAAAGGAGTGAGCGCTGGCTCCTGGAGACGGGAAGAAAGAGGCTCCGCTTGGTTTAAAAATAGACTCCGGGTCCACGACGTTCCGGCCCCGCTTCCCTGCTCGGCCTGGAACACTGTGACCCTCACTGGGCCCCTGGTTCCTGTCTCCCCAGGCAGGTGTCAGTCTAAGAACATTCTGCAAAAGACAGCTCAGCGAAGGGGCGGGGGCAGCCAGGGTGGCGGGGAGCGAGGGCCCACTTCCGTGCCCTTCCCCTGCTGAGTCCTCAGCCCGGAGCGTCTTCCCTCTCTTCCTCCTCTGGGAGCCCTGGTTCATCCTTCAAGAGCCGCCTCACATGCGCCCTCCCCTCAGCACACCTCCTCTCTCCACCCGGGCACAGCTGGTCCCCCCGTCCCTGGTCCTGTGGGCCCCTCCCCACACTGACCGTAGGTCACGATGATGTTCCCCACTGGCCTGGGCACTCCCGGATGGCAGGGTTGTCATCTTTGAGCCCTTGGCCCCAGCACGGTGCCTGACGCTTAGAGAAGGGAGGGAGGGAAGGACCAGTAAAGGGATGAATGACATCCCTAACTCTAATTTAAACCCATCCTCAGCTGCTTCTGTCCTCATCTTTCTCCTTCTCCTTCCTGCCGACCCCTTCCCAGGTCTGTCGCCTCACCCTCTGGCCCTGCCTGCCCCCACTCCATGTGTCCTCTGTGGTTCTGCTCCTCTGGGATGAGGTCACTTTCCCATGGCCCATGGGGACTCATTCTGGAGCTCAGCGTAGCGTCCCGCTGTGGCTGTGTGTGTGGCCTGTCCCGGCCCACAATGCGCCAGCAGAGGCCGGGTGTGCTGAGCCCCTGCCCCTATGGCATCCAGGCCCGTGTGTGGGTGAAGGCTGGGAGCGGCCGGGCATCTGCCTCCTGCGGGCCTCAGTGCCCTGGAGATGGAGGAAGGAGAGGACCAAAAGTCAATGGCAGAAGCCCATGGCCTGGCTGGACCCACTGCAGCTCCCTGAGGCCATCGTCCAGCTTGCTGGCATCACCTCTGGTCGGCAGAATAATGGTCCCCTAAAGACGTGCACATCCAGCCCCTGGAATCTGTGCACCTGTCCCCTCACATGTTAAAAGAGCCTTGGCTGATGTGATTGAGGGGAATGGCCCTGAGATGAGGAGATGATCCCGGGTTACCTGGGTGGGTCCAAGGGTCCCAAGCTAATCACAAGGGTCTTTGTAAGAGGGAGGCAAGAGGGTCGGGTTCAGAGAAAAGGAGATGTGAGAATGGAAGCAGAGGTTGGAGGGATGAGGCGCCACAAGCCAAGGAATGTGGGCAGCTGCTAGGAGCTGAGCAAAGCAAGGAAATGGATGCCCCCCAGAGCCTCCGGAAGGAAGCAGCCCTGCCGACTCCTCGATTTTAGCCCAGGGAGAGCCTCTGACTTCCAGATCTGTGAGATCATCAATTTGTGTCGCTTCAAGCTGCACAGTTGGTGGTAATTTGTTACAGCAGCCACAGTCACTCACCTCTCAGGCCCTGCTCCAGATGCTCCCAGACCCCCGCGCTGGGGTGGCCAAGCGCCTGGCTACACTAGAAGGCAAGGCTGTGGCTTCCCCATCGCCAGCCCCAAACTCTCCCCTCGAGACAGTGCGTTGTTTTTCCCCGGAGGGAAGGTCTGGAAGGGCCACCAGCACCTCAGACAGCTCTAGGCAGCTCCGTCCAGTGGGCCTCGGAGGATATCGTTTGAAGACTGGGTGACCCAGAGCAGCCAGGAGGCCTGGTCACGAGGGCCGTCACTCACTGGAGGCACCCACAGCCTGCTCAGGCCTTCTCAAGTTCAAAGTCGCCAGCAACCCAAACAGCACCGCCCCCCAGATTCCTCCACTAGGCCAGGCCAGCGCTGTTGTGTGGAGCCCCGAGGCCCCGGCGTCAGGATCAGCAGTGAGCTGTGCTGTCAGCACCAGACGTGCTCGGGGCCCAGTCACCAGCCTTTCCAGGAGGCATGGAGCCGGGTCATTCGCTTCCTCCTGGACCTTTGGGCTCTAGGACTCAGGAGAATCCCCCAGAGAGGCCCTTGGGAGCAAACATCGCCCCAGATGAGATTTGGGGCAGAGCAGCCAACGCGGGAGCCAGGAGGGCCCGGCGTCCACTGGTAAATATCTGAGAGGACAGAGCCCCTGGGCTGGATCCGAGTGTCTGTCCTGCGGCTCAGACGTCTGCTGGTCACAGGAGGCTTCGGCCCTGGGTGCAGCCGGGGGCAGTGCTGGTCTGGGGAGCCGTAGGCCACAGTCACCCCAGCATCCCCTGGGGAATTCTCTGGGCGGTTTGGAGGATACGGCCCTCCTTCCCACTTCTCTGCTGGTTGGGGCTCAGTGGAGAGAGCACAGTTGGGGGGTCCGACAGGCCCGAGTTCAAGTGCTGGCCCCCCAACCCAGTGCTCCTGGGCACTGGTCACTCATCTCTCAGGACGTCCTTCCCAAGACCCTAGGCTGCCTGCCCAGAACCGCCCACCTGCCCGCCCCCTTCAAGGCACTGGCCACACTTGTTATTTCTTGTCCCATGTCTCGCCCCTATTCGATGGCCCTGAACCAGGCACCTGGTCACAGTCTCCGCTGATTATAACCACAGCTTTTGTCTTCTTTGGGTCTCCTGTGTGTCACCTCCCTCTGAAGGCCTAACTTCCTGCTTGTCTCCCCAGTGCCCTGGGCCAGGTGGGCAGGCTCAGGTGCTCAGGGAGGGTCTGCAGAGCAGAGGACTGCGGAGGAAGCGCTGGCGAGGGGCTGAAATGGAGCCCCAGGTAGAAACCCTGACAGCCCCTCTAAGGAAGATCGCAGCCTGGCCTCAGCTTGCAGGCAAGTTGAGGCTTTTGCAAACAAAAATAATTTATCAATTTAGCTAAAAGCGGGACCTGAAATGCTGAGAGTCAGAGATGTGGACAATTTGGTGTAAACATGAAAAAATGAAGCCTGTTTCCCCGGATGGAACAAGTGCCCCTCGCGGGGAGAAGGCTGGAGCCCCACTTCTGCGGCGGGTCTCACGTGCCCAGAGCTGGAGGAGGCGACGGAGGAGCCACTGTGGGATGGTGGTGGTGTTGGTGCTCCTGGTCCCGGCCGCCAGCAGTCCCTCGACTGTGGGCTGCGTGGGAGCCCTTGGGCGTATCTGGAGGGCTCTTTGTTATGATGCAGCTGGTCGGCTCACGGGTCTGTTGGAGGGACTCCCAGATCGCTTCCTCTGATGATAAACATTTTGGAGTTCAAGGGCACAGAGGCGTCCGACATGTGGGAACCCTGAGGGCTGGCAAGATGTTCTTTTCTCGAGAAGGAGCACCAGCGCTGAATACACGGAGTGCAAACTGTGTGAACTCAGATGAGCCCTGAGGCCGAGGAAGCCCTGCCCCCAAGGCAGCCCTGCCCCCGTCCTGCCCACCCTGAGCTCTGGCACCCCACCACACTGCATTTTTCAAGAGAGTCACTGATTCGGATGCTGGTGACTTGAGGTCCACGTTAGTGCGGCTGCCACCTTTGTGTGCAACCCTCAGATCCAGCTGACTCTCAGGGGCTGGGCTGACAGTGAGCTGTGCCTGGCAGACTCGCCGCCTGGATCCCTGGGGGTGAACGCACAAGCCGGGTAACGCTCTGAGCTCGCCATGTCAGACAAGACTTTGGATACCACCTGACATCCTCCAGCTCTACTTCTTGCCCACGAAGCTGCAGAAATTGAAGCTTGGCGAATGTGCCGTTTCCTGCCCTGGGCCCCCAGCAGGCTGCAGCTCCCCAAGGGCTGGGACACAGCTTGCTGGGGGAGAAGGACCTGAAGCTTCAACGCTCCAGGGTCAAGTTTTGGCCATCTGTCACTTACTGTCTGACCTTGGGGGAGCCCCTTCCTCTCTGAGTCTCAGTTTCCCTGCCTGTAAAGTAAGAACTGCTCACTGTTTGGTGGTTGTGAGGACAAAATGAGATCTTGATTACGTTTGCATATTGGGAAGGGATATGAAAATTATTATTCTGGTTGTGCTTGTATGTGACTGACTCTCAGTAGCACAGGAAGGCCACTTGAAGTGATTTATTTTCCACCCCTTTCATTTTGCTCGTGACATTGGAGGGCTGAAGAATTCAAAACTGGAAGGGTCTTCGGAGGTTATTGGACCTGGGCTAAAGTCTTGAAAGGTCATAATTCTAAAATTGCCAGCCAGTGGTCAGGGCTGAAACTCGGACTCTCCCTCCCTCCTTCCCTCTCTCTTCTTCCTACCCCATCCATTTCCCACTCCATCCGTCTCTCTCTCCATCTATCCATCCATCCACTTTTCCACCCATTTCTCCATTTGTCTATCCATCCATCTCTCCCTCTGGCCATTACTCCACCTATGCCTCCCTCCTTCTATCCATCCATCTATCCTCCATCCGCCCATCCATGTCTTCATCCATCCAGCATCCCTCCTTCCACATCTCCTTCTGTCCACCCATTCATCCATCCATCTCTCCATCAATCCACCACCCATCCACCCACTCACCACTCATTCATCCATCTGTCTGTCCCTCCATTCATCCATCCTTCCATCCACCATCCATCCTTCCTTCTATCCATCCATCCATCTATCCATTCCTCATCCACCTCTCCTTCGAGCATCCACAAACACTTCCATGTTGGGCACAGGGCACCTAGACTGAGTCAGACCCACTCACCTGGAGGAACACCTGGCCTGCCATGCAGACCTCAATTTAAAGTGGAGTCCCAGAATGGAGAGTGGGTATGGGGGAACCCATGGTGGGGGGGGATTATACAGAGGCCCAGAGGGAGCTTCAGGGCCAGCCAGGGGAGGGGTACGGTCCTGCAGGAGCCTTCCTGGAGGAGGTCCACCATGTCTTTCCAAAGGGTTGGAAAATCCACGCACGTCCTCATCCCCAGCCCACCCTGGGGACTCCCTGCTCTGCCGAGCTGAGATCCTCCTTCCCTCTGCAATTTCATCCCGGTTCCCACAGCACTGCAGGTCTCCCAGACTTGAAGACAAAGATAAAAACATCACCATAACCGCAGCGAGACAAAAAATTATAACAATCCCCAGTGCTGAAAAAAAAATGAGATGCCGTCACTCACGTCTCGATAAATTGTAAGCTTTATCTTCTTGTGCCGATCTTCCTCTTCTCTATTTCATTTACAGGAGACTTTTAATAAAAAAAATGTTGATAAAAATCAAGCAACATAATCAAAATAGAAAAGTTTGACATTTATAGCTGTTGTTTATTACTTTAGTGTTTTAAAGTATTAAAAAAGCACATCAAAATTAGTTTCTTATCAAATGTCAAATTTTCATCAAGTTCTCGCCTACAAACTATTTAAACTTTGTTCTTTGGAACAAAGTTGAGTGTCTCCATGAGAATGTGGGGGAGAGTCCCCGCAGACTTGCTATGATGTTTTTCTCTGCATCATCGCTCCACTGAAAACATTATCTTGTCATGTTGTCTTCCTAACAAGCTTTGAGAAGGAGTCAGTTTTTCTTGTTCTGTTTTTTCCGTTGCACAGACATATCTGTTGCTGTTTTTGTATATCCTGTAAAATGTATCTTAGATGGAAATTGCAATGGTGGAAAGGCTTCTGACCTTGGCCCAGTCTAAATTTCTTCAAACGGATCCCATCTTGGCTCTGAACAAGCCAATCCATTCTGCAAGTGCAGCTCCCCAGTGGTGTGCAAAGAAAGACGTTCCCTCGGTGGACACAGCAGCAGCCCTAGGAGGTGAGACAGCTGGGGTCTCAGGTTGGAGAGTTCAATCGCCTGGAAGAGAGACCAAGTGAAACCAACTTAAGCAAGAAGGGAGAACACATTGGAAGACCAGCGGGGTTCCTGGGGGCACAGGGAACACACAGCAACCTGGAACAAGCCCCCGGAGCCTGGAGAAGGTTGAGTGCAGCTGGGACCTGATGGGGGCTGGGGTTCCCTCTCGGAGATGGAGGCCAGGATTCTAGCCCCTTGACACCCATGACCATGTTTGTCAGTGGAAGAGGCAGAATGAGAGGAGGGGAAGTCTGCATGCGTGTTAGACCACCCGGCACATGTCTGGGCCACATCACTTCTCCCGCTGTGTCTTACTTTCCCAGCAACTTGACTTCCCTCGGCCTCAATTTTCTTACCTGTAAAATGAGCAGAACGATGCCCCAGCCCAAAGGGGTGCCTGCACCAAATATTCATTCTTCCTGCTTCTGAGGTCTCCTCTGCTTTGAGGACTCTACAGATCTGTGGTGGAGCCTGGGTGTGAACCCAGGAGCCCGGCTCTGAAGGGGTCCTCCCCCGCCATCCCCTACCTGGCTCCCCAGTCTTGTCCCGCTGGCAGCCTGGGGGTGCAAGAGGCCCAGGACACCAGCTGTAAGCTCCACTTCTCCTTCTCCCCGCTGCACGCTCCACTGCACAGCCCAAAGGAAAAGCAGCCTTCTAAACTCCAGAACCTTCTGAAGGGGGCTGCATCCTCCTGCAGAGCCAAATCTTTCCAGAATGTGCTGAGCTGGACCGCTGGAGGACAGAGGACAGGGACGACAGCGGCGCCAAGAGACGCAGGACTTCCAGATGATTGGAGAACGAGAAGCGAACGATGCTGCTTGTCTCCGAAAAATCTATGCAAACAGCTGTCAGGGAACTGTCTTCCCACGAAAGCCACACGAATAAGAAAAAGAGGGCAAAGAGGAGCCCACTGTTCCCAGGGCGACAGGAGAAGCACAGCGAAGACACTGAGGGGACATTAGCGTGGATTGCCCCTCTTACAAACAGCCACCGTGGGACGGCCTGTGCCAGGACTCAGCCTCCGCGCTGCGGGACCCTCCAGTGTGGTCAGGGAGACCAGTGCACAGACACCAGGGTCTAGAAAGGTACACGTCCCCTGGGGGATAAGCCACATGCTGGGGAGATTCAGAGGAAGCCAGAATAAACTCCAACTTTGGGTTTTTAGAAAATATACTCTACTCAGGGACATCTAGAAATTAATTATTTACACCACATCATATGAGGGAAATTATAATAGATTCTAGCAAAGGAAACCTCTAGATTTCAATGGCTTAATACGGTACTGCGATTTTAATATGAGCGCTCCTGGTCAGTGGGCAATCTTTCTCCAGGGGTGACTCAGGGACCCAGGCCCCTTCCATCTTGTGGCTCTGCCATCCCCTGGGCATCAGAGTCGTTGGTGCACCACTGGCAGGTGGGGAAGGTGGCAGTGAGGATGGTGTGACCCTGTCTCAGAGCCTGCAGCCTGGAAGTCACCCACCTCACTCCTGCTCGCAATCATTTGGAGCCCGCTCCTGGAAGCAAGGAGGGTCGCAGATGGGGCCGAGACCAGAAACGTCAAGAGAGCAGGAGGTTCTATGAGGGCAACAGAGCCAGAGGCCCCTGGAGGAGGGAGGTGTGCGGCAACCAGGTGTGGGGTGGTGCCTGGGAGAGAGGCAGGGGCTCCATGACAATGCCCTGGGGGGCCCAGATGGCTCCCTGCACTTGCCTCTCTTTCATCCTCCCTTCCATTAAAGAAGCTTGTGGAAGGCTCCAGACTATGCCAGGTGAGCTGGGGGAGCCCAGAAAGCAATTGTGCCCCAGGGGCCAGTGAATCCAAGACCCCTGAGTGGGGTGGGGTTGGCAGACCCAGAGGGGGGGACCCCCTTCTGCCACTGGCAAGGAGCCCCTCCTTGACCCAACTTTTCAGTCTGCTGCCTCTGAGCCTTCTTCTCGTCCAGGCATTGACCTTGGCCTGCAGCCTACCCCCCTGGGTCTGCCGTGCCCGGTTTCAGCAAAGAGTCCTGCTGAGTCGGGTTAGCGAGAATCCCCACTTCGCTACCTGATGAAGTTTCTCTTAGTCATGCCCCCCACGCTGACCCCCTCACTCTGCTGGGTGGCTGTAAATCCCCGGCTGTCTTTGCTGCATTCAGAGTCCACTCTCGCCACTGTTACGGCAGTCTGGAATGAAGTCTCCCTTGCTGTTTTTGATTATTCCAGTGCAAAAATCTCTCTTTAACATCCCTGAGAGTCCCAGACAATCTCTGCATCTAGAACATTCCTTCCAGAATTGATCTTGCCCTTTTGGTTTAGGGGCTACCTAGGGGGGCTTTTTCCATGTGGACTGTGGTGCGGGAGCTTGGGAGGTCACAGCTGGCCAGGGAAGGGAAGGGGACGCTCCAGCCAGAGGGGAGGCTGTGGGGAGGGTCTGGCAGGACCTCAGCTTGTCCCGTGGCCCTAGGCTGGGCCGGAAATTCGGGTGGAGAAATTTTGACCCAGCATGGGAGCTCCCGCTGTCCATGGCAGAAGGAGAGCATCCGCTGGAGGTGTGTGGGGGCAGAGGTGCTCACCTGAGCCTCCTTGGGCCATCTTGGGAGCCCGTTCCGGCCTCTGCCAGGCCTGGAGGCAAGAGCCCAGCATGTGGCCAGGCTGCAGGGGCACCACCAATGAGTTTCCCTGGGGAACAGGTCCCCAGGCCACGGCACGAGAATGCTTCAGGCCAGGACCAGGACATCCTTCTTTGAAGACCATTTCTATTTTTAAACCCTTCTTGCCCAAGTGCCAGCAGAAGCTATTTTTGGGGATCAGCTATTCACCCCAGGTCCTTCTGAAAACCCTCAGTAAATTGTTCATCGGCAGAAACCAAATAGTTGGCTCCAGGGTATCCAGGTTTCTTGAGAGCCCTGGATGCCCCTGATGGTGTGGCCTCCTCTTCAGGCCCTTTCCCTGAGACGCCAAGGAGGGAACCTGGCCAGCCACCAAGATCTTGTTAGCATCTTTTCCCTCGGAAATCCAGATCTGTCTTCCAAAATCACCGTCCCCCAGAGTTCGTGAATATTCCCTCTGTTGACATACACATGTGCTTACTCACAGGACACATGTCCCTCAGTCCCACCTGCCACCCGGGGAGGGGACGGCACCTGGTAAGCAATTAATCAGCACCGTGGTCCCAGGACACGATGTTGGAAAGGGGGTGGGGACGCTTCGCTGTCAGGGAGGGGCCAGGGACCTAGGTGGCCCCCCAACTGCTCTGCCCTCCCGAGGACCCCCGGGGAGCTCACGTCAGCCTGCCCCCTCCAGTCCCCAGCCCTCTGCCGAGGTCAGACGAGAGAGAAACCCACAGTCTGGGTTCCATGGAGTGGGAGGAGCAGAAGTTGTGGAAAGCACCAAATTTGAAGTCAACATCCTTTTTATTTGCTTGTGATAACTGGGTCAATTACTTAAACTTTCCCTGGAATTGGGTAAAAGAGATGGAGAGCAAAATACAGTCATGCGCTGCTGAACCACAAGGATACGTTCTGAGAAATGCATCATGAGGTGATTTTGTCCTTGTGTGAACATCATGGAGCACACTCACACAAACCTAGATGGTACAGCCTGCTACACGCCTAGGCCCTGTGGTACCAGTCCTACTGGAACACGGTCGTGCGTGCGGTCCAGCGCTGACGGAAACGTCATTATGCGGCACATAGCTGTATTGTTGAGCTTCTTTAGAGGAAAAAATACGACACTCCGAGTGAAATGCAGAAAGGACCACCCAGGAAGCTTTCGCTTTAATTCACTTTAACTAAAGTGCTAAGTACTTTAATTAGCATCTTGTTCAATTTAATCGTCATCATGACCATACTCATTTTCCAGATAGAGAAACTGAGATGCAGGGAGTAAAGAGCTTGCCCCTAGCCTCCGGCTCTTAAATGGGATGCTGGGCTGTGACCGTGAGCTCCAGCTAACGGAGTTGGGGCCTGGAGATGAAGCATTTCCCTCCCTCTCCAGTGAAAAGTGTGGTCCAGAAACCCCAGAGTTTCTGGAACGGGATGGGATGGTGTGAATTCCAGGGTCTTCCTCTTCAAGTCCCTGTGGGAGGCCCTCCTGAGGCTGGGCTCCGGGTCCAGGCTCAGCACAGAGGGAGGGACATGCCTGCCCCAGGGGGGTCAGGGACACCCCATCTGTCAGCACCCTCCCCATTCCCTGCAGCAGGCGTGCCCCACTCTGCAAGGTGGGGCCCTTTAGCCTGTTTGGGGAGCCAGCAGGTGGGTTCGATTCCCCTGCACTCCGACACTGTGAGCCTCAGTCTCCGTGAGCGTCTGCATTCCTGAGAGAGCTCGGGCAGGTGGGCAAGGCTGCAGGGATGGGGGGTACCCCTGAGTTATGGCCCCAGTGGCAGGGAGTACTCAAGAGAGCTCCAGCCACCTGTCCACTGACTATAACATTGGCAAAAGAAGTCATGCTTTATTCACCAAAGGAATACTACACAGCAAGGAAAAAGACTGAACTGCTGACAGGCAAGGAGCCAGATGCATCTCCTGGACCTGCTGTGGAGCTAAGGAAGCTGACACAGAAACAGGACACACTGCGTGAGGCCACTTGTATCTGCTCAAAACCAGCAGAACAAATCTTTGCCGAGAGCTTCATTGCTGCCTACTGGCTGAGAGGGCAGGGCCCTTCCCAGGCACCAGGAACGTTCTATAGCTAGTGGAGGTTCCCTGGACATCTGTGGATGTCAGATTCACTGAGCTGCACACTTAGGATCTATGCACTTTCCTGTATATGTTATGTCTCAATTTTCAAAATTTAACCTCAATTTTTCAAAAATTTAATCCGAAACAACCCCACAAAACAAACAATGAAACAGCCCTAGCCTCTTGATGGGTCACCCGCCAGCCCCTGGGCCTCCAAATTCCATAGAGTCAGCATCCAGACGTCCACCTCCCGTAAAGAGGAGGTTTTAAGGCCTCTCTCCAGCTGGGTGGTGGAGCCTGCTTCCTGCACAGGGCGCCTTAAATCTTCCAGACCCTGAGCCTTCCTTGAGGAATGCTTTACAGAAGGTCTTCCGGCCACCCAGGAGAGCCGCGTGGCAGCCGGCACCGAGGGAGGAAAGCAGCTACCAGAGGGAATGGCAGAAGGGCACCTGGCGCCTCCCCGCACCCTCGTGGAGCTGGGGGCACTCTCGCAGTGCTGTCCCTCCTTGACCCGGGGCCCTGGCCTGTGACGGAACCACCTCACACATCTGGACACCACGGCCTGGTTGTTACCTCCTGTCTCCTTCTGCAGCCTCCCAGGCGGGGTCCTGAGCCCCCAGGGTGCTGCTGGGCTGGCCAGTGTCCACGCAGGGCTTGAGCATGGCCTCGGCACAGACAGCAGTCGGATGGACCCCACTGTGGCTGTGGCTGTGGAATTGAGGTTAGGTTTGTTCCATGGACCCAAAACCCTGAGCCCTACTATGCTTGAGCCCCCCAGAATAAGATCCCCAGACCTTCTACTCAGGACTCTGCCTCCTGACACCCTCTGCCAGCTCCCTCTGCCCTGGGAGCCCAGAGTCTGATGGGTCTCGTCAGACTGATGGCTGATGATGACCATAGGCTGGCCCTGGGTTGGGGACATCAGAGGCTCAGAACAAACAGTAACTTGTCACTGCAATAGGCATGGCTGGTCCCAGAGCCCAGGGCTCCTACTCTAATGCCAAGGCCCTAGCCGAAGTCCTCATCTCCTCCGGCAAGGTTGGCTCAACCCCCACACCCAGCAGAACCCTGCGGGCATCTGCAGACCTCCAAGTCCAGCCTAACCCCACAGCCTGGTCCTGGGTGACGGATGGTAGGTGGGGTCATTACTGTTGGTTGAGTCACGATGGTCTGCAGCAGAGGTCCCTGGACTCCGATACTTGGTCTTAATCACGTGTGGGACACCAACAACCTGGTCCCAGTGGCACTGGTCAAACTGGGCCGGGTTTCCCTCAAGTATGAGCTGGAGAGAAGGCTGAGCTGCTCCTCATGGCTGTCCATGGTGGTCCAGCCTCAGCCCCTGGGGTCTTGGAGACAGACTGGGGCCAACGCACACCCCTGACACACACAGACCCACACTCACGCACGCTCATGGACATGCACACCATGCACTCATGCACACACCGATGTTATCCCCACATGCCTCATACACACGCATGCACAAACACTGACAACATGTACACGCTGACACACTCACACAGACACACCCTCACATGAAGACAGGCACAGGTACCTACCCGGCATGCATACACACTCTCATGTGTGCACATGCACAGACCTCCAGACACACAGTGGTTCCCGGGCACGAGACAGCTTCCGTCTGCCGCCTGGATTCAATAGCCGCGACTTCCTCTAAGGCTGCAGAGACCAAGTCCAGGGAATCCCCAAACCAAACGCCCTAGGCCTCAACGTCAGCATCTGGGCTCCCTCCTAACGCTCGTTGCTACTGACTGAACGTTTGTATCCCCCAGATCCACGTGTTGAAATTCTAGCCCCCAAGGTGACGGTGTTAGGAGGGGGGGCCTTTGCGGGTGACTAGGTCATGACGGTGGAGTGCTCACGAATGGGATTAGTGCCTTTATAAAAGGGACCCCAGAGAGGTCCCTCACCCCTTCCATTAGGTGAGGACATGGCCGTCTCTGCGCCAGGAAGCAGCCCCTCCCTCACCAGACACCGAATCTGCCAGCACCTTAACCCCAACTTCCAGCCTCCAGACCTGTGAGAAAGAAATGTCTGTCCTTTATAAGCCCCCCAGGCTGGGCATTTTTGTTACAGCAACCTGAACGGACTAAGACAGCCGTGAAACTGGCAGGGCACCTGTGGACTTTCGGCCCTGGCCCAGGAGGAGGGTGCCAGAAGGCAGGCCTTGGGCACGGGGGCCCTGCCATGCGTGCCCTCTGCCGGCTCAACTCCTCCTTTCCCCTCACGCCTCCTCCTGTGCCCACCCAGGGCTGTTCACTGGCTTCCCCAAACGCCCCGTACCCAATGCCCAGTGCCACCGCGGTGCCTCCAGGTCACCGTCCCTGTCCCCATTCCTCCGTTTCCCTGTCCAACCCCCAGCCCTTACGCAGCTGCCCCTCAGCCTGGAGGTCTCGGGCATGTGGCTTGCCCAAGAGGTGCCTCTTTTGGTTCATCCTGCGTGGGCGGGTGCAGGGTCCTGTGTGATGTCGAGGGCCAAGGGGGCCTCTTGCCTTGCGTGGAGGTGGAGAATGCCCGAGGGGCTCGCAGGCGGAGGGGCCATGGGCTGAGTTACCGCCACACTGTGCTTTGCCCTTCTGTCCGTCACCGAAACCACGTCCCTCCCTGACACACCCGGCCCATATCCCCCACCATAGCCAAACACCGGACGGACAGAGGAGCCGGGGCATGGGTGTGGCCGTGAGCAGCAGGCGGCTGCCCAGTCTTCCCCTCCACTCGTCCGCAACCGGCACACTGGAGCCTTCCCATTGAACCCACGGGCTCACCCCCCAGCTTAAGTGGGTTCGAACAGGAACGTGGGCTTTGCAGGTGTCGTGAGCGGCTCCCAAAGCATCGGTCCAGGCCCTCACTCCCAGCACCTGTGAGTGAACGGGACCTTATTTGGAAATAGGGTCTCTGCAGGTGCGAAAAAGGACCTTGAGATGAGATCGTCCTGGAGTTAGGGTAGCCTCTGCATCCGATGACAGGTGTCCAAATAAGGGACGGAAGAGGAGGCAGACAGAGGAGGAGGCCATGGGAAGACAGAGGCAGAGATCAGACTGGTGCAGCCACAACTGAGGAACACCGGCAGCCACGGGAAGCTGAAAGAGGCAGGAGGGACCTCCCCTGGAGCTTCAGGAGGGAGCGAGGCCCTGCAGACACCTGGACTTCTGCCTTTGGGCCTCTGGAACCACGAGAGAATGCATTTCTGTTGTTTTTAGCCCCCAGTGTCTGGTAATTTCTTAGGGCAGCCACAAGACACTATACAGGAGGCAAGCAGATCTTGCTTCAGACCCAGGGTTTGATAAAGACTCCTGTGTGACCCTGGGGGAGGCACTTTGCCTTTCTGAGTCCCTGCCCCATCAACTGAAGGCTCCCCTCCTCCGTCCCCCGTATCAGGAGGAAGAATGAGATGTGGTCCCTGCTGGTCCTCTAAGCTTTTGTGGAGTGACTTGTGCTGAAGAAGCCGACTCGGGGAAGAAACGGAGGCCGGCTGGTGACCTTGGCCGTGTCCTGCTAGGAGAGAGCTGCGCTTCAGCCCTGAAAGGAGCACATCCTCCCAGCTCTTGGTGGGGGAGGGGGTGGGGGGGTAGGGTGGCCACTGCGCGATGGACAGCTCGGCAGGAAGACGCTTCCAGAGGCTGAAGTAATGTTTGTTGTGTGCGTGCCATGGATGCTGTGCCTCTGTCCGTCAGCCGCCCCGGGCGGGGGGCCAGGGCCGCCTTCTTCCAGCTGCTGGGCTGAGCTCCTGGCTCGGGAGGCAGGGCGGGTGCTGTTGCTCACCCAGCGCACCACGTCCTGCCCATGCCTGCAGTAACCCTCACCCGGCAGCTGGGGGGCTGACGAAGGCGGGAGCCGTCCCAAACTCTTCCTCCAACACTGTGGGTGTGAGAGAGCCCCATTGTTTTGTAAAACTGGAGAATAAGAGAGTCTGAAGGGGCCTCAGGGACCAGCTGTCCCCTCCTCATCATTGCTCAGACAGGGAAACTGAGCCCCAGGATAGGGAGCAGTTGTGTTGGGCCACACACAGCAGGCAAGGGTGAAGCCAGAACGGAGTCCCTGGTCTGCAGGACCGCAGCCTCACCGCCCGCAGCTGGCCCTAAGTGCAAGGACACAAGACCCTCCTCCAAGGCTGGGGCTCCAAAGTGTCAAGACCTCACTGCAGACTCTGAAATGCGGAGCTCACCGCCTGGCAGGGCTGCCCCGTCCATTTCTCGGAGAACAACGCTGAGCGACAGGAAGTCCTGTGTTACAGCAGCCGAATTCCCTTTCCCTGGGACCCCTCTTCCTGCCCAGCTCGACAGAGCAAAACACTTTTCCATCCTCCACCCATGACCCTGAAAGAGACCCTGGAGACAGCGGTCCCAGACCTTGTGGCCCAATTCAGCCAACGCCCCTTCTCTGGGCCCAAGCCTCTGGACACCCTTGGCCACCTCCTTGGCTGCTGGAGGTGGACCCTCAGCAGATCCCACGGTGGGAGGGAAACTCAGCTGAGCCCTGGTTGTTTACAGTAAGGAAGGTTCTGGTAAGCTGAGGTCATTCTCCAATCAAATGAGAGAATAGCTGGGGAAACACTTCATCAGCTTTAAAGAGGTTGCAGATTCTTATTAGATTATATATGTCCTGCCAGATGTCCAGAGAAACAGTCACCACCAGATTTAATGTAACTAATAGTGTCAGTAGCCATGCCCAGGCTCATGCCCTCCCTAAGCACTCCCACATGTCAGATGTACACATGCTGGGAACCAGAGCTGACACGCATGCATGGAGCCCGTGCACCGGGCAGGCCCTGTTCTTAGTCCTCTGCCAGTATTAACTCATAATCCCCACGGCACCACGAGGAAGGCATTCTGTTCTGAGTGTTTGTTATGGTGAACACTCAGGCGTGGAGATGTCATTTTCTGCATGCAAACACACACACACACTGCACAATCCTGTTAGACAAACTGCTAACGGGAGATCAAAAGGCACAGAGTTAACATACATACATTTGTAAATGAATTTGCTAATTCATTTATTTATTTCAGAGAAGGATTTCAGGAAGAGTGTGCACAAGGTTACCTAAAATACACGGGTAGTGGCAAAGCCTGCAAGGTCCCTGCTGACACCTCTGTCCCCTTTTCTCCCCGGCTCCAGCCACACTGGCCTCCTTGTTATTCCCTGAACACGTGAGGTCCTTTCTGGGCAGGAGCCTTGGCCATCCCTGTGCCATGGCTGGCTCCTTCTCAGTAATCAGCTCTCAGCTAAATGTAACCTCCTCAAAGAGGTCCCCCCTCTCCACACTTCCCCCTCACCACAAAGCAGCCCCTATTCACACCAGTTACTATCCCACTTTTCTGTTTTACTCTCGTCCCAGCACTCAAAGCTAATTTGAAATGGTTTTGCTTACTTCCTTCTTGACTCTTAAACGTCACCAGATTATAAGCTCCCTTACACCATCTAGCTCGACTATTCCTGTGATCCTAGCCCCCCACACGGTGACTGGCGTGAGGCTGTGGTCAGTAAGGAAATGAAGGAATGAATGAACAAAATTACAAGTAGATGAGGAAGGAGAGGCAAGGGAGGACATGGGCAGGGGCTCCAAATGGTACCAGACCTGAGGCTGAGCTCACAAAACGCCTGCCTTGAAGGCCTAATGACTGAGCTTCCTAGCAGCCAAGAGGAAGAGAGAAACACTATCAGTCTATATGAGTGAAATGATGAAGAAATAGACCAAACCAGCGGGTCAGGAGGCATACGGTTGTTTTTGGTACTAAGGCCAGATGGACATCTGCCCTGAGAGGCCTTCTAAAAGGACCACCTTGTAATGTCACCCCATGTGCTCACTGACCTCCTCATGGAGGGCACAGGGACGCATGTGGTGCAGCTGATTTTCAACACAGACTGCTGATGGCTCATCGCACAAAACAGCTGAGACCAAGGCCGCCCAAAGGAAGCTGCTCTCCTGCCTGGGACATCAGGGGTGGCTCTGAGACCATCAGAGGCCGGGCCCCCTTTCCACTCACAGGAGGAGGGGCAGACCGTGGGGCTCTGGCTATAGCTGGGCTGCAGCTTCTCTGAGGGGCACCCTGTAGCTCAGGATCAGACAAACGAGGGACAGAACACCCTCCCACCCCACCCGCAGTGGGATGATCATCTGTGGCAGGACGGCTCCCGCGTCCCCCGGAGCTCCCGGAAGGCGGGATCGCGGGCCGGTTGTGCGCACATCAGCCTCACTGTGGCTTCCCTCAGCTTGGTTGGTAACTAATGCCTCTCCAGAGAGCCAGAGGCAGGGCGGTCAATGCGAGCTGAAAGGAATTTGCAATGTTTTTGACAGATTTCCCCCCAAGGCGGTCAAAAGTCTAACAGGGTCTGCGGGGTCTTGGCTGCGTCTAAAAACATGTCTTAGAAAGCACGGCCCCGGGGCGCTGGTGTGGATGGAGTGAAGCGATGGCTCCTGAGGTCCCGCTACGTCCTCCACGGTCAGCCACCTGCCGCTCCTGTTGGTCCCTGACCGCCACTGACCCCGACACAAAGGCCACTCTGGTCCTGACCGCGGGTGGAGGGAAGTAGCGATCAGAGCAGCCTTAAACTGGCAAAGGGCGGCCATCGTCGGAGCCAGATGTGAGGAAAATCCCCCTGAAGTAGATAGGATCCCTCCGGTCCAGGTTTACAGGAGGCTTCAGGGTGGGAGAGCGCAGTCTGCGTGCAAAATCCCCGAGTGTTAAAATAACATTCGGAGCAGGAGACATGTGTTAATTTACACTTTTAACCCACAGGATTGAAGTCAGGGGAGTGAATAAAATGAGGAGTAATTACACAGGAGAACAGAGAGTCCTGAAGATATTCCCGCCTCACTGAAAGGGGCTGGGGGAACATTGACATCTGCGAGATAATGAAAGCTCATCTTACGTCTCATCCGGGCACTCACCTCGGAGCAGATCAAAGGGTATAAAAAATAGAAATTGACAGTGGGTCTGAAATGCCTTATTGATGAAACCCTGGAATTATGTGATGGAAGAAATCAATTAGGTACTAAGAGGTGAGGCCCCTGCAGAAAGGAGAGGCTTGGAAATTAACAAAGGAAATTGACAGAGGTGGTGAGAAAGGGCTAGAAATTACCTTGCCAAAGGAAAAGCAAAAATAGAAGGCTACTTTCAAAGACTGTATCATTAGAAGCAAAGTGAGATGGAAGGGAGAAACTCCAAAATTGCATTCCCTGGGGAAAGGAGGCTTCTCAGAACAGGGGGAGGACAGGGAACAAGGGGCCAACCCAGCCCCGAAGCAAAACCAATAAAAGGCATGGAGAATGACAGGCTGGGGGAGAACATCGGGTGCACGCTGGTCTCTTCCAGATGGGGAAACTGAGGCCCGAGAAGGGCAGGTGCTGGGAGGAGCTCTTCTCTGTCATCCGTCCGTCCTCCCACTCAGGGTGGGGAGAAGACTCAAGTCCACCTTCTGGGGCTCCGCGCGGGAGGCAGACTGTCCCGCTAGGGGCCGCAGTGGGTTCGAAGCGAGTCACAGAGCGCAGCCATGCGCTCAAGTGGAGGACGCATCCCGTTCCTCTCTCAGAGAGGAGGAGCACCAAACCCAAGCCCCCTGTGTCCCAGACTCCATAGGACACACCAGAGGACTCTTGGTTCACCGGTCCCCCTAAGCCTGCTGCTCTCCAGTGTTCTTGTCACGGTGAGCTGTAGCACCACCACCTGTTTGCTCAGACAAGAATCCCAGTCATGTCTGTGAGGCTGCTCGCCACCCACACCCCATCCACCGGCCAGTCCCGCTGGCCTGGGCCCCAAAGCATGGCCCATGGCCGGGGCAGCCGGTTGGGGCTCTGCCCAGCTGTTACCTCCTCTGTGAGGCCCTCCTTGACCACCCCATCTAGGGGAGTGCCCTGCCCCACAGGCCATGGCCACACCCCAAGCATTCTTATTTGTTTTCTTTATGACATGACTATGGCCTGACAATACCTTGTTATTCGTTTGTGTACTTTCCATTAGAATGCCAGCCCCAGGAGGCCAGGGGCCTTGTGCACTGCAGTTTCTTGCCTAGGAAGCTTGGCACATAGAAGGTACTCAATAACTGTTTGTTGAATGAATAAGTGACAGTCTGCAGCGTGGGCCAGAGGCCCCATCTCAGAGTTCCAACTGCAGCCTGCACTCCCCCACCTTCGCCCTACCCTTATCAGTGAGTGTGGTCAGCACTGGTGACACCTAACACCTCAAGGTCAACCTCATCTCTGGGATCCAGCTCCCAGCATTGTGCCTGGCGCAGAGCAGGTGCCCCAGGAGTTTGGCCGAGTGGCTGAATGTTCTAAGCTCAGAGCAGGTGGGATGGGGTGGGAGGGGCATGTCTCAGGCAAGATTACAGGGCCTGGAGAGTCCACACAGCCCCTTCATTTTATGGGCACAAAACCAAGACCCACACAGTGTGTGGTGTGTGCTGCCCAGAGAGCTCCCAGGGAGCTGAACCGGCTCTGGCAGCCTCCTGCCCCGGGCCGGAACCCCTTCTGCTCAGTGGGCTGGGGGCTGGGCAGCCTCCGGCCTTTCAGACACCACTAGGAAGGGGCGGGGGGTGCTTGGCACCTCAAGAGGCAGCACCTGCTCCTCCTCCCACTTTTCTCAGGTGAAAATTGGATCTTCCCAGCAGGAGGCTTG
Source organism: Equus quagga (assembly GCF_021613505.1). Lineage (NCBI taxonomy): Eukaryota > Metazoa > Chordata > Mammalia > Perissodactyla > Equidae > Equus > Equus quagga. The sequence continues at coordinate 41,506,360 of NC_060286.1, forward strand.
ACCAATTTCAAGCCCCTGCTGGACTACTCTGCTAATAATGTTCAGCAGGACAGTCAGCCACAGGCCTGGCTGCCATCCCCTTGAGCTGGGGTGGAGGCAGCCCCCACGTGCCGTGTCCAGATCCCCCTGGGGAATGGGCAGCAACGACTTTCTGTGCAAGAAGGAGATACCCATCCTAGTGTCGGGCAGTGGCTGCACAGTCAGGACGCCCCAGGGCATTCTGAGCCCAGCCACTACCCGGGAGCCGGTCAACTCGGAGTGCAGCACTTCCTGCCACCTCCTTGGACCAGGCTGGGTGCCAGGGAAGTGAGCAAGGCAAGGAGTCACCACGTGGACTAGACTCCTGTGCCAGGGCCCATGTCTGAGGGACTGTGTTTCAGCCCCCCAGGACTGTGGGCCAGGCGCGGGGCTGGGCCTGCATCCTGGCTGGCTTCTCTTGTTGAAGCTAACGACAGACATTTGAGGCCCAAATGGGACCATCAGAGACGAAATTGGGGGTTCTATGAACCTCAGTCTTCCATCTGAAGGATGGCCTCAGCCTCCAGATGACAAGGCCTCTGGGCTGTGACTGTCGATTGGGCTCGGACACGACCATCTGTGTGAACCTCAGCCTTCCTCCCCAACTCCTCCACCAGGACGTCACTCTCTGCTGAGGACAGCCCGGGCAGAGTCTCCCCAGCTCCTAGCACAGCGGGACAGGGCTTGTGACAGAGGCAGGGGCTGTCCCAGGACCCTCCAGCATATTCGTCCTCCCCTCCCTGGAGGAAGACTTGACCTGTGTCTCTTACCAGTACAGCCCCCCCAGCCTGATGCCCACCCCAGCACCATGCCTCCTGAGTCACCCACGAGTCCCCATCCTCAGACTAGTGGTATCACCACCCCCCAAGAAAGCAAGTGGGATGTGGGGGGACCAAATCAGGTGGAATGGATAAAATAAGAGACAAAATGGCCAGGAAGGAGCCACCAGAGTGGGGACTCCAAGCAGGATGGAAAGACAGGATCAGATGACTCTTTTATGTCATAGAAATGATCGTATTTTATAAGATTGATTAGATCATCACAATTGATATCTTTGATAAGATTGATAAGAATGTCACACGATCAGACTGCCCTTTGGGGTTTACAAGTTACAGTTAATTCTTCTTTCTGATTTAGTGAAAACCATCCGGGGTAGGTGTATTTTCTCCATTTCATCAATTTGCAGGCTCTGGCCTGATCCGACAGTCCGTTCCTCCAGGGCGCAAAGTCATCCCATTTCCAGAGAGCTTTCTTTTGGTGTCACTTCATTTTTAATGTTGAGAAATCACACCATCAAATTCCCGTTACAAAGATCCCTCAGTGAGAGTATGGAAGGTCGATTCGAAGGACAAATCAAAGGGCAATCTGGTGGTACCCACCACTTTTAACATACGCCTCCTTCCCAGCCCAGCCACAGAACTTCTCAGAATCCACCCCCTAGAAATTGTGGCAGAAATGTGCCTGCAAAGGTCTATTTACAAGAATGTTTGCCAGAATGTTATTTGTAAGAGCAAAAAGAGTTTTTCAACAGAGGACCCATTCAACCAAATAATAGGAAAGAATACTCCCATATAAATGGGATATTTTACAATCAATTAAAAACTGTGACAAACCTATATGTACTGATGTGAAAATACGTCCATGAGAAAAAGTCAACACAAGACAATACTGAATGACCCATTTGGTAAAATATCTGTCTAGATGTGTACATGCAAAGGGAAAGGTCTAGAAACAAACGACTGTCATTGGGCTCCAGGAGAGATATTTTCACAACAAAGGGAACAGCATCAAGCAGCGTTTTCCTTATATACCTTCTGGGCGCCCCACCCTCCGCCATGGAGCCTGGTGCGAGGGTTCCTCTGTGTGTGTGTGCACACCTGCGTTTCCCTGTTATCTAGTGATAACCATGGAAGTGGGGAAGTCAGGGCAGGTCGTAAGAGAAGATCAGGCTGACGTCCCAAGAACGTCCTCCTTGAGGAAGAGTTGAGACTCAGGAGAAGCCCCTAGACCCCTCCCCACAGTCCCAAAGCAGGCGCCCGGGACAGCTGGCAGCAGGAACGCTTGCGGCAGAAATCTTACAGACACCTCTGAGGACGGGAGGCTGATCAGAACGGATGTGGGAGCTATGAACTGAGAGACAGGCTTCCTTTTGCCTTCATAAGTTGTTGACTTTAAAAAAAAAAAGCCGAACCACAAAACATGAGCTTATGTGGGCATTTGCTGGAAAGGCGGCGAGTGGCCCAGTGGGAGGCAGCTTGCAGGATGGATGTTTCCATTGTACCCGGAATGCGAATGCCAGGGGCTCTTACACGGGGCTTCGCGCAGGAGGTGAAATAGAACACAGGGCGCCAGGGTGGACCAAATAGGATGGAATGGATAAAATAAATAACGGAGAAGGGAATGGAATGCAGGCACTAGATCAGAAACATAAAGCAGGATGGAGTGAACGGATACAATACAATTAGCTGAGGTCAACAAAATCGGGTAGGCTGGAAGAGGAAGCAGAAAGGAATGGATAGAAAAGACAGGATGAAATAAACAAAATGAATTAGGCTGGAATTGAATAGCTAGAGGCAAAGAGGATGGAATGGGAAAAGGAAGGGGTGCATTTTCTTACAGCGGGAGGGGAGCTGGGTCATTGTACAGATGAGGACGCGGGCGCCCGAGATGGAACGGGGCTGGTCTCCCTCCATCTCACTGCCGGGGATGTCTGTGGCCTGCGGCTGAGGTTTGCAAGGTTCCCACGTGGGCAGCCTCTGGGAGAGGGAAGGCCTCCTGGGAGGGAAAGTAGTTTATGTGCAGACCCCAAAGAGAGCCCTGGGGGAGGCCGGGCCCTGCCACTGACTTGGGGCAAGCGCCGCTTCTGGGCCTTTATTCCACCCCCCACGATTCAAGGACCAGGTCTGCTAAGATGACCTTGAAGAGTCCTTCATGTCCCCTGATTCCAAGCTCCTTTATTTCATAGTTGTTGAACCTGGCCATGGGCTACAGATGCAAAAGATGGACATGAGAGAAGCACAGAACCCGGGATCCATGCTGGATCCCTGTCAAACAGCATCCAGGCCACCATGGGCCAGGTCTCCATGGGTGAGGCATAGCCCTCATGGCCCCAGTACCCAGGGGCACCCACTTCCTGGGAGTAGACAGCACCACGCCAAGTGGATCGGAGCCTGAGGCCAAAGGAAACCTCAGATACACTCATCCTGTCTTTATTTACATTTTTGATAATTTGTTCATCATGGAAGTATTTGCATTAATTTTGACTTTTTTAATAGATTGTGGTAAAGTATTATTTATCTCAGTTATTGAGTTTTTTGGTGCCCTTTAAATGTTGCACCCCAGGCAAGTGCTTCACTCACCTCATGCTAGTCCCAGCCCTGTTCGTAGGTGCCATGATGACCTCATTCCACAGAGGAAGAAACTGAGGTTCAGAGAGTTTCCCTGAGGATGCTTGTGGGAGGGGCCACTCACTCTGCTGGAAGAAAAGTGACTAGGACTGTGCTTGGTGGGCTCACACTTGTGGCTGTCTTTTGGGGGCTGGGTCTTTCGGAAGACATGGTACTCCACCAGGGGGAGGGCAGTCTAGGCGGGAGGACCAGCATGTGCAAAGGAGCGGAGAGTTGTGAGGCTGGAGCGCGGGTCAGTGGCTGATTGCAGGGCCGAGGGAGGGTCAGGGCCAGATCTCCCCCCCATCTGCCTCTCAGCGGGGCCATGCCCAGGGGACCTGCATTCCCTCCACGTGTCCCCCGGATGAAACACCGGGCGTGCGTGGATGATAGAATGACAAGCAACTGCTGGGCAGCTCCCAGGGGGTTGAGGCAGAAAGGCTCCACGGTGATGAGCACATCTGGGAAACTGCTTTCTGTGCATTTATGGCCCCCACCCCTCGAGGGTCGAGGTTGACAGTGTGGAGGGGAAAAAAAACCCCTTCCCAGTCTCAGCTTGCAGGCAGATTTATTTGGAATATATAGGATTTCCAGAAAGCCTTGCCAAGTGCTAAGCACTGAAACCCAAACAGGAGATTTGAGCCACATGTTCCTGATCCAGATTTGGGAGGAGATTTAGGAGTGACACTGAAACCTCTGCGTCTCCTGGGCTTCTGGCAGCTCCCCAGCCTTAAGGGGACTGCCCCTCCTCAGCCCCCACCTACTCAGCCAGCCTCTTCCTTGCTGCAAACCCCCAAGAATCAGTCAAAGCCGGGGAGATTTCTGTGGGTGGCTGGCGGCTGGGAGCTGCTTGGTGCTGAGGACACAGAGCTGGGCTTGTGTCCCTGGGGAGTTCACCGTGCCCAAGGCCCGGCCCCCATCCTGAGAGAAATGCTAGTCCTAAAGGGGCTCATAGATCCACATCATGGCCTTCCGGGAAGAGAGCTGATGGTCCCAAAGTGTGGCCCTGCCCTGACGGTGCCCGTAGGGCTAGGCCAGGGCCCTGTCTGCGGGAACTTGTGACTTCACCGTTACACCTCTCTCCCGAGGGAGCCCATGGCCCTAAAGCCACGGACTTGTCCCACTGGAGCCCAAAGCCCTGAAACCTGGCCTTGTCCTGAAAGAGATCATGGTCCTAAAGACTTCGTCCTGTCTGGATGGAGAACTGAGCCCTGAGGACAGGAATGTGAGAGACTGAGCATATAAAGGGACAGTGACCAGACAGCACGGAAAAACAGAACTCGGACCCGCAGCCTGAGCAACGCGCCCAGGAGACCAGCCCCTCGGCTACAGCCGACAGCCCTGGGGGGCAGCCTGCTCTGTCAGATTGCAGGAGGCCAGAGGCCGTCCCTAGAGACGATCCAGGACGCTGAACAATGACTTCTGTGACAATCGTCCCAAACGGCGGGGACTCCATCAATAACCCACAGCTGCCCTAACTTTTGCCGCTGCTCCCAACTCAGGACCAACCAGAGAAAGTAAAATAAGACTTATGGACCGCCCCCTGCCGCAGGAGCCCTGCTCCTTGTGAGCCGCCTCTGCCCTCCCCAGGCCCAGGGCCCCATTCGGGCTCACTGGCCGCCTCCCTTTTCCACTGAAGCTCCCGACGGGGCCCACCGGACCATCCAGGATGGTCTCATCTCGAGAACCTTCTATTCATTTTATCTGCAAAGACCCTTTGCCCAAATGAGGCCACAGTCACAGGATCTGGGGTCCAGGACACGGACATATCTTTGGGGGCCACCATTCCGTCCACTACAGCGTGTAACTCAGCCACGCCCTGCCTCCGCTTCCGTGGGTGCAAGTGGGGGATGACGACAGGTCCGCCCAGCTGGCTGCGGGGACGCAGACGTGAGCGTGTCCTTGGAAAGCCCTGGGAACAGGGCCTGGCGGGGACGCAATGCTCAACCAGAGGTCGTCATTATTCACAGAGTGCGGGGAGGGGCCTTCACTTTTCTCATTTGGCTGATCTGCATTTATTTCCACACCCACATGACCCAGCCCTGCGGGAAACCACAGCCCTAAGCTCTGGGCCCATCCTAAGGGAACTCTGTCCTAGGGAATCTGATAGCCGTGACACTGTGCTGAGAGAGCTCAGAGCCCTGAGACCACAAATGGTGACACTGTGCTGAGAGAGCTCAGAGCCCTGAGACCACAAATGTGTCCCCAGGGAGCTCGTAGCCCTAAACTGTGGCCCTATTTTCAGGGAGCGCATTGGTCCAAATGTATGGTCCGGGGGAGTGTCAAGTGGTAGATGTCTGGGCCCTCAGCATTTCTCTTCACCCACCGCAGGCACGGGCTGCCTCCCTCTTTTCACTCCCCTCACACTCCACACCTCTCCTGTCCTCTAGTGTGAGCTTTCCAAAGTGCCCCCTTCCTCAGCCCCCTCACCTGGTCAGGGCCCAGGCCATCAGCCCAGCACCCCAGGACCTGCGTGGCGTCTGCAGACCACCTTGCTCCCCTCTGCTCTCCTCTCCCCGCAGTAGTCCCCTGAAATGGGCCAGATTTGGGTTCTGCTTCTGCTTAGGTAGAAAGCTGCAAAGAACCTCGCTCCCACCCTCGTCAGGAGAAAAAGCCAGAAAAAGTCAAACCCATCAGTCACAACCTAGCAACCTGAATTCCAAAGAAGGATGAGAGCCTCGAGACTGGGAGGCACTCCAGCCTCACTGTGGCAGAGCATGGCAGGAAGCGGCGGCCGCCACACAACCAGGTCAGGAGAAGGCAGCTAAAATTTTAACGAGGCCAAGCCTAGCCTTGAGGGTCAGCCTGGAAGAGCGGGGGGCTGGACACAGACCTCATTCGCAAGCTCTTTCGCGGAGGCCTGCACCAGGGGTTTGGGAAAAAGCTGGGTCAGGGCACGGGCGTGGAGAGAGGGCCCCTCACCGGCACGGGAGGAGGAGATGACTGCTTCCCTCCTCTGGGATGGGCGTGAAGTCCTTTCCACTTTCCCAGATGCCGCACTCCTGAGAAGGAGAAACTTTAAGCTACTGGTGGAAGGGTAGCAAAATCTGTCACCCCTGGGGCACAGGCAAAGCTCTGTTGTGTCTGGACAGAAGGGCAAAAGAAGAAACTCTCTATCTGGGGTTAGGACAGGAACCCACCCTAGGTCCAGGATCCCACAGATGCCTAACAGACGCCTGCTGCTGCCTGAGAGGGCCAGGAAGCACCCCCACAAGCCCAACCATAGACCCAAGGCAGTTACGAGGGTCGGGAAGGCACCCAACATCCCACCCCTGAGCGGGGGCACAGAGGCTGCCTGAGACTGACCCTGGACCAGGACACCAGAGAAGCCCCCAGGCCTCCAGCATGGCGCTGGCCCCAAGCAGCAGACAAGAGCAGTGCGAGCACGTGGTGTGAGGTTAGGGCCCGAGTCCACCTCTTTGCAGCTGGATATCCAGTTATCGCAGCACCATTTGTGGAAAAAGCTTGTCCTTTCGCCAATGACTTGCCTTAGCATCTTTGTTGAAAATTAATTGATCATAAATAGTAGGATTGGTGTCTGGACTCTGAATTCTGTTCCACTGATCGGGATGTCTACCTTTATGCCAGTGTCTCCTTTGCGTTGATAACTGGAGCTTTACAGTCAGTTTTGAAATCGGGAGGGGAGAGTCCTCTGCGGTGGAAGGGTGGGCCTCAAGAAGGTATGTCCTCATCCTGGTCCCTGGAACCGTGAAGGTGACCTTATTTGGAAAAAGGGTCTTTGCAGATGTGATCGAGTTGAGGGTCTCACAATGGGATCGTTCTGGATTTTGAGTGGGCATCAACTCTAACGACAAGGGTCCTGATAAGAGACACACAGAGGACAGAGAAGGAGGAGAGTGTGTGAAGCCGGAGCAGAGATCCCATGATGCAGCCACAGCTGAGGGACTTCAGGAGCTGGAAGGGACGAGGGACCAATTCTCCCCTAGAGCCTCAGAAGGGGGGACAGCCCTGCTGACACCTCGATCCCAGACTTCTGGCCCCCAGAACTGTGAAGGAACACCTTTAACAATTATCTATCATTTATTAATAATTTATTTAATGATGTATAACTCTGTTGTTTTCAAACCACTGTCTATGGTATTTTGTTATGGCAGGCTTAGCTGACTAAGACAGCATCTTCCAACTTTGTTCTTTTGCAATGTTTTGGCCATTCTGGGCCTTTTGCAATGCCCATGTAATTTTTAGAATCAGCTTTTCAGTTTCCAAAAAAGGAAAACCCTGCTGGGATTGTGATGGGGTTTGTGTTGACTCTGTAGATCAATTTGGGGAGAACTGCCATCTTGACAATGCTGAGTCCTCCAGTGCACAAACGTGGAACATATCTCCATCTAAACAGATCTTTAATTTCCAACAGCCGTGTTTTATCATTTTCAGTGTACCAGCCTCACGCTTCTATTGTTAAATTTATTCCAAAGCACTTTGTTTTTGATCCTGTTGTGAAAGGTATGATATCCTTAAAATTTCCTTTCAGATTGTTCATTGCTAGTGTACAGAAAGGCAACTGGCTTTTACATGCTGATCTGGTGACTTTGCTGAATTTGTTTATTAGCTCTAATAGCTTTTCTATTGAATTCTTCAGGGTTATCAGGTGTAAGATCGTGTCCTCAGCAAACAGATGGGTTTACTTCTCCCTTTCCAAACTGGATGCCTTTTTTAAAAATAAATGACCAGCTGTTGGACATAGTAGAGTTTTAGGGTTTTAAGCTATTTTTTTTTTAAAGATTGGCCCTGAGCTAACATCTGTTGCCAATCTTTCTTTTTTTTCTCCTTCTTCTCCCCAAAGCCCCCCAGTACATAGTTGTATATTCTAGTTGTAGGTCCTGGATGCCTTCTGTTTCTTCCTCTTGCCTGATTTTCATGGCTAGGACTTCCAGGCCGATGTCGAGTAGAAGTGATGAGAGCAGACATCCTTGTCTGCTTCCTGATCTTAGGAGGAAAGCATCCAATCTTTCACCATTGAGTTTGACGTTTGCTGTGGGTTTTCCTAGACGCTCTTTATCAGGTTGAGAAAGCTTTTATTGAGAGTTTTTATCACAAATGGGGATGGATTTTGTCAAATGCTTTTTTCAGTACCTGCTGAGATGATGATGTGATTTTTAGCCTTTCTGCTATTAATATAGTACATTACATTGATTTTATTGTTTAACCAGTCTTGCTTTCCTGGGGTAAACCCCACTTGCTCATGGCGTCTAGTCCTTTTTATTTATATGCTGCTGGATTCAGTTCACTAGTATTTTATTGGGGATTTTTGCATCTATCTTCATAAGAGATGTTGGCTTTCTTTTCTTTGATGTTTTTGTCTGGTTTTGGTATCAGGACAATGCAGACGGCATAAAATGCGTTGGGAAGTGTTCCCACCTCTTCGTTTTTTTGGTTTTGGTTTGGTTTGCACTCATGTTAATTCTTTAAACGTTTGTTAGAATTCACCAGTCAGGTGAGCTAGTACTCGGCTTTTCTTTGTGGAAAGTTTTGTGATTACCAACTCAGTTTCCTTACTAGTTATAGATGTATTCAGATTATCCACTTTTTTTCCATTTTAGTAGTTTGTATCTTCCTAGGAAATAATTTCATCTAGGTTATCTAATTTGTCGGCATGTAGTTGTTCATAGTATTTCCTTATAAGACATTTTATTTCTATAAGATTGATAGTAATGTCACCTCTTTCATTCATGATTTTACTAACTTGAATTCTCTCTCTTTTTTTCTTGGTCACTTTTGTCAATTTTGTTAATCTTTTTCAAAGAACCAATTTCTGGTTTCATTGATCTTCTCTGTTGTTTTTCTAATCTCTCTTTCATTAACTTTCGCTCTAGTCTTTATTATTTCTCTCCTTATGCTTGGTTTGGGTTTAGTTTGCTCTTATTTTTCTAGTTTCTTAAGGTAAAAGTTTAGGTTGTGGATCTGAAATCTTTCTTATTTTTTAATGTAGGCATTTACAGCTATAAATTTTCCTCTGGACACTGCGTTCCCTACATCCCATAAGTTTTGGTGTGTTGTGGTTTTGTTTTCATTTGTCTCAAAATAAATTCTAATTTTCCTTGTGATTTATCCTTTGAACCAATGTTATTTAGGAGTGTATTGTTTAATTCCACTTATATGTAATTTGCCAAATTTCCCTCTGTCATTGATTTCTAATTTCATTCCATTGTCAACAGAGAACATACTTTGTATGATCTTAGTTGTTCTAAATTAATTGAGACTTTTTTGATGGCCTAACATATGGTCTATCCTGGAAAAGGTCCCATGTGCACTTGAGAAGAATGTGGATTTGGCGGTTGTTGAATGGTGGGTTCTATAGATTTCCATCAGGTCTAATCGGTTCATAGTTTTGTTCAACTCTTCTATGTCCTTGTTCTATCTAGTAGTTCCAGCCATTATTGAAAGTGGGGTATTGAAATCTCCAACTATTCTTGTGGAATTGTCTATTTCCATCTTGAATTCAGGATTTTTCCTTCATGTATTTTGGGACTGTGTTGTTAGATGCATATATATTTATGATTGTTACATCTTCTTGACAAATTGTCTCTTTTATCATTATAAAATATCATCTCTCTCTCTAGTAAAATTTTTATCTTAAAATGTATTTTGTCTGATATTAATATAGCCACTCCAGCCCTGTTACTATTGGCAAAGTATATCTTGTTTCCATTTAGTTCCCTTTCCATTTAGTTTTGATCTATTTGTGTCTTTGTACCTAAAATGTGTCTATTGTAGATTATATATAGTTAGATCACACCTTTTTCCATTCTTCCAATCCATTAACTTTAATTGGAGTGTTTGACCTATTGATATTTAATGTAAAGAAATAGGATTTATGTATGACATATTGCTATTTGTTTTCTATATGCCATGCCATTTTTGTTCTTTTTTTGCATCACTACTGCCTTATTTTGTGTTAAATAGATATTTTCCAGTGTACCATTTAAAACCCCTGTCATTTCTTTCACTCTGTATTTTTGAGTTATTTTCTTAGTGGTTGCTTGTAGATTAAAATTATCATCTTTACTTATAACAATTTAGTTCAGACTAATACAAATGCAATTTTGATACTGTACAAAATATTTGCTCCTGTGTAGCTCTGTCTCCTCCCCCACTCCTTTGTACTGTTATTGTCACACAAATTACAATCACATACATTGTAGGTCCATCAACACAGATTTATAATTATTGCTTTACACAGTTGTGTTTTTAATTGAGAAAAAAAAGAATTACAAACAAAACTACATTTTTGCTATCTTTCATATTTACCTATGTGTTATCTTTATCAGCACTCTTTGTTCTCTTTGTTTCTTCATGTGGGTTTTAGTTACTATCCAATGTCCTTTCTTTTCAGCTGGAGGACTCCCTTTAGTATTCCCTGTATGGCTGATTAGATGGCTATACATTCTCTCAGTCTTTGTTTATCTGGGAATACCTTTATTTTTTCTTCATTTTTTTTTTTGAGGAAGATTAGCCCTGAGCTAACATCCATGACCATCTTCCTCTACTTTATATGTGAGATGCTTACCGCAGCCTGGCTTGATAAGCCGCGTGTAGGTCTGCACCCGGGACTGGAGCTGGTGGACCCCAGGACGCTGAAATGGAAAGTACAAACTTAACCCCTGCACCACTGGACTGGCCCCTATTTTTCCTTCCTTTTTGAAGGGTAGTTTTGTTGAATATAAAAGTATTGATTGACAGTCTTTACTTTCAAAATTTCAAGAAGGCATTCTTCCCTCCTCCACAGTTTCAGAGGTGAATCAGCTGTTAATCTTATGGAAGTTCCCTGTACATTTTAAGTAGATTTCTCCTGCTACTTTCAATATGTTCTTTTTGCTGTTGACTTTCATCAGTTTAACTATGATGTGTTGAAGTGTGGATCTCTTTGAGTTTAATCTACTTGAATTTTGCTTAGCTTCTGGGATGTGTGTATTAATGTTTTTCATCCCACTTAGAAAGATTTTGGCCATTATCTCTTCAAGTATTTCTTTGTGCCTCATTCTCTGTTTCCTCTCATCTTGGGACTCCCATTATGCCCGTCTCGGTATTGTTGGTGAGCTCTCGCTCGCTCTCTCTCCCATCAGTGATCTCCAAGTTGTCACATCCAATGCTCAATATCATTATTTGGATTTTCATCTCAGTAGAACTCCCTCCTTCTTTTTAAGAATTGCTTTATTGAGCTATGATTCATACACCATAAAATTTACCCATTTAAAATGTGCAATGGTCTTTAATATATTCATAGGTTAGTGCAGACAGCACCACAGTCAACTTTAGAACATTTTCATCACCTCAAAAAGAAACTCTGCATTATTTGGCTATCATCCTCCTACTCTCCAGCCAACCACGCCCCCCCCCCCCCCCCCCCCGGCACCCTGAGGCCTGAGCAATCACTAATCTACCTCCTGTTTCTATTGTAGACATTTCACACATACAGAATCATATAACGTGAGGTCTTTTGTGACTGGCTTCTTTCACTTAGCAACAGGTTTTCAGGGTTCATCCACGTTGTAGCCCATATCAGTACGGCATTTCTTTGTGTGGAATGATATCCCATTGTATGTATAACCACATTTTGTTTATCCCTTCATTAGTTGATGGACATTTGGGTTATTTCCACCCTTGGGCTACTAAGAGTCCTTATCAGGTATATGATTTGCAAATATTTTTTCCCATTATGTGGGCTATATTTTCACTGTTTTGATAGTGTCCTTTGAAGCATAAAAGATTTTAACTTTGATGATGTCTGATATATCTATATTTTTATTTTATTGCTCTTGCTTTTGGTATCATGTCTAATAATCCATTGCCAAATTGGATGTCGTGAAGATTTACCCTTGTGTTTACTTCTAGAGTTTTACAGTTTTAGCTCTTACATTTAAGTGTTTGATTCATTCTAAGTTAACTTTTGAATGTGGTGTGAGGTAAGGGTCCGACTTCATTCTTTTTGTAGCTCTGCAGTTGTCTCAGCACCATTTGTCGAAAAGTCTATTCTTTCCCCATTGGGTGATGTTGGCCTACTTGTCAAGAGGCAAGAGTCAGTTTATCACAGACACATGGGATTATATCTGGATTCTCGATTCAATTCCACTAACCTGTATACCTTTCCTTATGCCAGTGCCATACTATAATGATTACTGTTGCTTTGTAGTAAGTTTTAAAATCGGGAAGTGTAAGTCTTCCTACTTTGTTCTTTTTAAAAATTGTTTTTGACTATTTTGTACTCTGAGTCCCTTGAATTGAATATAAATTTGAGAATCAGCTTGTCAATTTCGCCAAAAATTAGCTGATATTCAGATAGGGATTGTGTTGACCCCACAGATCAGTTTGGAGCATATTGCCATGTTAACAACATTGAGTCTTCCAATCCGTAATCATGGAATGTTTCTTCATTTACTTAAAGCTGCTTTAATTCCTTCCAATAATGTTGGTAGTTTTCAGAGTATAAGGTTTGCACTTAAACTTTTGTTAAATTTATTCCTATTATATTCTTTTTGATGCTATTGTAAATAAAGTTGTTTTCTTTTCTTTTTTTGTGTGTGTGGAGGAAGATTAGCCCCGAGCTAACATCTGTACTAATCTTCCCCTATTTTTATTTTGTGTGTGGGACACCACCACAGCATGGCTGGTGAGTGGAGTAGGTCCACACCCAGGATCCGAACCCATGAACCTGTGCCATTGAAGCAGAGCGTGCAGAATTTTAACCCCCCAGCCATGGGGCTGGGCCCAATAAAGTTGATTTCCTAATTTCATGTTTGGATTTTTTTATTGTAAGTGTATAGAAATGAAATTGATTTTTATATATTGATCTTGTATCCTGCAACCTTACTGAACTTGTTTGTAAGTTTTAATAGTTTTTTAAATGAGTTCCTAAGAAATTTCTATATATAACATCATCTCAGCTCCAAGGAGAGAGAATTTTACTTCCTCATTTCTGATGCAGATGCCTTTTATTTCTTTGTTAATTGCCCTGGCTAGATCCTCTTGTACAATTTTGAACAGAAATGGCAGAACAGCCATTCTCATCTTGGTCCCGTTCTTATGGGGAAGGCATCCAGGATTTTACCAGTAAGTACAATGTTAGCTGTGGGTTTTTCACAAATGCTCTTTGTCAGTTTGAGGAAGTTCCAATTTATTCCTAGGTCGTTGAGAGTTTTCCTGGTGAAGGGTGTCAGATTTTGTCGTAGTTTTTCTGCATATACTGAGATGATCATGTGGTTTTTGTTTTTTTACCCTATTGAGGTATATTGCATTAATTAATTTTTGGATGTTAAATCAACTTTGCATTCCTGGGATAAATCCCACTTGCTCATGGTGTAAAACTTTTTAATATATTGCTGGATTTGGTTTGCTAGTATTTTGTCGTGGATTTCTGCATATAAATATTCATAAGAGATATTGAGCTATAGTTTTCTTTCCTTGTGATGTCTTTTTCTGGTTTTGGCATCAGGGTAATGTTGGCCTCATAAGATGATTTGGGAAGTGTTTCCTCCTCTGCTGTTTTTTGGGAGAGTTATGAAGAATTGGTATTCATTCTTCTAAAATGTTTGGTTCCTGATTCTTTCTTATGTGAGTTCAAATTTGTTGTTGAGTTTCTCTAGTGAATTCTTCATTTCAGGTATTGTACTTTTGAACTCCAGAATTTCTACTTGGTTCTTTTTTCTCTGTCTCTAATTTTGTCTATCTCTTTATGATATTTTCTATTTATTGAGACATAGTTGTCATACTTTCCTTTAATTCTGTAAACATAGGTTTAAAAGTTCTTTGAACATATTTACTCTAACTGATTTAAATTATTTGTCTCCTAAATCCATCTGGGTTGCCTCTGGGACATTTTCTGTTGGCTGCTTTTTCCCCCTGTGTATGGACTGTATTTTTCCTGTTTCATTGCATGTATCATAATTTTTTGTTGAAACCTGGATGTTTTAAATAACATATTGCAATAATTCTGTCATCAGCTCCTCTCCTTCCAGGGCCTGGTGTTGTTGCTGAGTTTTTTATTTGTTTGCTTTTGCTTTTCTTTTCGCTGCCTATTGGTTTCGTGGCTTTCCTGGGCTAACTCTGTATTCCCTGCAGTGTGGTGTGCAGCCACTGAATTCTCTGCTCACTTTTTCTTTTTTTTAGAGCTGTTGTTTATATTTTTAAACCTGGCTTCCTAGGGTTCAGCCTTGTGTCAATACAATTTGGTGCTCAGCCGGCAATCGATCAGATCTCCTTAATTACCTCGAGCATATGTTTTCCATGCTCCGTCAAGGTTATCTGAGTGTGAAGATACACCTTCAGACTTCAGGTGGTTGAAAATCATCCCTAGTTTTCACTTCCTGCTTGTGCGGGGCCTCAAAGGCAGCCAGAGGTGAGTGACAAGATGTTTTCCTTTTCCAGGTCTTTCCTGGGTATGCATATAGCCCTGTGCATACACACACACACATGCACAGCCTTTTAGATCCTCAGGAATATGCCAGAACTCTTCAAAGTTCCCTTTAGTTCTCCAGGTCTGCCTTTTAAATTTTTGGCCGGGCTCTTGTTTGCCCCAGTTGAAATCACAGCCTCAGGCTACAGCGATGTAACCAGTAGATTCCTGTTTTCTTCTGTAATGCCCTGGGCGTAGGGCTTTCTTCACAGTCAAATCAAAGAGCAACAACACTCTGGGAATAGAGATTTTCCGGCAGGGTCTAGTTCCAGGTCAACCTATTGCCTGTTCTCTGGGTTAAGCCTTTTAACAAACTGTACCACTGAGCTGGGGTGGGAAAGCGTATGGGAACAGCCCCAAATTTAAAATGTCACAGACCCACTGTTGCTACCAAACTTCTGCAGTTTTTCTTGGATGGATGCTTTTCAGTTTGTTCTCTGCCTGTAGTTAATTTCCAGAGTTCCAAGATGGTTGCATCTTTTTGTTTTGCAAGAATTTTTGTTGCTTTAGGGGGAGGATGGGTTCATTGAGTTTCCAGCTCTTCCATTCTTAGCATAATGCTTTTGAGGTTCATCCCGTGGTCCGTGGATCAGCAGTGCTTCTCTATTTTTGTGTAGCAGTCCAGCTTACGGACGGATCTCAGTTTGCTCACGCATTCGCGGGTTGAACGGCATTTGTGTCATTTTCAATTTTTGGTGATTATTAATAAAGCCACCACAAACTTTCACGTACAGGTTTTTGTGTGACCGTATATTTGCATTTCCCCTGGATAAGTACCTGGAAGTTGGTTGCTGGATTGTGTGGTAAGCATATGTTCAAAGTTATAAGAAACTGTCAAACTGTTTTGCAAAGTGGTTGTAATATTTTGCATTCCAACCAGCAAACTGAGGGCTCCGGTTGGTTCACACCCTCTCCATCTCCATGGGATTAGGGTGGGTATTTTTCCCTTTTAAAAATTGTAGCCATTCTCACAAGTATACAGGGGCATCAGATTGTGGTTTTAATTTGCATTCACCTAATTCTCAATGATGCAGAGCATCTGCACCTTACTCATTTGCCATCCGTATATTGTCTCTGGTGAAGTGTATCTGTTCAAATATTTTGCACATTTAAAAAGTGTTTTGAGGGGCTGGCCCTGGGGCCGAGCGGTTAAGTTTGCCCACTCCGCTTCGGCGGCCCCGGGTTTCACCAGTTCAGATCCTGGGCGCGGACATGGCACCGCTCATCAGGCCACGCTGAGGCGGCATCCCACATGCCACAACTAGAAGGACTCACAACCGGAATATACACAATTATGTAGCGGGGAGCTTTGGGGAGAAAAAGGAAAAATAAAATCTTTAAAAAGAAAAAGTGGTTTGAGTTTTGAGAGTCTTTTAATATTTGGGGTACAAATCCTTTGTCAGAAATGTGTTTATCAATTATTTTCTTCTATCTGTGGCTTGTTTTTTTAAATATTAACAACAGCCTTTCAAAGACTAGAATTATTCATTTTGATGCAGTCCAATCTATTAATTTTATTCTTTTGTGAAGTGTGCTTTTGTTGTCATACATAAGAAATCTTTGACTAACTCATAGAAGGCCACAAAGATTTTCTCCTATATTTTCTTCAAGAAGTTTTGTAGTTTTAGGTTTAACATTTAGTTTGTGATCCATTTTGAGCTAATTTTTGTGTAAGGCTTGAGGTGTGAGGCGAGGGTTTATCATTTGTATTTGGATGTCTAATTATTGCATCACCATTTGTTGAAAAGACAATTCTTTTTGCACTGAATTGCCTTTACGTTGATATCAAAATTGGCCACATGTGTGGGTTTATTTCTGGAATTGTTACTCTTTTCCATTGTTCTATATATCTATCCTTTCACCAATACCATACTGTCTCGATTACTGTAACTTTATAATAAATCTTGAGATCAGGTAGTGAAAGTCCTCCAATTTTGTTCTTTTTCAAAATTATTTTGTTTTTGTAGTTTCTTTGCCTCTCCATATGAATTTTAGAGTGAGCATGTGAAGATCTATAAAATATACTTTTGGGATCTAGAGATCAATTTTGGAGATTTGAAGTCTTAACAATAATTGGTCTTCTAGTCAATGGACAGTATTTCATTTATGTAAATCTCTGTTTCTTTCATCAGCGTTTTGGAGTTTGTGCATACACACCTTGCACATGTTTTGTTAGATTTATACCAAAGTATTTTAATTTTGGGTGCTAGTGTTAATTATACTGTTTTCAAATTTTCCCAACTTCCATATACTGGTATAAGAAATACTATTGATTTTTGTATATTGACCTCATAACCTGAAACTGTAGTCAACTCACTAGTTTGAGCCGGTTGGTTGTAGATTCTTTGGGATTCTCTGCACAGGCAAATATGCTGTCTGCAAATGCAGACTTTCACGGTTTCACTGAGTCTGTATGCCTTCTATATCTTATTGCCTTTTTGCCCTGGGCAGGACTTCTGGTGCATGCTGAACGGAAATGATGAGGGTGTCTATGCTTGCTTCCTTCTAGATTTTAGAGGGAAAATATTCAGGCTTGTCCACGGGTACGTGTGAGGTTAGCTGTAGATGGCCAATCTCATGTTATGTCCATCCAGTTAGCATTTCACGTTAGATACTTGTATCTTTCACTTCTGGAATTTCCATTTTATTCTTTTTTGAATAGTCTTCCTTTCTCTATTGAGATTTCATATTTATTTCCTCCTTATGACATATTTTTCTTTGAATCCAAGATCATGTTGCTAATAACTTAAAATTTTAAATTACTAATTCCATCATTTCTGCTGGATTTTGGGAGTTATTTTTACTAATGGTTTTCTTCTCTTTTTTCTGTGCTAATTGAGTCACATTTTTCCTCCTTTTTTTTCTTCTTAAAGATTTTGGATGTTATGATGCTATTCTGCTACACGTCTGGTTTTGTTGTCTCCTTCATTTGAAATATCAAGTTTCCTCCCCATAGGTAGCTTCTTCTTGTGGATAGATTTTTCTTTTTGAGACATTTATAAACTGTGCGGGCTTTACTCTTGGGCTGCTTTAGTCCTATCTTTAAAGTGTGGCCTTTCCGGTCTCTCCACTCTGGCCAGTGGGGACACAAACATCCCCCAGCTCCTGTGAGCCCTGGGAACTGTCTGGCCTGCAGCTACCAGGTTGACCCTTGCCCAGCCTCGTGGAGCCTCTCCCAGCACATGCACAGCTTAGGATTCAAAGACCCAAAGGGATCCTCTTCAGATGTCTGTGGCTCCTTTTCTACACAGATCCCTTCTTTCTTGAGCCTGATCCTGCAAGTTCCCGCTGCCTCGGTAGCCCTGGACTCTAGTCCTGCCCTGCTCATCTCCAGGAGTCCACCGTGTCTGTTTTGGTCTCCTCTTCCTCGTACTGCAGACCAGACCCCAAAGTGGTTCTCAGCAGCAAGCTGCTTCACCTGCTCGTCTGTTTCTTTCAGGGATCAAAGTCCCACACGGCTCATTGACCAACGCCAGAAAACCATCGTGTAAGTTCTCTGCAACTGCTGTAATGAATTATCACAAGCTTGATGGCTTAAAACAACAGAAATTTATTCCCTTACACTTCTGGAGACCTGAGGTCCAAAATGGTTTCACTGGACCAAAGCCAAGATGTGTGCAGCCTCGAGGCTCCCAGGCAGAATCTGTCTCTTGCCTCTTCCAGCTTCTAGAGCTGAGTTCCTCTGCTCATGGCTCTTCCTCCATCTTCAGAGCCAGCGCCAAAGCATCTCACTTCAGTGGTCATGTTGCTTTCTTCTTCTGTATCGAGTCTCCTTCTTACGAGGACACTTAAGACTGTGTTTAGGGCCCACCTGGGTAACCCATGATCATCTCCTCATCTGAAGATCCTTGGGGGAATCAGATTTGCAATGTCAGGAACAATCCATGAGCTAAACCAAGCTCATCTGAACTTTGAGTCACCCGGGCCAACCTGTTAGGTTAGGCATGGCACATCAAGGTCACATCAGGGCTGGCTCAGGCTCCAGAGGGAGCAAGGAGGATGCGCAGAGAATAGTACTTTGGTGGGAATGGATCTGAGCGCTGCTGGGCGGAGCCGAGGAGGCTGGGAGATGCTCTCTGTGGGCACATGGCTGGGAAATGCCTTTCCGGTGGGTGCTCTTCTCCCTGATGTGACCCCAGGGCTCTGAGACAGACTGGAGGTGGCATATGTTCCCCTCAGTCTTGTTGACACCTCTCCAGTGACCACACTAGGTCCCCCTGACACCGGCCCTCTCCTGGTCATCGTAACAGCCTCCTCGCTGGCCTCTCTGCCTCCCACTTCTGGCCACCTCCGATTCACCCTCCACAGATCCAGCCATCGCAGGCTCTCAGAACCCTTTTCCGAAGCCCGTGGCCCACTGGACAAAGCCCCCAACTTCTGGCTTGCCGTTGCAGGCCCCGCACGAGCTGCTTGTCCCCAGAAGGAGGCCCATTGACCTCATGGGCTCGATGTCAGCCCCCCCAGAGCACAGGCCTGCCTACACATACTCTCTCCCTTGCTGCAACCATCTGGGCCTTCCTCTGCGGAACACAGCCCCCCTGCCACTGCCCCGCGAGTCCGTGCTCCCTGCTCAGCATTGGGAGAGAGACATCCCCCCAGACGTGTGACCACCTGTCTCTTGGCCTCTCCCCAACTGCCACCAGAATCCAAGGGCTTACCGCTGGGGTCCCTGTGCTCTATACCCCCGGGCAGGACACCCAGGCTCCAGGCCTGGCTCTGCTGCCCACCCACAGTGCAGCCGTCAAGACCCTTCCCGTCCGCCTGGCCTCGGTCTCCCCGCAATGACTGGGTGGGCTGGCACAGATGCCTTCTGGCTGGGACAGCCCGAGTCCAGTCTCATGCCTGGCATCTGACCCTTCATCTCTTTTCTGTATGGAGAGAAGTTCCTAGAGTTAAATCCCTTGCATGATAATCAGTTCAGAATACTTGGAGTTTCTCATTGCCTCCCTGGGCCTCAATTTTCCCACCTGTGAAATGCAAATAATCCTTGCACCGAAGAGAGAGCTTTCTCTTTCTTCCTTGCTTCCTTTCTTCCTTCTTTCTGTCTTTCTTCTGTGAGGGGGTGTGTGGGTATTTCATTGAGGGGCTCTTACTTTAAAGTTTGGGGTATCAGCCACGCTCCCCTTCTCCCTCCCGCATTGTCCCGCCTCGATTCTCTGCCCTGCCTGATGGTCCACCACAGCCTCTCCCCACTGCGTCTGAGTCGGCCTCTCCCGGGGGACAGTGCCTCTGAGCCCTGGGCCTTGACACGCCATCAAGTGGAAGAACTGCAGACGTGGAGAGGTGACCGGTCCTCAGAGCGGGGACAGCGTGCCTGGGGCGCACGGGGGGCCGCGTCAGACCCGGCACTCCTGATCGCTCTTGACAGTCTGGACCCCAGGGACTCCCCAGTCTTCTCAGAAGGAAGTGGCTGCCGCCCCCGGGGAGAGCGGGCTGTGGAGGAGGCAGTGGGAGTGGGAAGCATCGCGCCCTCACGGTGACTTGGCGCTCGCTGCTTTCCATCTCAGACCATGGGGAGGACTCTGGATGGGCCAAGCTGCCTCCTTTGAGTCCTTGGCAAGGCCTGAGAGGGAGAGGAGGCCAGATTCGGGCTGGCGGGGGTGGGTGAGTCATGAGAAGGGGCCCGGGCAGCGCCAGCCTCCACCGCCCAGAGTGGTGGGGACGCTGGCCGGGCACCCACTGGCTCCTGCCTGGACACAGCTCTGGGCTCCCTGCCCCGGCTCCACGGGCCAAGGGACAAGACACCCGGGACCCCCTCCCCCTGGGGGCTCCCCTCCCCGCTCTGTGGTTGCCCCTCTCCTCCCACCACTTCTCTGCTGTGCTCACCCGTTTCCTGAGGCATAAATCACCAGGGCCCTGCGAGGTGGAGCGAAAGCCTGTGGCCAGGGCACCCCGCCCCCCAGGGCGGCCTCGCTCCGGGGACCTCTCAGCGCTCTCCGAAGGGAAGGGGCTGCGGGAGTCAGGGCTCTGGCCCCACTGCCGGGGAGGCGGACTTTCAAAGAAACAATTTGCCCCGGAGTTGTGGCCCCAGCATGAAGAGGTTGCCCCACTGGCTGCCGCAAACAGGTCTGGTGTCTTCGCCAGAAGAAAATAAACTTTCCCAAAAGAAAATAAACTTTTTTTTGAAAGGCATTTGGAAGATGGAGATGCCCTCCCTCCGCGTGTCCTCCCCTCTCAGCACCAGCTCCTGGGCACACACTTGTGTGTTTCAAAACGCGGTGGCGTGGCTATTTTCGATAGCTGGGTGCCAGTGAGAGTGTGCGGGGCCAAGTCCTTTCGGCCTTAAATGACCCTGGTGCTCAGGGCTCCCCGTCCAGGGTCTCGCTGTTGGAGGAGGAGAGCAGGGGGTCTTGGGCAGGACCCAAAGCGAGGAGACGTTGTTGTCATTTGTGAAGGTGCTGTCCCGAGGGCGTGGCCTTGGGAACAGGGTTCTGGAATGTCCCGGGCGTCCCCACAGGGAAAAGATGAAGAAATCCTAGGCCTGAATGACGGCACCATTAGCATACTCTCCGCAGAAGGTGAGAGACTCATCTCCTGGAGCTGGATTCCTAGAGAGGCCACTGGCCACCCTTGGATGCTTTGCACGCTTACACCAGCAAAACTGGGGGACAGGTGTCCCAGGCACCTGGTGCCTCAGAGAGCTGGCTCAGGACTGGAGCCCTCTCCACCCTCCAGACAACCTTACTGTGAGCAGCGATGGGGTGTTCAGCCCCTCCCCACAGCCCACCTCGTGGAGAGAGCTTATGAGTACTAGAACATTCTTCCTTAGAGTAAGCCAAATTTGCCTCTCTGGCACTTCACGCGGAACAATCGTGGGCTCTTTTTTTGAGCTGGAAGGATCTTGCACATCATCTGGTTAATCCTCCTCATTGCAAAGATGGAGAAGCTGAGGCCCAGAGATGGGCAGTGACTAGCCTGTGGTCACACAGCAAGGCATGTCTACCCTCACCTGCCAGCCCTCGCTCTACCCCCTGGAGACAACCTGGAATCAGCGAGTTCCCTTGGCAAAGGGAGAGCCTATCCTCCAGCTCCTCTACTCCAGCCTGAGCGGCCAGCTCCTGCCCAGTTCCAACTCACACTCAGTTTGCGCCCAGCTCACCATGCTGGCCATCCTTGCTCAGGCACCTCCAGAAAAACCTCGGCAGCTCTCTGACAGGCCTCTGAACACCAGAGCTGCCTCCCTGGGCTCCCAGCCCCTCAGATGGCCCTTGCCAGGTAAGGAGGGGCCAGTTACCTCCAGAGGCGCTCAAGGGCCCCTCCCAGGGCCTCCCATCACTCACCTTTGTCTCGGTTGGGGCTGGTTCTTCACAGCCTGAGGGTTGCTTGCTGTTGTCACCGGTGCCAGGACACCTGCTCCCTTCAGGAAAGACCTTTCCTGACTAGAGAGTGTCTTGGGACGAACCCAGGCTGCACGTAATGGGGCCACCCTGCTTTGCTCTGCTGACAGGGTGTCGTCTGACCTGATGGTAAGGTGAACAGGCCCCTTCTGTTAGAGCAGATGAACGGGTCAGGGTCTTTTCCTCAGATTCCACGGGAAAGTGAGATGGGGAAGCGGGATGGCACCTAGGAGCCAAGAACTGCCATGCCCCACAACTGAGGCAAACGAAAAGCACCCAGGGGCATCTTTATCTTGGGCCCGGTCTAGGAGGGGAGATGGAGGAGCAGGAAGGCCAGGGGGCTCCCACCGAGGATGGCCAAGGCTAAGCTGGGTTTCCTGAGGCCCATGGCAGGTGGGCCAGCTCCATTTCCAGGGCCTGTGAGGACCTGGGAGGGCGGGTCACCCCTCAGGGTCCCCGCCTTCTCCTCCTGTCACTCAGACAGCTGCCTCAAGTCAGCAAGAGTCAGACTCTTTAATTTAATTAATATATTATTTTGCTGTGGAAGTCGCTGGTCCTTTTGTTTTTTAAAGTTTTTAGAATTGAAGTATAATTTACACACAGTAAAAACAGATCTCGAGTGAACAGCTTGATGAGTTTTGAAAGTGCATGCACCCGTGTAACTGACCCACAAATCAAGACAGGACGTTTCTGTCACCCTAGAAAGTTCCCTCATTCGTTTCCAGCCCGAACGCTCCCCCCTCCAGAGGCAATCTCTGTTCTGGTTCACATCCCCGTGGTTTGGTTTTCCCTGCTCCAGAACTCCGCAGGAATAAACCCATTTGTTCACTTGCCTCTGACGTCTCTCACTCGGCAAACTGTTTCAAGGTTCATTCATGTTGTTGTTTCCTATTATCGCTTAACAGTATTTCGTTGCATGAATATACCACTATCAGTCATTCTGTCGACGGGCATTTGGGTTGCTTCCACTTTGGGCTATTATGAGTAAATATCCAGCTATGGCATGAAAATCTTTTTGTGGATGTATGTTTTTGTATAAAAACCCCAAGTTGGAATTGCCAGGTCATAGGGAAGCTGTATGGTTAACTTCAGAAGAGACCACCAAACAGTTTTCAAAGAGGTTTTGTCCTGTCACTCTCTTAGGTCAGTGTAGGAGAGTTCCAGGTGCCCCACATCCTTGCAAACATCTCACACCGTCCGTCTTAGTCTTGTTCATGTTCATCCTTCTGCAGGGCACACAGTGGTGTCTCCTTGTGATTTTCACTTGTATATCCCTGACCAATGGTGTAACGCCCCTTTGCACCTTTCCATGTGGTAATTGGTCATTTGAATATCTTCTTTTTTGAAGTGTCTGTTCAACTCTTTTGCTTACTTGCATTTTTTTCTTTTTCTTTTTGAATTGTAGAAGTTGTTAACATACTCTGGATACATGTCCTTTTCCAGATATATGCATTGCAAACATTTCCTCTGATTTGTGGCTTTCCTTTTCACTTTTTTAAAATTGCCTTTTTTTGTATCTTTTTAATTTTAATTTTTAAATGTTATTTATTTATTTATTTATTTATTGAGGAAGATTAGCCCTGAGCTAACATCTGCCACCAATCCTCCTCTTTTTGCTGAGGAAGAGTGGCCCTGAGCTAACATCTGTGCCCATCTTCCTCTATTTTGTATGTGGGATGCCTGCCACAGCATGGCTTGCCAGGCGGCACATAGGTCTGCCCCGGGATGTGAACTGGTGAACCCCGGGTTACCAAAGTGGAACATGTGCCACCAGGCTGGCCCCTGTATCTTTTTAATTTTGATAATAGGTTGTGAGAATAGTGCAAAGGACTCTTTTATACCCTTCCTTCAGATTCATGAATTGTTTGCATTTTACGACATTTGCTTGATTATTCTTGCTTTCTCCTTCTTTCCCTCTCATCCATGTATGCATGTGCACACACACATATATAAACATATGTGTGTTTATACATATGTGTACACATTCATGCCTTGGAGAGATTGCAGGTTTGGTTCCAGACCACCATAAAAAAGCAAATATCACAACAAAGTGAGTCACACAAATTTTTTGTTTTCCCAGAGCACATAAAAGTTATGTTTACACTACACGGTAGTCCATTAAGTGGGCGATAGCATTATGTCTAAAAAACAATGTGCATACCTTACTTCAAAAATACTTTATTGCTAAAAAATGCTAACCATCATCTGAGCCTTCAGTGAGTTGTAATCTTGCAAAAACCACACTATCTGCGAAGTGCAATAAAGCAAAGCGTAATGAAACATGTGTGCCTGTATAAAGACGCAGAAAGATACACAAACATATGAACACATGAATCTA
Source organism: Equus quagga (assembly GCF_021613505.1). Taxonomy (NCBI): domain Eukaryota; kingdom Metazoa; phylum Chordata; class Mammalia; order Perissodactyla; family Equidae; genus Equus; species Equus quagga. The sequence continues at coordinate 41,530,849 of NC_060286.1, forward strand.
GGTATATGTGTGTGTGTGTTTCCTCTGAACTATTTGTGGGAAGTTGGGGACGTTATGACTCCCTTACTATTCGGTGTGTGTGTCCCAAGGACAAGGCATTATTTTCCATACCCACAAAATAAATATCAAAATCAGAAAATTTGTCACTGATACAATTCTACTACCCAATCCACAGCCTATGCTCGCATTTCATTAATTGTTATGTTATGTCCATTTTTTACAATCTGTCCAGCTATGTCGTGTCGAGTCCAGGATCTAATGCAGGTCGATGTGGAGCGCTTGGGTGCTGTGTCTCTTTAGTCTTCTTTCATCTGGACCAGTTTCTCAGCCTTTCTTTGTCATTGTATCCTCGATATTTTGAAGAGTGCAAGCCAGTTATTTTGTAGAATGTCTCTCAGTTAGAGAGTGCCCAGGGTTATCTCACAAGTAGAGTCAGATCGTGCATTTTGGGGGGATGCTATCGAAGAGACGTCCTTTCTCAGGGCATCAGGTTAGAAGGCGTGAGGCGTTGGCCTGATACTAGTGATGATAACTTTGCCCTCTCCGTTAAGTTGGTGTTTGCCAAGCTCTCTGCTGTGAAGTTCCGATTTTCCTTTTGTAATTCCTAGGTGTTTTGTGGGGAGACTGTATTAGTGAGCTCGGGTGCCATAACAGAATATCACAGGCTGGGTGACTTAAACCCCGAGAATGTGTTTTCTCATAGTTGGAGACCCTACAAGTTCAAGAGCAAGATGAGGGCAGGCTGGCTTCTCCAGAGGCCTCTCTCGTCGTCTTGCAGATGGCCACCATCTGCTGTGTCCTCACAGGACCGGGCCTCTCCTCTGTGTGCACATCCCTGGTGTCCCTTCCTCTTCTCCTAAGGATCCTTCTTCCTAAGGATTAGGGTCCACCCATGTGACCCCATTGGACCTTAGGAACCTCTTTAAAGGCACAGTCACATTCTAAGGTACTGGGGTCAGGGCTTCACTGTATGCGTTTTGCAGGGACACAATTCACCCAATAACAGAGAAACTTTGAAATTCTGTAAATACCCTGTTCCTCATCAAACTTTCACCTGGTAATTTTAGCACTGGGTGCTAAATTGGTGATCTTCTAACTTCATCTTTCCTTCTCTATTTATTAGTTGGTATTTTTCTTAAGGAAGAGCTTTCCTTTCCCCTCATTTATTTACTTATTCATTTTAGTATAGCTATATGGATTTTTATTATATTTAATGGGATATAACCCATTACTATTACTTATTTTTGTACTCCAATTGTCCTAAATTTGGCCAGTAGGAGCTGGTTCCTGTGTCTTGTTGACATGTGCCAGTGATTTTTTTGTATTATTCTATTTTTTAGAGCAGTTTTGAGTTCACAGCAAAATTGAGCAGAAAGTGCAAAGATTTCCTAGATACTCCCTGTGCCCACACCTGCACAGCCTCCCCACTATTGACATCGTGCACCACACACCCATGATTTTTTGAGCACTTGCTCAGAATATCTTTGCTCATTTTCATTCCCTGGTGCCTTCTGACTTTTGTATTCTATCTGGGTTTTATGGTTGTTTTCTCTAAGGTGTGAGTGGTGGGGGCAGGGGGGGGACAGGTCTTTCAGTAGGGTATTACTTCACCATGCCTGAAAGCAGAAATCCTACATCTTTCTTTTGTTATCTGAATTGATAATCTTTGCCTTTTAATTGGAGGGTTTGACCCATTTACAGTTAATGAAATGATTGATATGGTCAGGCTGAAGCCTATTGTCTTGCAACATACTTGTTTTCTTTTTTCTTCTCAATTTATTCTTTTGTTTCTTCTCCCCTACCTTCTTTTGAGTTAACTGATTACCTTTAGTATTCCATTTTATTTCCTTTAAGGGCTTTTAAACTACGCTTCTTTGTATTGTTTTCACTTGCTTCTCTAGGGTTACCATGTGCATCCTTAACCCAATACAGTACAATCTGAACGAATGTTCTATCATTTCACATATAATGTAAGATGCTTACAGAAGTATAATTTCATTTATTCCCTGCCATCCTTTGGACTATTATTGTTATAAATTTTACTTCTATCTATGCTATAAACCCTATTGTTTATCCATTTATCATTTAACTGTCTTTTAAAGAATTAAAAAAATACTGTTTTATATTTGCTCACCTAGTGACCATTTCCAGTGCTCCACGTTCTTCTCTGAGTATCAGATTTTCCATCTCTTATCATTTGCCTTGAGCCTAAAGAACTTGCTTTAGAATTTCTTGTAGTGCAAGTCTGTTGGCAAGGAATTCTCTTGGATTTCATTTGCCCAAGAATGTCATCGTTTCTCTTTATTTTTTAAAAGACATCTTTGCTGGATACAGAATTCTAGAATGATATTTTTTCTTTCAGCACTTTACAGATGTTCTTTTTTCTATGACCTCTGTTATTTCCAAGGAGAAATCAGTTAACACTATCTTTGTTCTGCATGTATATAACGTGCCTTTTTTCTGTGCCTAATATTAAGATTTTTCCTTATATCTTTATTTTTCACAAGTTTTACTATGGTATACCTGGGTGCGATTTCCTTCATATTTACTCTCCTTTGGTCCACTGAGATTCTTAGATCTGTGGGTTAATGTTTTCAATTAAATTCCAAAAATTTTTCACTATTATTATTTTAACTATTTTTTCTGCCCCATTTCTCTTTCTTCTAGGACTCCAATCTCACACACACACACACACACACACACACACACGTTAGATTGCTCGAAATTGTCCCCAAGTTCATTGAGGCTCTGTTCAATATTTTAAAATTCCTTTTTCTGTCTTGGTGTCAGTTTGGTTAATTTCTATTGAGCTGTTTTCAAGTTCACTGGTGCTTTCTTATGCACTGTCCAGTCTGCCATTCAATACATGTTTCATTTCAGATATTGTGTTTTCCAGTTCTCAGATTTTCATCTGATTATTCTTTAAAGGTTTTCATTTCTCTCTTAATATTTCCCATCTCAGTGGGAATATATGCACAAATCTATCTTTTCTTTTAAAATTTTCAAATATATCTATAATGCTTATTTTAAAGTTCTTGTCAAGTAATTCTAATATCTGGGTCTTTTGCCAGTTTTCTTCTACTGACTGAGCTTTTCTTTTGATTATGGGTCACCTTTTCTCACTTCTTTGAATGCCTAGTAGTTTTAGGTTAAATAAGGGACATCGTGGATGATATACTGCGGAGGCTCTGGATTCTGTTACTCCCCTTGGAAGAGTGTTGCCTTTTGTCCTAGCAGGCAGTTCAATTACCAAAAATCGCCTTGATCTTGTGGAGGTTTGGGTTTTGGCTTTGAAAGGACAGGTTCATTCCAGTTTTTTCTTAGTCCTACAGCGTAGCCCTTAATCCCGGGACATAAACTTTACATGTAAGCCAGAACCCTTCTTTGGCTTCAGTTGAAGGACTAACATTGCAGCTACTGAACTTTAAATTCTGTCTCCCTGGAACTGAGCAGCTGATTAAACCTCTGCTCTCATCTTTCAAACTTCCAGTGTTGCTTTTCACTGAGATCTTTGGAGTCTTACCCTCTGTGCGTACAATTTAGGAATCAGCCAAGGTTTTGAAGAGACATTTGTCCGCAGACGTCAGGATACTCTCTTTCACCCCTGTGACTCTCTCCTTTCCTGGATTTCCTCCTTCACTTTCCAGCTCTTCTGGTTTTTCTGAACTCAGATCTTGACTCGTCAGCTTTTTTCGACTTCCGCTTTCTGCTTGAGCTCTATTCCTACATGCCGCACAAACTGGAGGGTGCCTCTAGGGGAAAAGTCCATTACATGTACATCTCACCCAGTGTTTCCCTTGTTTTAAGTGTCATATCCTCTCAAGTTTTTGTTCACTTTTGATTGCTCCTAAGTGTCTTCAAACAGTTGTTTTTATATTTTGTCCACAGTGTAATTATTGTCAGGAGAAAACATAGTCTGTTACGTGCTATCCCACGATTGTTGGAGTATTCAGACTTTTAATTTTACTTTATCTTAAAAAAATTATTATATTTTATTATATATTATATGTTATATATTATTTATTATATATTATTATAATAATAATATAATATTATTATATTACTGGAAGTGGCAACAGATCCTTCTTCCAGCTTTCTCTAGTGCAATATCAATAAAGGGAAATTGACATCGGTACAATACTGTTAACTAGACTACAGACCTTATTCGGTTTTCACCTGCATCCATTTGTGTGTGTGTGTGTGTGTGTGTGTGTGTAGTTCTGTGCAATGTGAGCCCACATACAATTCACATAACCATTTATTACATGAAGGAGCTCTCTTGTGCTATCTCATTATATTAACACATCCCATTCCCTTGGACGCAAGTAGTATGTTCTCCATTTCTATGTTTTTGTCATTTTAATAATGTTATGTAAGTGGAATTTCATAGTAAGATTTTGAGATTGACTTTTTGCACTGAGCACGGTACCCTTGAGATCCATCCAGGTTGTTGTATGTACCAACAATTTGTTTCTTACTCCCTTTTTTTTGAAACGCTTTTGAATTTTCAAAAATAAATTTTAATTTTAGAACAGTTTTAGATTTACAGAATTATTCCAAAGGTAGTACAAAGAGATCCTGTATATTGCACACCCAGTTTTCCCTATTATTGACATCTTGCATCAGTGTGGTAATTTGCCACAATTAATGAACCAATATGGATATGTTGTTATTAACTAGACTCCACACATTATTCAGATTTATCATTTTCCCCCTAATATCCTTTCCTTGTGCAGGACCCCATCCAGGACACCACACGGCATTTCATTGCATGTCACCTTAGGCTCATCTTGCTTGTGACAGTTTCTCAGGCTTTCTTTTTGTTTCGTTTTTATGATTTTGATGACCTTGAGAGTTCTGAGGAGTGGTCATCAGATATTTTTCAGAATGGCCCCAAATTGGGATTTGTCTGATGCTTTTCTCATGTTAGAATGAGACAACATGTTTTGGGATGGAAGACCACAGAGGCAAAGTGACGTTCTCATCATATCCTGTCAAGGGCACATGCCATCAATATCAACACACCTTATGGCTGTTGATGTTGACCTTGATCACCTGGCTTGTGGTCAGGTTTCTCCCCTGTGAAGTTACTCTTCCTATCTCCCTTTCGTACTGTCCTTTTTGGATGAAAGAGGACAGCCTACACTTGAGGACTGGGACACACGCTCTGCCTCCTTAAGGACTGAGTGTCTACACAGTTATTTGGAATTCTCCTGCACAGGAGGCTGTCTGTGTTCATTCATTTATTCAATCACTTATTCACATCAGTATGGATTCGTGGATTTTTGTCTTATACCTTAGGTTATAGTCCAATACTACACTATTTCCTTGTTGATCGAATTGTTTCAGCTCTCACTGTTGGGAGCTCTTTCAATTGGCCACTGTGTCCCACTGACATACTTCACATCGTTGTGAGTTTTCTGCTTTGGGTTGGCGTTTTAAGCACTGTCTTACCTTCTGGCACTACGAGGTGCTTCAGGCTCATTTTGTACTTCCCCAACCCAGTCCTACAGTCAGTTTTTCAAGCAGTCCTAGTTCCTCTTATTGGTTGATGGTACTGGAAGCCGACATCTGGGTGCAAGATGTGCTCCTTGGTACTGGAGTGTCGTTGCTCCTGCGTGCTCTAAGTCATAGAGCAAGGAGGTGTGTGTGCTTGTACCAACCCAGGTGTATGCACATCTATGCACATTGCTATATACAACTGTCTGTGCTTATGTTATACTAACCGTGAGTTTATGCTGATGTCTCCAACTCTAACGCATTATCTCATGGATGATTCTAGACTCCTTCTCTTGCTTATCTGTAATTTCCCACCCCAACAGTGAGAAACCTGCCTCCCACCATCAGCCATCTATTTTCTTACTTGTTCAATTCTGGTGTCCGTGCAGAGTGGCTTCATAATTGTTAACCTGCCCCCAGTGGGAAACAGCTTTGGAACTGGAATGCAGTGTTACGCACACTTCCCTCTGCCTTTGGTCTCACACACTCCACCGTGTTCCAACTTACCTAGGTCAGCACCTTATTGCCCCGTTCCCTTCCGCGAGGTTGTGCCACACATTTGGAAGATTTATATTATTTTGTCACAGTCCACATTCTGTCCGGGGACGTCCCAACTTCCTAAATAATTTTTTTAACTTTGCACGTATTACTGTTTCCTCTCTGTACTATAAACTTTTATGGGTTTTGATAAATGTGTAGTGTCATGTACCCACCATCATAATGTAATACAAAATATTTTCACTGCCCTGAAATGTCTCTTGTGTTTCGCCTGTTCCACCCTTTGCCCCAACCTCCCAGCACCCATGGATTCTTTACTGTCTCTGTAGGTTTGCCTTTCCTGGAATATCATACAAGTGGAAACTGACAGTATGTAGCCTTTTCAAACTGGCTTCTTCCATTTAGCAATAGGCATTCAGTGTTCATCCACATCTTTTTGTGAGTCAATAATCCTTTTTTATTGCTGAATAATATTCCATTGTGTGGATGATCTACAGTTGATCCATTCTCCTATGAAGGACTTCCTGGTTGCTTCCAGTTTTTGGCAATTGTGAATACAGTTGCTATAAACATCCGTATGCAGGTTTTTGTGCGGATAGACATTTCCAACTCAGCTGGGTAAATACTGAGGAGTTTGATGGACCTTATGGTAAGACTATGTTTAACTTCGTAAGAAACTGCTCCACTGTCCTCTAAAGTGGCTGTGCCATTTTGCATTCTAACCAGGAATGAATGAGAGTTCCTGTTGCTCTGCACCCTTGCCAGCCTTGGTATTGAGTTTTGGCCAACCTGATGGTTTTGCGTATCTCGTTGTGTATCTTGTTTGCATTTGCAAGTCCCTAATGACACCTGATGTTGCGCACCTTTTGTATGCTTATTTATTCTGTGTATGTCTTCTTTGAGAAGGAGTCTGTTCAGATCTTTTTCCTATTTTTTAATTAGGTTGTTTGTTTTCCTATTGTTGGATTTTAAGAATTCTTTATTTATTTTGGGTTCAAATCCTTTAGCAGATATGTATTGTGCAAATATTTACTACTAATCTGTGGATCCTATTTTCATTTTCTTAACAGTGTCTTGCAGAACAGAAAATTTTAACTTTAATGACATCCGATTAATCACCGTTTTTTCATGGAGCATGCTGTTGGTGTTGCATCTAAAAACTCGTCACCAAACCCAAAGTCAAGCAGAATTCTTCCTGTGTTTTCTTCTCGGAGTTTCATATATTTTTTTTTTTCCGAGGAAGATTAGCCCTGAGCTAACATGTGCCACCAATTCTCCTCTTTTTGCTGAGGAAGACTGGCCCTGAGCTAACATCCATTCCCATCTTCCTCTACTTTATATGCAGGACGCCTACCACAGTGTAGCGTGCCTAGCCGTGCCATGTCCACACCTGGGATCCGAACCGGCGAACCTCAGGCCACCGAAGCAGAACATGAGATCTTAACCGCTGCGCCACCGGGCCAGCCCCTCACAGTTCAAATTTTAAATTTGGGTTTACTCTCTATCTGCCTTTTATTTCTGAAAAGTAATTGTTTTGGGTATAGAATGTGGAGGTTGACAGCTCTTGTCTTTCAGAAGTTGATAATTGTCGTGCCCCTTCCTGCTGGCCTGCATGAGAAGTTCAGATGAGAATTCTGTGTCGTGCCCCTTCCTGCTGGCCTGCATGAGAAGTTCAGATGAGAATTCTGCCCTCCTTTGGGTTGGGGTCCCCTAAATGTGATACGTCATTTCTCTCTGGCTGTTCTCAGGAATTTTTCTTTTTTTTTTTTTTAAAGATTTTATTCTTTTCCTTTTTCTCCCCAAAGCCCCCAGGTACATAGTTGTATATTCTTCGTTGTGGGTCCTTCTAGTTGTGGCATGTGGGACGCTGCCTCAGTGTGGCCTGATGAGCAGTGCCATGTCCACACCGAGGATCCGAACCGGCGAAACCCGGGGCCGCTGCAGCGGAGCTCTCGAACTTAACCACTCGGTCACGGGGCCAGCCCCTCAGGAATTTTTCTTTAGTTTTCAGAAGTTTGATTATGATCTTTCTTGGCATGAGTTTCTTTGGGTTTATTCTGTTTGGGGTTCGCTCAGCTTCTTGAATCTATAAGTTTGTGCCTTGTGCCAAACTGGGGGAATTTCCAGCCATTATTTTTTTAAATCTTTTTTCAGCCTCACCTTTTTCGGACTCCAATGACATGAGTGTTAGAAACTTTGCAGTAGACTCACATGGCCTTGAGTTTCTTTTTTTTCTTTTTCCAGTCCACTTTCTCTCTGTGGCTCAGACTGGTCCTTCTTTGAGTTCTATTGACCCCTCTTTAAGGTTTCTGCTTCCCTCCTTTGTCATCTCCAATCTATTGAGCCTGCCCAGTGAGGATTTTTTTTCATCTCAGTTGTAATTTTTGAGTTCTAAAATTTCCTTTGGCGTTATTTTGTATCTTCTATTTCTTTGCTGTGATTTTCTAGGTGTGCATTTGTTTCAAGCACGTTTGTCATTGCTGGTGAATCACCTTTGTGATGCTGCTTTATAACCTTTGTCAGACAATTCCACCATCTGCTTCCTCTCACTGTTGGCATCTGTGAATGGTGGTTTCTCATTCACCCTGTGGTCCCCTGGTTCTTGGTGTGATGAGTGATCCTTTGTATCCGGGATGCGTGGGGATCCTCTCTCTCACTTTTAGCAGGCAGTCACACTGTTTAGGTGGAATGTGCGGGCCTAGGGGGTGGGATGGGTGCACCGCTTCCTGCCTGATGCCTTTAAAACCATCTGAGCAAAAGAGATTCACCGACTCAAGCCACCTGCTGCCGAAGGGGGAGACTGGAAGTTTTGTTTCCCCCCCCCCCCCCCCCCCCGCCCCATGCTGATGCCTCCCTGTCAACAGTGCAGCACTGATCAGCCTGCCTGCTTGCTCCCGGCTGGGGGGAATTCGGCTCCCTGTTGGGCCCCCTGGCACCAGTGGTGGGGAGTGAAATTCCCCCCAATGTGACCTCATATTGCCTCATTCCACCTTGTGGATTCTGGGTCAGGGTGGGTGTTCAGCTCTTGGCTGGACCCCTGACACCAGTGGGTGTCGGCACGAACTGGGTGTTTGGGCTGCCTGCTCTGCTGGCTGGGGTGCAGATCGGGCTCCGTGCTTGCTGCCGCTGGGGGAGGCAGGTTGTTCACTGGTGTTCGGCTGGTATTTTCACACAGGTTTTCCGCTCTGCTGGGGTGCCCTGTGCCCTCTGGCTACCGGGAGCAGGCTCTTCCGGGGCTTCCTGGCCCGGCCTGTTGGAGGTTAGGGCGGGGCAGCCTGTACGGCATGTATGGGAGGCAGAAAGCAAGCCCTGGGACCCATGGCCATATCGTTCCTGGCGTCTACAGTCCCTCGGTCGTCCTTCGTTCCGTCTTTCAGAATCTTCCCAAGTTTATGTTATGTTACGTCCAGAGTTTTTTCATTGTAAAAAGGACTAGGAAGGAATGGGGTCATTCCATCTTGGCCAGAACTGGAAATTTCTATTTTAACATTTTTCCCCCAACCCTTTTAAAAGGAAACAAAGTTCTCAAAGTTTCAAAATAGGCCAGTGAGCCCTCTCAACGACCACAGTCCTCGCTGCGGAAGACGCTTGAGTGGTCACTGCAAAGAGAAGCTTTGCCTTTATAACTGGTAAAATAAGATTTTAAACATTTATTTATTTATTTATTTATTGAGGAAGATCAGCCCTGAGTTAACATCTGCTGCCAATCCTCCTCTTTTTGCTGAGGAAGACTGGCCCTGAGCTAACATCCGTGCCCATCTTCCTCTACTTTATATGTGGGACGCCTGCCACCGCATGGCTTGACAAGCAGTGCCATGTCCACACCCGGAATCTGAACCAGCAAACCCTGGGCCGCCGACGCAGAACGTGTGAACTTAACCACTGCGCCACCGGGCCGGCCCCAAATTAAGTTTTTAGATTGTTATTAAAGGGAGCACACAAATTAAAAATATTCTCATAGCATTTGCAGGCTCCGAAGCTCTGTGCCCAGACCTAGAAATCTCCGTTTGGGGTGAGGAGTGGGCCGTGGGTTCTGGAGTGTGGCCCTCCGCCCCGCTGTCGTCATTCCCATCTGATCCTCTTTCCGCTTCTCCCTCACTCTTCGCAGTATCGCAGAGAAGTGACGCAGACCTGGGCTCAGTTCCTGCCCCTGCCACTCATTAGCTGAGTCACATTACATCTGTAAAAGGAGGTGACATCCGTGCTTACCTTGTGGGTGGCCGTGATAATTCACTTGCGTCGTAGAGGTGAAGACAAGAATGCAAGGGCAGCGAGGTCCCCATAAGTGTTTGTTGGGTGGATGAAGAGAGCCCCACGCAGGGCCTGGCCTGTGGGCATCGCTCCATAACATGTCGTGTGCTTTCTGCCAGGATCCTCTTTCTCATCCATCCGGGCTCATCTCCTGGAGACATTCCCTGACTGCCCCCAGGGTGCAAGGACCCCTTCCATGACCCCTAATGCCTGTTCTTAGCTCTACACTCCACTAGCCTCCTCTGGCCTTGGTACCCTTGGAGACTGGGCTCTCCTTGAAGGCAGGGTTGCCTTATGGCTGTTTCGATAGAGCCTGTGAAAACCATAGAGTCACTCAGGGGGCAGCAGGGCAGCAGAAGAGGAGAGTGCTAAGGCTTATGCCCCAAGGAGGATGAGTGTGTGGGAGACGACGGTGTGCCGGCAAGGAGGACTGAGATGGAGCAGCCAAGGAGGTGAGCGCAGAGGTCAGGGAAGATGAGATGGTCAGGAGGGGGCTCGGGACATTGGGTCTGGTGACATGGATGCTGTTGGCATGACATGCACCTGTTGGCATTGTGTGGCTGGCTTGGGGTGAGGTGGAGGAATTTGTAGGTGTTGAGGTCATGAGGGCGGTGGGTGTGTCCATCGCTGAACAAACCCTGGTCCTGATGTAAGGTGCTCCCTAGCTTGGTCCACGGCCCATCACAAGCGATCCTGCAGGAGATGCATCAAAAGCATCAGTGAGGCACCAGCGAAGAATCCCCACTCCCCATAAGAGACAAGGTCAGGTTCTGCCGTGGTGTCGAGGAAGAGACCGAGGGTCAGAGGGTAGGCTACCATCCAAACTCATTTCTGCATGTCCCCAACCTCCAGTCATCCCAAGGCACTTCCCTGGGTGCGGAGGCTCAACAAAGCTCGGCACAGTAGACTGAGATTTTTGAGGGAAGTGGCCGGGTCCGAGGTGCCTCCAGATTTCTGTGCTGTGAAGAAAGGGAAGCTAGGCAGAGGTGGCTTTCTGGCTGAAACAGTCTTTCCAACTATAATGCCAGAAATGGTGTCTTCTCAAGGAGGATGCCTGGCCCCCCACGTACTGGCTGTCACTCACACTGGGAGAGAGGCACCAGCGTCCGACCGCCAGGCTTCCTGGGGAGAGCGGGCCGTGATGCTCTCCCAGGTAACCAGGTGCAGGTAAGGCAGAGACCCACCACCTTCCCTCCTCAGCCCAAGTCAAGAAGCACGGGAACAGAGGCGCCTTCTGCAGCCCGTCCAGGAGTTCCACGCCTGGAAGGGGGCAGCGGGGCCTCCCTGAGTTCACAGACGCCCCCCAGGCCCGGGGCTTGGCAGTTCTGGCCCGTGTCAGGGCTCTTGGCAAGCCCTTCAGGTCTTCCTGGACTGCGCCCAGCTTCAACCAACTTGGTAAACATGATTGCCATCGACTGCGCACCTGCTGTGCTAGTTTCCCGTGACTGCTGTGACACGTCACCACAAATTTAGTGTCTTTAAACAATACACATTCACTATCCTCAGTTCTGGAGGTCAGAAGTCTGAAGCAGGCTTTATGAGGCAAAAATCAAGACATGGGGAAGGCCGTGTTCCTTCTGGAAGCCCTAAGAGAGAATCCTTTCCCTTGCCTTCTCCAGCTTCTGGAAGCTTCCACGTTCCTTGGCTCATGTCCTTATCACTCCAACTACTGCTTCCACGATCACGTCTTCTCTGGTGCCGACCCTCCTGCCACCCTCTTATGAAGATCCCTGTGATGGGTTAGGCCCACCTGGACAATCCAGGATCGTCTCGCCATCTCCAGATCCTTAACTTAGTCGCCTCTGCCAAGTCCCTTTGCCATGTAAGGTGACATAGTCACAGGTTCCGGGCATGGGAACGTGGACATCTTTTGGGTCATTATTGCACCGCCCACACCAGCTCCCTGCTTGGCACCCTGAGTGGCGTGACTCTGCACGGCCTTGAGGAGCCGAGCGCCTGGTTCAAGAGGAAGAGCGGCACCAGCTCCACCTGCAGTCCTCGGACAGAGACCTGAGTTGGAATCCCAGCAAACACTGTGTGTTGGGGGCTCCAGGCCCAGGTCCATGATCCATGGGGTCTCAAGGCACGTGAGGGGCTTGCACCCCCAAGGGTCTCAGCTTCACCTGCCCTCGTGTTTGAGAAGCTGCCTGGAGCTCTCCCCCGACCAAATCTCGGGCAGCTATTGAACCTGCACAGGGGTGCTGGCTGCAGGCTGTGTGATTGCGAAGCGAGGCTTCACGTTTCCTGCCGGTGTGAAATGTCACGAGCTGGCGTTCGCTCATGGAGAAGGAACGCTTGCTGGCACAGACGTGTGGGCCCAGAGCCAGGTGCATCCGAGTCCGGGGCTGGGCTGGGCTGGGCACTGCGCCCCCGATCCCACTGGGTCCTCGGTTCTGCAGAGTTCTGAGAACCCTGGGCAGGTCCGACAGACCAGGCTCCGAGAGGGGAAGGGGCTTTCCTGAGCTCCTCGTTGCCAGACCCGGCTCTGCCTGCGCCTCTGGGAATGCCCGTGGACTTCACTTTTTCCAGAATGTCGGTCAGCCGTGCCGAGGTGAGGGGCCAGCAGCAGGCAGGGCCGGTGGAGTGGCAGGTGTTGGAAAAGCCCAATTAAACGTACCGACTGTGTTGCTGGCCTCCTGAGCCTGCAAATCGAGGTTACGAGCTGGTCAGCAAAGGGGAGCCGTGGGCTGGTTGGCGTATGTCTGGGTGAGAGCTCCCCGGGACACAAGTGCTAGGGGGGTCCTCCATCACTTGGAGCCTGCCGCTCACGGCTCCCCTTTGTCACGATGGGTCCCAGTTTCTGCTCTGCCCCCAGTGATGGGGCTGCCTGACCTATAACTCCCCTCAGGCCCTCATCCAGGCCCTGTATCCACTGCTTGTCTTTTCTTTTAAAGAAAGAGGGGAATTTTTTTTTCTTCCTACAGAACAGCACAAGCCTTGGGAGGGGGAGGAAAGGCGAGTGTGGAGATGCCAGCCTTGGGCCCGGCCTGTCCTTCCCTCCAACTCTCTGGCCACCACGCTCCCACCCTCTGTCACCACTGGGGTCTCAGAGGTGGTCTCCTTCTGGGTCACAGTGTCTTCACAGTGTCTCCACTGGACAAGTGAGACCCCGGGCCCCGCCCTAGTCCACCACCTCCCCCTCACAGCAAGGACAGCTTGGGTCCAGAGGGGCTAAATGACTAACCTGAAGTCACAGAGCCAGTGGAACAGGGCAGACCCAGGATGGAAGCATCTGCCCAAACGTGTGAGGGGTGGGAGGGGTTACACATGGCTACAGGCAGGCCTCTAGACTCACTTCTGACCAACAGAATATGACAAAGGGGATGAGATTTTAAAGATATAATTGAGGCCTCAAATCAGTGGAATGTGAGTTCATCAAAAGGAATATTATACTTGGTGGGCCTGACTTAATCAGGCAAAAGCCCTTAAAGGCCGGACCGGACCCTCCCTGAGGCCAGGCGCTCTCCTCTGCTGGTCTGGAAGAACAAGCCACCATGAATTCCAGAGCTGAGAGGAAATTAAGTCCACAACCAGTTGAACGAGCTTGGGAACAGATAGCCCTCCTCACTGAGCTCCAGATGAGAACGGAGCCCCACCAACACCTAGACTGCAGGCTCGCGAGATCCCGGGTGCAGGACCCAGCTCAGCTGTGCATGGACTCCTGCCTCCCAGAAACTATGAGAAGAGAACCGTGTGCTGTTTGAAGCAGTGGTAACTTGTTATGCAGCATCGATAGCTGATACAAAAGAAGCAAGTTAGCACTTCCTCCAGGAGCACCACCTTTGGAGCCAATCCTCTCCATCACTCCCCGTCAAGGTCACCTTAGCATTGTCACCTCCAAAGTGGAGCCACTAGACCTGATTTTCCATGGCTGCTGTGCAGAGTAAATACGATAACAGAAGGCGGGGCTCAGGCTGTGAAGGAGGGAGGGGCGGTGAGGTCAGTAACTGGGCCCCTGGCCTGCATTGTCCCCACCTACCTGGCCCATGCCCTTGGGCCAGCCCTGGGCCGCAAAGGATATGCTGAGGGTCATGGACACTCAGAGGGTCCTTGCACACCAGCCAGCGTGAGCAGCACTCTCCCCTCCCCCCGCCCCTGAGTCAAAGGCCAGGCCTGGTCCCAGCACATCAGAAGCCACCCCCCTACCCTCACCTGCCTTTCAAGGCCCCCAGCCTGGCCCTCCTGGACGCTCCTGACCGAGGACACTGCGTGTGTGGGCCACGCTGAACCCTGAGGTTGAGGCCCAGAGAAGCCATGGACCTGCCTGGGTCAAAGGCCTCTTGGTGTCCTTACCCTGTACACAGCAGGCACTTAGGAAACCCAGGCAGGTCACGGTGATCAGGGTGACAGCTGTGCATGTGTATTCCTGGAACTCTGGGCCCCTTCCCTGTCCATTAAACAGGAAGTTGTTCAACCATCCAGCGCTTTGCAAGACCAAATCCCCACGTGGCAGTGGGATGAGCACGAGGCATGGGGAAGATGTGAACACGGCTGGAGCAGATGCTCCGGGCCCTCTGGGCTGCACCTCCTTGGATCTAACATTTCAGAGCACACCAGGCGGCCTTCCAGCTGCCAGCAGCTGTATCTCTGCCTGAGGGCTTTCTTTGAGGCTGTGAGCAACTGCTCTACCCACGCACACCTGGCCCCAAATATTGGGGGGTCACATCCCTGGAGCAGCCTGGGGGCTGCCGTGCAGGTGCGCCAGCTCCCTGCCCATGCGTGGGGCTGCTGTGGGGAGTGTGCTCGCCACTGACTCTCAGAGTCCGCAGGGGGACTGCACCAGCTGCCCCAGAGGGAACTTGCTTGAAAATGCATCCTGCCCCCCTTCTTGGTGATTCACGGACCATCTTCCAAATAAACTGCTGGCAGTGACACCTTATCTCAGGGTCTGCTTCTGAGGAACCCAAACTAAGACAAGAAGTGGCCCCTGGCCTCAGGAAGCTCACCAGCTGGGAGGAGTGATGGAGAGTTATGACTGGACGCCAGGGGCAGGGGCAAGGCACCCGAGTTGCACAAGAGGCCAGGTGCCTGCCCAGTGCCAGCCCAGTGCCCGGTGCCCAGTGCTGTGACCTGCATCCCAGTCTGATGTCTGGGACCTCCGAGGATGCTGTTAGCCGATGCCGAGTTGGGGAAGAGTGGCGTTTCCTGGAAAACAGGCTGGCCTGCCAGAGCACTAATCACAGGAAAAATGACAACCACCCCAGCCAACCTTCGATTGCTGATTGGGGTAAACACAGTGGGATTAAAATAAACCACCAGAATTCCAGCTCATTAGAGCTGAAATGTTACTGAGCTTGGAACATCATCTTGTCAGGTCCCTCCCGACCCAGCCAGCCGGTGGAAAATCCAGCTAATTCAAAAGTGAGTGTGGGAGTCTACTCGGTCCCAGGCCCTGCAGGTCACGGATCTGGCTGGAGGGATGGTGGGCCCCGGGCGGGCCCTGCACAGGCCTGTGACAGCCGTGACCTCACCGAGCCCTCCTCATCCCTGCGAGAGAGGGGTGTCACTGCTGAGAGACATCTGGGGGTCATCTGGAGAGGGGCCGGGGCTTGCCCTGGTCATGCAGCAATGGGCTCTTCCCCCAACATGCAAATCAGCTCCAGGCCCCCCATCCTTTCCAGGTCGCAGCAGAGGGAGAGTCCCACAGGCAAGCAGCCCTCCGTGCAGAAAGGGCCCCACACACCTTTGTGTAAAGGCACGGAGAGGAAACCTTTTAGGTTTTGCAAGCTGCACATGGTCTCTGTTGCATGTTCTTCTGTCTTTATTTTTTCCTACAAGCCTTCAACAATGTGAAAGTATTCTTAGCTCACAGGCCAGACACAAGAGGTCCAAGGCAGAATTTGGCCACTGGGCTGTAGTTCACCCACCCCTGGTCCACAGGGATATAGATGTGCATGTGGGCACTAACTTCTCCACTTCTCCCTCTCACAGACTCCTACTCAACCTTCACAACCCAGCTCAAATGCCCCCTCCTGTGTGAGATCTTTCCCAGCTTCCCTTCCAGGCGCCAGCAACGCTGACCTGCCGTCTGGCCCAGCGGGGCTTTGGGGCTGTGACACCCACCCTTGGTGTTATCCCGATTCGTTCTTCTCTTTGGTACCGGCATGGGGCGTCTTCGGGCACCAGAGCTAGAAGGGAGCACTCTGCGTCAACTATGCTCAGGGTCAGAGTCGCCCGTCTCCAGAGTGACCCGTGCAGGGAAGCCGTCGGCCTTCAACTTGCGACTGAGTGATGGCAGCTGCATCTGAGGTGCAGATCCAGGGTTCGGAGAACGAGGACAGCAGGGGGTGGATGCAAGGGGGGTCAGGAACAAGTCGGTTCCGAAGGTCCACGGCGGCCAAGGCCAGGCTCTGAGGCTGGACGGGGGAAGGGCATTCTCAGAGGGGACAGCATAGACTGAGCGTCAGAGGCAGGACCTCGAGTGGGATTCAGGAAGCAGTGGGCGGTGGGGTTTGGATGCGCTGTGGGTTCACCTCTCTCCACCAGGGCCAGGACTTGCCGCGTTTGTGCTCCCAGCACAAGCCTGGGCCAAATTGGAGCCCAGGACCTGCGACGGGAGAGCTGAGCGCACGGGGAGGAAGGGTGGGCAGCTCTGTGCTCGGTTGGAGACGCAGCAGACTGGGCGGTGTGGTGGGGGCCACCTTGGAGGAGAGCTGGGCGTCGAGGGCCCCTGCTGGAGGGGGTGCCTTGGGCAGGAAAGGCTGGTGGGTTGGGAGGCCGCGTGGGATCCGTGGAGGGAGGAGCGCAGCATGGAGATCGGTGGCTGGTGTGCCGCGAGATGTTGTTGAGAACCGGGGCGGGCTGTAGGATGGAGAAAAGGATCTAAAAATCAGGACGGATGGGGTGTGGGAAGCAGGAGCTCCCCGGGGCTGGAGCCCAGACCCCCTGCCCCCGGCATGATCGGGCCATTGCTGAGGGCCTTGATGAGTCCTCCTCAGCCTCAGAAAACCCGATGGAGCCTGGGCTTCTGGAAACTGATGGGGACACGTTCAGCCCTTGGCATGACCCCTCTGAAGAAAGGTGAGGCAAAGACCAGGCCATGTAGGGAGGAGAGGGCAGAGGCTCCAAGCACAGGCTAAGCCCTGAACCTTCCACCGTGCTGAGTCAGAGCCCCATCGTCCCATCTCGTGGGTGACCTTGGCTCGACCTTCCCAGCTAGCAGAGCCCTTCTGCGGGCCGTGTTCCCCCGACGGGGTCCCCAGTGAGTGCTGCGCCCCATGGAAGGCAGACCTTGCCTGCCGGGGCTGGCCGGGGACCAGGCATTCCCGCTGGGCCCCTGGGTCTCCGCTCCTGCCTCAGAGGCTGGCTGGCACAGGCGGAGCCCGCAGCCCAGAATTCCAGTGCAGCCGCTTGGCTCCCGGGACCGGTCGGTGCAGGAGGCCCCGCTCGAGTGCCAGAACGGGATGGAAACCACACTCTCACGGCCCAACGTGGAGCACATGCTGCCAGCAGAGCAGGAACGTGGCCACAGGGCAGGCCAGCGACCCCGGCCCGGCCCCGGCTGTGGCAGCTCATGGGATTCTGTCCCAGCACAATCCCCCTGCCCTCGCTGGCCACATCAGTGTCACGGGAGCTCAGGCTGCCCCCTCCCACCCCTCCAACCAGGGGCCTGAGGCTGCCTTGCTCAGAGATCAGCTCTGTGGCCTGGGGTGGATGCCGGGCTTAAAACCCGCCAGTGGCTCTCCGGGGCCTCGAGAGGAGGTCCAAGCTCCTGAGGTCGAGTTTCAAGGCCATCTCCAACGAGGCCCTCGCAGACTGGCCAGCTGATTTTCAAATCTCAAATCTCAAAAAGATCTCAAAAAAGAATCTCAAAAAGATTTTCTCTTTTTGAGAAAATCACAGGTCTGTGGTCAGTGGATAAAGGCCCCAAAGATGCCCATGCCCTAATCTTTGGAACCTGCGAATAGTTACCTTCCAGGGCAAAGGGACTTTGTAGACGTGATGGAGTTAAGGACCTCGAGATGGGGAGGTGATCCTGGGTGATCTGGGTCTCATCACATAAGGGAAGAAGGAGGGAGGCGGAGAGTCAGAGTCTGAGAAGATGCGACCATGCGCATGGAGAGCAGAGTGACACAGCCACAAGCCAAGGAATGCAGGCGGCCTCTAGAAGCTGGAAAGGGCAAGGAAGGAGTCCCCTCAGAGCCTCCAGAAGGGGCTGGCTCTGCCGACACCTTGATTCTAGCTCCATTTGGGATTTCTGACCTCCGGAGCTGTAGGGGAATCAATCTGTGCTGCCCCAAGATGCTAAATTTGTGGTAATTTGTTACAGCAGCAACAGGAGACTCATACGCCATCCCATCACGGTGTCCCTGCCGTGCCCTCCACAGGGGCCCTTCCAGCTGCACGAGCTGCGCCCTCTACCTGGGGACCCCCGTGCTCAGGATCTGCTCCGGCTGCATCCCTCCCTTGGCGATCAAGTCCTCGGCGACTTCTCTCCAGCCTTGCTGTTGAGCTGAGAGGGTGACGCACGCCTCTCTTCTCCCACGATCACGTTCTCAGTTCTGTCCCGACTCCTGCTGAGTGTTGGGACTGGGCACCTCCCATGACGGGGAGCTCATCATCCCTCAGGACAGCCCAATCCACCTCATCCTGGCAGAACCGTGGGGCTTGGTCCCTGCTCGCAGGCCCAGGCTGAAGAGGCAAGGGGCTGAGATGCAGCTGCGATGGCCTCCGGGTGGGGGTTTAACTGTCGGGCTCTGGCTCTTCCTGCCTAAGTCCTTGAGTCTCATGGCCAAGAGAGGAAAGGTGTAATCAGGCCCAAAGCCAGAGGCTCGCATCCTCCCCGTGTGGAGCCTGCTGCCCTCGTCAGAGGACTGCCAGATTCAGAAACAAGAGCAAGGATGCCTCGTCGAACTGGGATTTCAGATAAACAACAGACACTTTTTAGTGTAAGTATGTCCCCAATTGCCTGGATACACTTCTACTAAGAAATTACTTGTTGGTTACCTGATGTTTGAACCTAACTGGGCCTCCTGCATCTTATCTGTCCACCCCACGTTGTCATTCCTCCAGGATGCAGTGCACAGAGCCCCGGTCACCATGGCCCAGAATGGGGGCCCAAAGGGGACGAGAAAGGGAGTGGGGAGACCCATCGGCTTCAGACCTGGGTACAGAGGCGCATGCGTCTGCCTCCCCTGGCCCTTCTTGTTTGTGGGAAGCCTGGGGGCTCCCCCAGGGCAACTCTGGCCTCCAGATTTCCTGAGGACTCGTGGAATCAAGTCCTGGGGTCCCTCTGAGGAGATTCTGCCGAGGCCTCGGGTCACTTCCCTCCCTTCTGGGCCCTAGCTCCTCTCTTGCAGCCCAGGGACTGGGCTCAAAGCTTCTGGGCCCCCTGTGGTATGGAAGTGACCCCTGTCAGTGTAGACAGACCACAGAGACCACCCCTGCCTCACCCCCACCTCATCCCCACCCTGCCTGCCAGAGCTCAGGTCCATTATGAGTGTCCACAAGGTGAGCTGGAAAGAGCCAGGGGACAGCTGGGTGGACAGGGTGGGGAAAGTGGGAGGAAGCTACCCTACTGGCCACCACCCACCCACCCTGGGCACCCCCTAGTCGGAGTTCAAAGGCCCTTCTCATATGAAAGCTCCACCCACCAGCAGCCCATACCCCCGGCCCTGGGGCCTCGGGGTCCTCCTGTCTCCAAGCCCAAGGTCAGGCCTTGGTCCTGCCCAGCCATCCTGGAAGGAACGTACTCCAGCCCCAGACCCCACCCTGCTAGAGGCCTCAGTTTCCCCACTTGTCACTCCAAGACTGGAGCCAGGGGAGCGCAAGATGTCCAGACAGTGCCCACATTCCCCCGGAGGCAACCCTCCTGTCTCAGCTGTCTATTGCCGTGTAACAAGTAACCCCAAACCTCACAGCTGGCAACAACAAACATGTGTCACCTCACACAGGCCTGAGGGTCAGGAGTGCTGGGCGGGCTCGGCCAGGTGCCTTTGCCTCCACGTCCCTCCTGAGGCCCTCCCTCCCTCCTCCCTCTCCCCTCCTTCCCCCCTCTTCTTTCCTTGCTCTCTCTCTTCCTTTCTCTCTCCCCTTCCGTCCGTCTCCTCCCTTTCCTTTGCTCCTTCCTCTTCCTTCTTTCTCTCTTTCACCCACCCAGCCCCTCATTCACTCCCTTAATGAGTGCCATCCCCCAAGTCCCAGCCATCCCACCCTCGAGGAGAAGCAGCCCCTTGCCCCCACGTCCCACCTGGAGGGAGCCTTGAAGGGAGGCCATGGCCAGCCAGCCGCCAGCCACAGAGGAACGTGTCCGTAGAGAAGATACTGTAGGCCGGGGGCAGCCGTCTGCCAGGCCGGGCAGGGCGTGATGGCAGGTATGGAGGTGGGAATGAGCAGGGACTGGTTTTGGAGAGAGAGGTGCCAGCTGGTGCCTGGGGCTCTGTCCTGGAGCCTGGGCAGAGTGTCTGTGGAGGGAGGGTTTTGTCCCCCCACAACAGTCCAGGCAGCCCAGGTGGCCAGCGTGGGTGGGTTTCCAGGAAGCTTGCTTTACTAAAGACACTGCCTGTCGTGGGGGTCCAGCCATCACATGCAGTGGTCTGTTCCCCTGGGCGCACATCTTCGCCACCCACAAAGTTCCAGGCCTGGGGCTGCGAGGGACAGGAGGGGCTGGCCACCCCACTCCCACCCCTGCAGCCCTGGCTCTCAGCATGGCTGGCCCAACTGGCCCCGACCCCACGAGGGGCCACAGTGAACTGCAGTGAGGGACAGCAGGTTGCTTCCTCCTCAGACACGCAGGCTTGGAGAGAAACCAGAGAACAGAGGATGGTCCTCTTTGCTCATCCAGGCAGTGTGGCCGGGGGCACAACCTTCACCCCCCAGGCCCACAGGAGCAGAGATGCCTGGCACCTCCTGACCCAGCCCTCCAAGGCTGGCTCACATGGGCACATGGTGGCACAGTGGCCACCCACCAGGAAGGGCTGTGGGTCTCTCCCTGGAGGCTGCAGCTAGCTGGATAGGGAGGGGTGGGGTGACACCACCCCCATCCCAGTCCTAAAAAATCGGCCACCTTTGGCAAGTCCAGGGACCAAGAGATGGCAACAGTGAGGTGGCGACCTCTACCCCCAGAACCAATGTGGAAGACCCATGAGCACTTGTAGCAACCAGCTCCTGTGCAGGAGAGCCTGCGGGGAGAGGCCCCTCAGCCCCCAGCCCCAGTAGCTTCCACTGAAGCTGCTCTTCCAGGATGTCCTCTGGGAGCTGTGACGGAACGCGTGCACCTACACACGCACACTGCCCGCAGTCTGAGGGGCGAGGGGTGCAGAGCATCAGCAGCCCACCCCCACCCACAGCCCAGCATGGAACTCTGCTCTGCAATGCGGGGGCTTCAGCCGTGCGAGGGCTGGAGGACCAGGTCTGCCTCTGAGAGCAAGGGAGTGAGGCTTTAGTCCACAACAGGTGAGGGCAGAGCCCTGCAGGGAGCGCACACGGCATGGGCAAGGGCCTGGAGACCGGCTCCAGCTGCAGCCGCCCCTGCCTCGGCCCACCCCTTCAGCTGGTGATCGGGGCGCTAGCCTATTTATGGGGTCCTAGGTGAGTGCTGGAAAGACAGACAAGAAGCGAGCGGGCAGGACCAGGACTTGTCCTGCTGACACAGACGGACAGCACTGCAAGTCGCACTCCATCCCTCGAGTGGAATTGCCGTGTTGTGTTCACGGGTCCAGCATCTTTCATTACGGAATGTTCTGCCAAAGCGCCCTCCCCAGGCTGTCGTCCCAGTGCACATGGCCACTCCTCACGCGCTCCTGAGCCCTGGATGCTGGGCCCGGCTCACAGGCCAAAAACCCTACAAAAACTCTCCTAGTTTCATTGTGTAATTTGAGCTCTGCAGACGTTTATCGCTGTTTTTACTCCCCTCCTGTGAGTTGCCTCTTCAGAGGCTCTGTCCATCTTTCTACCGAGAGCTCTTTCTAATTCATTTGCAGGAGCCTTTGTTTGCTAAGGGTGTTGTCCCTTTGTCTATCAGAAATACTGTAAATATTGGCTCCAGGCTGCCGTTTGCCTGGAAATCCCAGTCTGTGCGCGAGTCCGTCAGCCCCCAGAGGTCTCGCGATCCCCTTTACGACTCCTGGGGTCTACGCCTTGCTTGGGAAGGCTCTCCCAGACCCCAGAGCCCAGCATTTTCCTGTCTTTCACGATGTTCTTGTTCTTTGTAATCTGTCGCAGCCTGGGTGCCTTTAGGACACCTGTTGAGTGTGAAGGAAGGGACGCACAGGGAGGTGTCTGCCAGCGGGCTCACTGCTGCGCCCTGTTCCCACTCCCCACTCATCAGAAGAGCTGGGTCCTCACGGGGGCTGCAGGGCACCCCGGGCCGGGCGAGGAGGCTGACAGCAAGAGGAAGATGGTGCTCTGGGGTGTCCTCGGTCCCTGACGCTCAGTGAGTGTGCGGTGGGGACACGGGTTCTTAGGGGTCTCGCACCCGAGGCCCCACCTCCCCGGGCTGGGCTGAGCACAGCTTGAAAGCTCTCAGCAGCAGCATCAGAGCAGTTTCCAGGGCGTCCCCTCCTTACATCCCTTCCGGATCTCTGGGGTGGGGGTCCCGGGTCCGAGTCTGTTCTCCACCCCCCCGCCCCCGCCCGCCGGGGCAGAGCCCTCGTCTGTCTGCACGAGGTTTGAAGAACAGGGCTGGCTCCGGCTCAGCTGTGGGGGTTCCCAGAGGTTTTCAGCAGGGTCAGTCCCCCCCCCCCACCGGCAGTGTCGACGAGGTGGGGGATGAGGTTCTGCGACTCCCTCAAGGAGACCAGGGAGGCTGCTGGGAGTGTGAGGACCCGACTAGCCACTTCCCGAGCCTCTTGCAAGGGTGCAAAAAGCTCTTCTGACTTTCTTCCGAGGCCCCATGCAGACAGGACCTAAAGGTTATAATCACAGCCGAGACTCAGGGGGCGCTTCTGTGGGTCGAGCCCCGGGCCAGCTCTTTGCCTTAATATCACCAGTCCACGCAGCAGCCCTGCAAAGTGGACTCCGTGATTCCTACTTTACAGATGAGAAAACGGAGGCTCAGAGAGGTCAAGTAACCTGTGCATCGCCACACAGCCTGCAGGGAAATTGAAGTCACCTGAGGAGGTGTTGAGATGGCTGAGCTGGAGAACAGCAGCAAAGTGTCCAGCAGGGTGTGCACATAGTAGGCACTCAGAAAATTTAACTGCCTTCTCCTCTTCTTGCCTCCGTTCTCTGTGGTTCTTCCTTTCTTTCCCAGGAGACTTCCTCACCTCCTGAAATCTGTGATGACAACAGCAAGCAAACCCCACTTGAGAGAGGATACACTTGATACACTTGATCCCCCCCCCCGACTTGATACAGGATAAAATGTGGGAAGAAAGAGGAGCTCGGCAACACAGAGGCAAGTTTATTCATTTAAGGACTTGGTCCATAAACTTCCCCTCGTGTGGCAGGTCCTTAGTTAGGGTCCCCATCCCTGAACCGCTCCCTATCTAACTGGAGGTCCACACAGGGGGACCTAGGGGGGATGAGGTTGGAGGAATTTCCACCCATGGGCCAGCTCTCAGGAGGGAGGGGAATCCAGAGGGGCTCCCTGGAGGAGGAGGTCTCTGTCCGATGGTCAGGGATTTGAGGAGCCGGTCATACATGGGGGCGGGGGGGAGCGGCATTGTGGGGCCTGTCCAGGCTTGGGGGAACAGGGGTTGTTCTGTTTCCCAGTGTGCAGATGTATGAGATATAACGTTTTCGAAGCTTGTTGAGCAGAACACAAGAACACACACAACCTGTTGTATGATTTCATGTATAAACACAATAATTGGTAAAACAAAAAAAGAAAAAAGTGTAGAAATCAGGATGATGATCACCCCTCGGGCCAGCGAGCTGCTGACGTTGGGGGAGGGGAGCCGTGGGCTTCCGGAAGCCGGGGGCCAGAGGAGGCCGGCTGAAGGGGTGTGCCTCTGGTTTTATGAAAATGTCATACCTGCCCCTATCACCCATGGACTTTCCCGCCTGTGTATTATACTCGAATAAAAAGTTAAAATTTGTCGAAACTCGAGCTTAGGGAGAGAGTTCACACATCATCCTGGAGGCAGCGGGCAGCCCCTGCAGGGCTCTGAGCAGCACGCGGTTTGTGACCAGGGCTGGGTTCCTGGATGATGAATCTGGCGGTGGGCGGGCGAGTGATGGATGAGTGGGAGGCGGCAGGGCAGGCTGGCGATTGCTGAGAGACTGTCGCAAGTGCAGGTGAGACGTAATTCCACAGCCGCCCCGGGGAGGAGACGCCGTGCGCAAGCTGTCTGCGGCTTCATTAAACACCAGAGGGAGAAATGAACCAATTTCTCGGCCCCGGTCCACGCCTTCTCCTAGGATGTGAAGTCAAAGGCTGTGGACTGAGGGCCGGTAGCAAACCGACTAATTCCCCTGGATAAAGCCTTTAATCTAACACATAACAGCAAATTCTTGTTTTTCCATTAAAAACAATACCTCAGCTCCCATGTCGGCTGCCAGGGCCTTAACGAGATCCCTTTCCCCCAGAAGGCTGGGTTGGACCTTTGTTCCTCGCAGCACAGGCTTCGGGAGGCCGCTGGTTTGGCGGTAGGACCAGTTGGGGGTATTTGCATTGACTGGGGGCGTGAGGCTGGATGCGACACAAGCAGTGCAGCGTTCTCCGCGACCTCAGCTGAACAGAAAGTTGGTCTAACTTCTTGGAAGGACGTATGGGGAGGTTTGCAGGGGCAGGGCCTGGGCGCGGGCTGGTGGAAACAGCCCTGGGCTGGGAGGTCAGAACCTGGGATCTAACTAGTCTCCAATATGTCAATAACTCATGAGTGACCTTGGGCAAGTCTGGTCCCCTCTCTGGCTTCTGTCTCGTCCCACATCCGATGAGACAGTTGGCCTCTTGGGAAGGCCAGTTATCCATGGAATCGAGTCCTGGGGTGCTAGTGCCCTGGCGTTGAGGACAGAGCATGACCATGGGCAGTAACATGCTTGTCTGCCTAACTCAGGGTTGGGCAGGACATCCTCTGGCACTTGGAAGCAGCTGGGGGACCCGTCATGGTGTTGGGACGAAGTGCTCTGGTGTCCCTACTCTCTGGCAACATGGTGGAGGACAGAGCTATTCAACTTGGACCCCAACAGAAAGTGACATTCCACCAAAGGAGGTGGCACGAGCACTGCCTGTCTACTAGGCAGGGTGACCACCTCATCCCGGTCTGCCTGGGACTTTCCTGGTTTTAGCTTCAAAAGTTCCATTCCCAGGACCCCCTCAGTCCCAGGCAAACTGGGATGGTTGGTCATCCTACTTCCAGCCCTTGAGAAAGGCTTGGCACTCCAATTTCACCTGCGGTGGCTGAGAATTGTGTAAAAAGGGGGGATGCAAACCCATCTCGGGTCCAGCAGGCCCTGGTAGACTTACTCCCAGCAGAGACAAGCCTCTGAATGGTCCTGGCCACAGGGTCCCCTCCCATGAGATCCTCAGAGATCTGGGCTGGAAGTTTCCCTCAGAATCTAGTCAAAGCTGGATTGCTGAACAGAATGGGACCATCACCTAGATTCTGACTGTCGTTAGGA
Source organism: Equus quagga (assembly GCF_021613505.1). Classification (NCBI taxonomy): domain Eukaryota; kingdom Metazoa; phylum Chordata; class Mammalia; order Perissodactyla; family Equidae; genus Equus; species Equus quagga. The sequence continues at coordinate 41,556,601 of NC_060286.1, forward strand.
GGTTTGCTGTCGGGGGGTCTCATGGACCAGTGCCCTTTCTAGGCTGTGGGCTCCATCACCCCATCAAATCCTTTGCTCCTCTCCAGAGATCTCTGAGTTAATAAGATGCCCTCCAGGAGGAACCAAGAAGGGGCTCTCTGGCTCTGTGACTGCACCTGCCTTCTGCAGCCAGGCTTTGAAGCCAGAGGGGCCAAATCAGGTGAGCGGCCCCGCTCTGAACTTGGCTCAGCCAGGCTTAATTCCTACCGGACGTGTGCACGTTGGGATCTCATCACCTGGAGCCTCAGGGCCTGGGCCACCTCACAGGCCACCCCCCCAAGCTCCAGCTGCCTCTGCCTCCAACAAGGGGCAAGGCCCGTGGTCACCAGGCGGCCACCGAGCCACGTCAGAGGGTCTTGGACCTGAGAAATCGCTTTCGGAGGAGTGTTACAGTAGCTTTCTGCCTGGCCATAATTTATGGGGCTGGAAGTCTCACCTGTGTTAACGAGCTGTCACTGGAGTGGTGTCCAGAGACCGGCGGACACAGCTCCCAAACAGATTCCACACGGTGCTGCCCGAATCCTGTCTCAGGCCTGGCAGATCGAAGAGACAGCTCGTGGGAAACAGCACCATGCAGCGACCTGTGAAATCAGGAGCAACCGGATAAAAACGTTTTGTCACTGAGAAAATTCGTTTATGCTTATTAGGACAACATTTTTCAGGCTCATGTAAAATAAACACATTGGGTCGAATGTTGCTACAAGTATTACATTTACAAAGAGGCGAGGAAGGTATGAAATTGTGGTCGGGAGCTGGCAAGGATGAAAAATTACAGCGAGATTAGCTTCTTGCGCTGCAAATTGGAAAATTCAGAGATGTGTGGCACCGTTGCGGAGGCCCAAACTTCTAAATGAAATTGATTATTTCTGTAAAATCTGGAAACAACATCTTCAGGGATAACAAATACAGAGAAAACGTGATTTTAGCCTCAATATTTGGTCTCCTTGCAGACGGTTTTCATTAAAAAGGGCTTTATAAAAATGATAAAAATGTTACAGTTTGCTAAATTAAGTCTGAAACAGCTCTGTTTAATAATCTGGTACATTTTAATCATTTTTGGTAAAGCCTGACATATTGAAAAGAACTTCAGTCTTGGGCACTACTGAAAAAGGGAAGAGAGAAAAGAAATACTCCCAACTCATCTTGGGTTGTTTTGTGCATTTCTTGAGTTTGTCCTCCTCAGTGAGAGTGGGTGCCAAGTGGTCGGCATCTGAGACCCAGCGTTCCAGACCTCCAGAACTTTCGTGGCTGAGACAGGGGCCAAATGACAATGGGTTTTCCTTGTTCAGTTTTCTCTCGGGACCCAAAGTGGGAAAGGATAACCACTCTGTTTACACCTCTTGGCCCCGTAATGCAACATACTCAGGAATGTGGGTATGCAAGGTGGGAGGGGCAAGGAGGAGGCAGAAGGAACAAACCATAGTTTGAAGTGTGAAGCTCGCATGGAAAGTCTTTTGCGAAAGAGCCATGGAAAGAGTCTTCCAAGGGGTCCTTAGAAAAGGTCTCAGTTTGGAAAAGGAAGTCGAATTTGAGAGGAGCTGTGGGGAGTTATGAGAGCGCTGGGCTCAGACTACAGAAACTCAGAGCTATGACACCAGCTAGGGTGAAGGATTTGATGGGTGGATGGAAGGATGGATGGGTAGATGGGTGGCTGGAAGGATGGATGGATGGATGGATGGATGGATGGATAGATGAGACGAGTGGATGAATGGGTGGATGGATGGATAGATGGATGGATGAGAGGATGGATGAGTGGGAGACTGAATAGTTGATGGTTGGATGCATGGAGGCATGGATGGATGGATGGACGGATGGATGGGAGAATGAATGAATGGGAGGCTGGATAGGTGGATGGATAAATAAATGGATGGGTGTGGATGGATGGATGGATGGATGAAAGTTTTGGATCTTGGTTGCCTGTCATGAGGGAAGGGCAAGTGATTATATTGACAATGTACCTGAAACTTGCCAAGCACTGAGTACAGTATCATATTATCATATGCTCAATCATATTATGCTCAATCTTCCTCACAGGCATATCAGTTTTATGTGAGAAGATAAAGGCTCAGGTGGGCAATGGGCGATGGGCAGGATGACATAGCCAGTGAGAGACTGACCTGGGCTTCCAAAGCCTGTGTCCCGCTTTGGAATACTGCAGCTTCTGTGAAACCATCCCCACAACTGTGATTATTACTATTGTTAAAGATAATCTTTTGACTGCTGGAAAGTTCTAGAACTCAGCTTTCCTGATCTTCATCCTATGGATTTTTCCACAGCCTTTCTGACATCCAAGTCAAGGTCTGGGAAACAGGGAGGAAACACAATGAGGATACAGTTGAAGTAGCACTGGGGAAAAGTTCCAGAACATTGTGAATTATCATAAAGGAGAGAGAGAGCAGCTGAGGAACCAGGGGGTGGTGCTGGGTGCTGGGGGAAGGCCCCCAGTCAGGGTGGGATCCAGGGCACAGTGGGTTGGAAGAGGAAGGTAGAGATCTGATCCCAGAAGTGGAAATCCTCGTCCTGGATTTTCTTCATAAGCACAGCTAGATGGGAAGAGGTTCAGCCACAGAATGTGGCCCGAAGGCATCAGGGTGCAGCGAAATACCAAGGAGGGGGGCTGGAAACCTGTGTCAGCCCTCATCACATCCTCTCTCTCAGCTGTGCCCTTGGAAAGCCACCTGACACCCCTGGGCCTCAGTTTCTTGCTCCCCGATGTGGAGTTGACATTGTCTGCACCCTGGAGCCACGGTGGGGGTGGGGTGAGAGTGGATATGGTTTGTCACTGTTGAGCTCTAAGATGGGGCTCGGAACCCTCACAAAGCCCTGGAGCCTGGCTTTGTGAGCCCACTCCCTTCCTAAACCTCCCAGGCCCTGAGCACAGCGATGGCCTCGGAATCCGCCTTCTGCCCCCTAGATCCCCACTCTTCTCAGACTCACCAAACTACTGCCAGGGCAGCGGCAACCTTTGTGGCAGGAGGCGTCCCGACCCCGGCTTTGGCAAGTGTGGCTGAGTAGACTCTGGAGTAGTGTCAACCAGAGACACTTTAGAAGGACGTGGGGCCCTGGTGGGTGTCGTGGCAAAACCTGGAAGGAATGCTCTCAGCTCTGGCCAGCTCCTTCCTGAAAACAACACCACCATGTGGTTCCCTCATTTGCTTTTTTTTAAGAATGAACTTATTAAAGATTACTTAACTGCAAAGCAAAACCATCCCCAAGCTACTAAGTAAGATGTGACTCATTCCCCGAGAGCTGGGTGGCCTGCGGGTGGGCAGCTTCTACAGGGACGTCCACCCCGGTATTGGTCATAGTAGGTCATCCCGAAATGGGACACTATTTCCAGTACTGACTTTCCCTTCATCCCGTGCCATGTAAGGCAATACTGTCACCCCGGCTCATCAAGAGGCAGATTCCAGTCGAATCAACAGAGCCTGAGATCTGTGACGTCCACTACTCCACTCGCACACAGCTGGCTAATCGCCCATGAGATGAGGTCCCTTCCTGGCTCTAGGTGTCGTCTTCCATCTTCTCCCAAGTGATGGAGGAAACTGCTGAGCAGAGGAGGGCAGGGTGGACCTCTGTCCAGGGTCCGTGCTGTCTCCTTGGACGCAATCATGGATCTACAATTCTTTTCTGTGATTTTATGGAAAGACCTTATGTCTCTATCTTTCTCCCATGGCTGCCCAAGGGACTCTGTCATTAAATCTCTCACTAAAAGCCAGAGATAATCTGTGTTTGCCTGTCCACCAGCTACCAGTTTAGCAATCAAATCAAAGCAGAAAAGAGGGTTGATTCTTGGTGAACAGACACTGGGTCCCAGGACCACCATCTTTGGGCCCAGAGGTTCTCAGGCCTTCTGTTGTGAGGTCTTTCCTGGAATTTGGGAACCACCGGGAAGCTTTGCCATGTGGAGCTCCTGTGCTCTGTAGGATTCCTATCGGAAAAGCTCAACCTTGGTTCTGTAGTCTTGAGACACCCATCTCCCCACAAAGGACTCCTATGCGTGGTGCCATAAGGTGCCCCGAGTAGGTGGAACAAGGTCCAGTTCCTGCCCAGGTGTTGACTTACCTGGTTGGAGGGGCTGCCAGGAGGTCCCAGGGATCTGGAAAAGGGAACGGTCATTTCTGGCAGGGGTGAGGGAAGCCAAGAAGGTGTAGGGACCATTTCCAGGAGGAGATGGTCTTCGAGTTGGGTCTTCAGGGGACGGGAGGTGCTCCTTCCGGTTCTATAATCACCCAGCAAACACAGCTAGGTGGCCACATGTTCACCAAGGAGGACTAGCCAGGCAACTGGAAGCTTCCTGTAGCCTTGGGGGGCAGTGTTCACACAGGCCTCCCAGCCCACTTCCTCCCGGGCTACAGGAGCCACGCACAGAACAGAATTTCTGGCAAACACCAGGGTGCTCTGTGCTTTCTCTCCAAGAAGAAGGCTCCAGAGAGTCAGCCAGAGCCAAGCCCACAGGTCTGGGACACAACTTTACCAGAATGTCATTTAAAAGTGGCTCACGTTAGTTTGTCATCTGTTATTACAAGTCACTCAGCGTTAAGCTGCTACAAGCATCCTTGTGTCGAGGTTTAATGAACTGTAATGAAAAATACAATGCCTCCCCCTTCCTGCAAGACGCCTTTCTCCTGTAGCCCCACCTGCCAGGAAGGCTTTGTTTCTCAGCTAACAGGCAGGCGGAGCTCAGGGCTTGTCATGTGAAAGCAGCTGAGGAGTTAGACGTGAGCTCGTCCCCAAAGCCCAACAACATGTGTTTGACCTGTGTCAGATGCATCCGGCAGCTGATGTCCTGGGGTCCTGGGTAAGGTGGGTCTCATCAAAGCCTCGGTACCCTGGGCAGCCACAGTGGTTGCTCCTACGCAGAAGGCTGCACAGAAGTGCTCCCCATCCCCAGCTGGTTTCTGAAGCAGCAAGCACTGAGTGTCAGAGACAAAGGTCCAGCCTGCCCGAAGTCCCTCTGTGCACCAGGGTCCTTCCCTCCATGGCAGCTGCAGGCAGGGAGGCCCTGGTCTTCCACAAGCTCTCTCCCTTCAGCCTGGTTTACTCCCACGGTGGGGCCTCGTTCGCCCGTCTCCTGGAGGTGGAGCAGATGGGTGGGCTGGGAAAGCGCTGCCTGCAGTGAGCCTAGGCACATAAGTTCTGGTCAACCCTGGCCTCTGGCCCATAGAGGGCAGCTGATGGTCTGTAGCTCCCAGTTGCATGCTGCCGTTTATAATCTCAACACGCCGGGTGCTGCGGAACTTCGTGCTGTGAGCTGTTGGGATTTCAGAGCGTCAGGGATGTTTGACCTCAAGGCTTCAGGCCCTTTGAATGGGGAGTTTCCTGCCAATGAAAATGTTCCCCAGCCTTAGGGGGCCTCAAGGAAGCCAGGCCCTCGGTGGAGACCACTTCATGTTCACCCTTGGTGTTGGATAGGTGGATGGATGGAAGGATGGATGTATGGATGCATAGATGGATGGATGATGGATGGATAATTGGATGGATGGATGGGTGGATGCGTGATTGAATGGATGGATGGGTGAATGGATGAGTGGATTGGTGATTAGATGGATGGAGGGATGGATGGATGGCTGGCTGGCTGGCTGGATGAATGGTTAGGTAGATGGGTGATTGGATGGATGGATGGATGGATGAATGGTTGGGTGGCTGGGTGATTGGATGGGTAGGTGGAAGGCTGGATAGGTGGATGGATGATTGGATTGTTGGATGGGTGATTTGATGGGTGGGTGGAAGGCTGGGTAGGTGGATGGATGAGAGTCTCCAGAAGACTCAAGAAGGAGAGATCCAAGAGACGTTTCCCGACCTGGACGTGGTGGGCACCTCCCTTCCTTCCTCTTTCCTTCCCTCCTATGAGTTTTGCCTTCTGGTGCAAACGCCACGTGCTGAAAGAATCACCTGAAAAGTGCAGAACAGATCCTGTGTCACTCCTTGTCTAAAGCCACATGGCTCTTTATGACCTATAGAGTGAAGTCTAGCATCCTCAGTGTGGCCCGCAGGCCCTCCACAATCAGCCTGCAGCTGGCTTCCATCCTCATCACCAGCCCATGAAGAACGTCATGTCACTATGACATTCAGTGTCTACACGGGGACACCACAATTCTGGTTCCCGGGCTCACGCACCGGAAGAGCTGGGAGTGTGGATGGAACCTTCTGATGTGGGAATAACCACGTCCTTCTGGGGCCACAGGTACACTTCCGATTCCGTAGGACCATCAGGCTTGTTTCTTACTGAATTCTCACAGCAGTTTCATCACGCCGGCTCAGTAAATACAAACACAGATCCCGAGAGGCCCGGGTCAGCCTGGGGCAAGCAATGGAGGGGGTGCTGCCGGCCCGTCTGCCCCAAGCCCCGCTCCTCCTGGCAGACCCCACTCTCCCTGAACCTTCTAGTTAGGGAGGGTGTGTTCAGGCACCTCTGATGACATCCTGGAAAGTCTAGTTTGTCTGAACTCTTTTTCATCTTGCGCCAGACACGTACATATTTCTTTTATTCCATTTCCACTGAAGCAGAGGAAAACGCTCAGATTTTTACAAGAAAAGCCCCGGGAGGCTTATTGGGAGGGCCCGGGGCTCTGGCTGCTGTAATGAGTGGCCATCAGCGCTGGCCCGCGGCCTGCTGGGCCCGTTACAGAAGCACCTGCACCTCGGTGGGGCCTCGGGCTGCCGACGTGAGCATCCCACCACGCATCCGGCCCCTGCCGCGGAGCAGTCCCAGTCAGCATGGCATCTGCAGGCTCGGCGCCCTGTGTGTCCAAAGCAGGGGGAAGGGATCACATCTGCGCCCTGAGGGCGAGCACAGAGTGCCAATCAGTGGGCAGCTGGAGCCACGGGGCCGGGAGAGAGTGCCTCCGTGCTCTCGAGCCCCTGGGGATGCCCGTGAACTCCGGAGCTCCAGAGGTCCTGTCGGAGATTGCCCAGGTGGACGGTGGCAGAGCTGCGAGCCCCTAAGCCTTGTCTGCCCTGCCTCCCAGCCCCACCTCTGGCCTGAGATGGCAAACATCTGAGCTGCAGGAATTCTAATCTCAGCCCTCCCCCCTGCGCCCCCACCGCCTAAAACTCTTCCCACACTCCTGCAAGACGAGAGACCCTCCTGGGACAGGGCGCTCACTCCCGCCCAGCTGGCTTTCAGTGTGAGAAACTTCTGGAGGTGAGGTGAAAACTGACCCCTCGCCCTGAGCACAGGCTCTGCTGCCTAGGGCCACACAGGGGAGCCTTCTGTAGGTGGCGGGCACAAGGCCCCTGAAGTCACTGGCTCAGTAGAAGCTTGGTTACATCCAGATGAAGAGAAGGTACAGGGGCCGGGGAGCGGTCCCTCGAGGAGGAGACAGCACCAAGCGTCCCCAGGAGCCTGCTGCCCCGTTCACTCCTAAACCTGGACACCACAGGAGCACGGGTGGGAATCCTGCCACTGCTTCTGGAAGAAGGTGGCCCTCGGCCTGGTCCAGGACATCAGGGTGACAAGCCCAGTGAGCAAGCTTGCTCCCAGGACCTGCGTCCTCATAGGAAAATGGGAGAGAATATGATCAGGTCTGAGCTCCAACAGGCACAGTGCTGGGCACAAAGGAGACATTCTCGAATTCTAGAACCTTCTCTGGCTCCTTCTGCCCCCTGGCAGCTTTGCAGACATGGGAAGGCAATTCTCATATTCGAACCTGGCCCTTCCTCACCCTGGTCTTCCTGTCTTCAGGCTAAATGCCCCAGGCCTTGAACAGATCCTTCCTCTGGACAAGCTGGGTCCCCCTGTGTGGCCTATGGTGTCACTGCCCATCGGGGGCCCCCTCCCCTTTGACAGGGGCCCCGTCGGTCGGCCCCACACAGGCTGTCATCACCCTCCTCATTGCTCTCAAAGCCGCACGCTGGTTTTGGAGCCTGGAACATCTGATATGTTTTCCCAACATGTGCTTCTCGTTTCAAAGAGCAGACCTGGCAGGTCAGCTCCTACGCTCCTGCCGGGCCTTCTGCCTCCTCCTTGCAGGAGGAAGTGTCTCTGAAGTTGATCTTGGGTGGCTGTTCCCAAATAACTGGGCTGGAGGAGCTCCGAAGAAGCAAGAGGGACAAGCCCTGGTCTCTGGCAGCTTCGGTTTCCCGATGATTTCTCCAAAGAGGTTTTTGTGCGAAGGCCGTGTCTGGAGCTCGGCGGGCTTCTCGCCGTGTTGACGGCTGTCCACAAGTCACCACATTTATCATGGGCAGGGAGAGGTCCCACCCAGCTTTCCACCCGTTTCCTGTGCCCAGCTGCCCCTCGCCGGCCTGTGCCCGGCCTGTGCCCCGCCTGCCGCCGCCGCCAGCCCCAGGCAGGGCTGGGCCTCCACCGTCTGCTCTTCCCCGGCATCCAGTGTAGACAGGACTTTGGGCTCTGCGTCGGAACGCCCTGTTCCCTGCGAGTTCCACCTCCCAGCGAAAGTAGCAGGAAAGGCAAAGCGGTGGGAGGGCGCAGCAGCCGGTTCAAAGCCCAGCTTCACGGAGCGTGGCCTGGGAGAGCTCGGGGTGGTCCTCACGGAGCCTCGGTGGTGTCACGGGTACATTGGAAGTTACTGCAGCACCATTTCATCGATGGAGTCGCATCTGGCACAGAGTGGGAACTCCCCATAGGCCGTTATAGTTGTTGCTGCTCTTTTCTGCTTGTTATGCTAACCCCATCAAACAGAGCTTTCCGCTTCTCTAACTTCTACTTACTTAAGCTGTCACAGCCTCGCGCCTGGGCATATGGAGGGCTGTGTGTTTCTAGGGAGAGGGCTTATTAACTCCTTGTGGATGGGCGACTGAGAGATGAGCCCATCTTGGGCTAGCTAGAGCATCTCTCCAAGACTGCGGTCTGTAAAGGGGTCCCCTCTGCTGCCTGCCTCCCAGGGGCCCAAAGCCGGATGGAGGCTTCTGGTCCAGGTGGCTTGAGATTGGGGCGAGAGGCATAGACCCCCACCTGCCCTTTGCCAGGAGGTGTCTCTGACCAGACTCAGCCTTTATTCACACTTCCAGGAATGGGAGCCCAAAGTGCCCTCCCCCTGCCCCGCCTCACTGGGTCCAACTAAACTCATTGCAGAGATGGGGAAACTGAGGTTGGATGTCCCTGAGGCAATCAAGGAGCTAAAGACAGTGGCAGAGGGGCCAAGCCAAATGCGGGGTCCCCTTGCCAGCAGCTGGAGACCGCAGCAGACCTCCGTCACCAGCTAAAGGTCAGACCCAGCGGCCGGGAACTGCAAAGGGCCAGCTCCCTGACCTTTCTGGGCTAATAAGGAGGAATAGTTGATGCCATAAAACATTTCATTATTAAAGCAACCAGAAAAACCTTCACGGAGGTGCAGCCAACAGGCTTCCTCAATTAGCATGGACACGGGGGGCCCCCCCATCCTCTCCAGGCCGCCCACCCCTGCTTCCAGAAGCCAAGCAGAGGCTGGGCCCAAACCGCAGCCTCCCGGGCAGGGAAGGGCTGGGAGTGAGCACAGGGCTCTGATGAGTGCTTGTTTTCCACCGGCTGCTCTGTCATGGTGCCGCACCCTGCGCTGGGCCCTGGGTCAGGGAGACGTGGGACCCGGATCCCACCTTGGAGGAGTTCTGGCGGGGACGGGGTGGGGTGGGGCAAATAAGCGCAATGAGGAACCACAGTGGGCTGGGGGCTAGCCCGGCTGGGGTCTCCAGGAAGCCTTCCTGGAGGAGAGGACATGATGGGAGCCGAGTGCTAGGGTGGATGGAGTTGAGGAGCCTGGTAAAGGAGTTAGCTGGAAGCTTCTAGAAACCTAGCTCAGCCCATCACTTCTGGGAGCTCCTTACAAATCTCATCCCGTTGCTGCTGGAGGCAGGCAGAGTCGGCTGCTGTTGCTGGCAGCCAAGCTCCCTACAGCACACGGCCCAGGTCCCCGTGTCCCCTCCGGGCCTCAGCGAGCAGCCTTCCTCCTGCTCTTGGCGCTTGTCTTCTCCCCCAGAGCTGCCTCCGCTCCCTCCCTGCTTCCTTCCCGCCCACAGGGAAGGACGGCATTTCCTGCGCTTTCTCTCTACGAGGCCGAGGCCGGCTCCAGACCCTGACTGCCTGTCTTCACAGGGCTTGCCCAGAAAGCCAAGGCAGGAGCTCCTGTGCCAGGCCTCTCTGAGCTCAGTCTCAGGACAGCAGGGGTGAAGAGGCAGGGAGGGGGGTGAGCGAGCAGAAGGCAGTGTGATCCTGAGCTCCCCGCGGCTCCCTGAGCCCCTGTCCTCGTCTCCAAGCCCCTGAGGCCATCTCCAGAGAAGCTGCCAGAAATGATGGCATGCCTGGGCATCACTTGCCACACATCCAGGCGTGCACCTGAGTCTCAGCCCCAGCCCAGCAGGAACCCCTCGGGCCCAAGGACAAGCAGCCCGGAGCAGCAGCAACCTGGCCACCCGGCCATAGGACAGTGAGCTGCCCAGAAGGGCCTCCCAGGCAGAAAGTGAGCAAGGTTGAGGAGGTCACGGCGGGCCACAGGCACACAGGGCCCAGCACCCCGTTAGGGTTTTCTCGGGCAGATACCAAAGCAGCCCACCACGAGGAGGCCTGAGTCTGGATTCCGCCCAGCCCTGGCCTCTAGTCTCCTACTCGTTCAGGTGCAAAACCCACACCCAGCCCCGCTCCCTCTGCCCCCTGCAGTCCAGCTGTTGCTTCCTCTGAAGTTCCTCTCTGCCCCCAGAGCAGAGGGGTTGTCAGGGCCACCGCGAGGGAGCAACATCATTGAGATATGCAGCTGGCTCCTCCTGGGCCCGGAGAGGGCTTTTCCTTCCAGATTCCCATCCTAGGGTACCACACCTCCTCAGGGGGTCAGGGGCGGTCAGCCTGACGCAGGATTTCAGAGGACCCTACACTTCACCTTGAACACGGCTCCCAGGACTAGAGAGACCCCAGAGGCCCTCTGTCCCCCATTCCCTTTTCCTTCAAGCCCACCACACTCAACGTTTCCCTCATACCACCTCTGAGCTGAGCCAACCTGCGCTCACCCGGGGCCCCTGCACCCATCTGTGCCCAGTGTGAGCCGGAGCCACTGCGCTCTGGTGCACTGACCACACGCGGCGGTAAATAGTTTCTTATGGGGGGGGAGGCTGAAAGACCCAATGTCCTTCATGCAAGCTCATTTTCTCGGAAGGGGATTGAAAACGCATTTGTAATATCTTTGTCCCCAGTGAAAAATGCCCCTGCCACTGTTTCTGGATGTGTAGGGTCATTTGTTGCTGCCTTCTGGTGATGTCCCAAACCCAGACGTGGTGTTACGCCACAACGAGCCCCAGGGCTGACCTGGGCCAGGGCTGAGACCAGGTCAGGGGCATGGAGGGGGAGCTGGCCAGACCTCAGCCCCCCTCCACGCTCACGGGACACACAGCCGTGTCCTGGCGTCCGGTGTCCACCCTCACTGGGCCTACGCAGAACCCCCAGTGTCTCCTCACTGTCCTCTGAGTGGCCTCGCTGTCTCCCACCTCCGGGCATTTGCACAGGCTGTGCCCCCACCTGTTTAGCAGACCCTCCCCCTCCAGCCCTCCCCTTGCCTGAGAGGCACACCATCCCTACACCCAGGGATACCCCCTCAGGTCGTCATCATGTGGCTGCTTTCCTAATCCTCTGGGCGGGTGGGACATGAGCTCCCCGGGAGAGGAAGGGGGCCCTGTCTCTGATGATCTGCTGTTGAGTTGATGAGCCTGTAGCATCTCACCAGCACCACAACCACACAGGTTGTTATCTTCCTTCAAGAGATGGAAGGCACTGGAGCTCAGAGAGTTTAAGCACCCAGCCCCAGGTCACACAGCACATGACAGGGCCAGAACTCAGCCTCTGTCCTCCAGACTCCTTCTCTTGCCCCAATTCTGCTCTGAGTTGCCTCCTCCTGGTGCAGGGCAGGCCAGGAAGGCTCCAGATGTGTATGATGTGACCCTGGAGCCCCGATGGCTCCTCCCGGCTCATCTGGAATGGGGGGTCTGAGTCTCCAAACCTGCAGAGTGCCTCCCGGGGTGCAGCACAGCCCGGCCACCTGTGATTAATTTTCCCGTCCTCATTAATTCCCGGATTTCGCCCTCTCATTACAAGGTGGTGGGCGGCGCTGCTGGGGCGAGGGCCTGCCTGGCTCCGAGGCGCGGTTCCGGGAAGGCCTGGGACTCCTAATTGCCTCGCCTGGCCTCGGACCGGCTCATTAGAGGTAATGAAATCCGGGAGCCCAGGGCAGAGGGAAGCACTGTGTCCCTCCAGAGAGGCGAACAAGCAGGAACTCTTCAGAAGAAAAACACCCCAAGAAGCAGGGGTGCAGAGAGCCTGGTCAGGCTGCGGAGGTGGGGACTGGACCCCATGGGGCCACAGGAAGAAGTGGGTGGGGGGCCAGGCCTCCAGGACGTGATCCCTGTCCTGAGGAGGGGTCCAGCTCCTCCTCCCAATGCTCCATGTTAGTTACCTTTCCTGAAAAGAGCAGGTCCTGTGGCACCAGCCCCACCCACCCATCCCACTTAGGAGAGGCACCCCTCTCCATCCCACTGCTTCGCAGGGCAAGCTCATCCCCTCCTTGGGTAGGCAGGGCTCCAGCTTCCTCCCTGGCCTCGGTCTCCAGTCTCGTCCCTGTCCTTTCCTTGTCCACTGGGAGAGAGCCCTCTAGAACCCATCTGGCTCCCCAGTGCCCCTGGGACAAAGCCACACTCCTCAGCTCCACGTTTGGTCCTCCAGGGTCCAGCCTCAACTCTCAGGATGCTCGGCCTCCAGGCTAGGCAACTTCCCTCTGGTCCTCTTCCACCTGCTGCCTCTGCTCATGCCACACGGGCCCTGGATTCCCCATCCAGTCTCATGGGGAGGAGCATGGCCATCTGCTCCAGCAGAAGGCTCCCAGGCTCCCGCCCAGGGCCAGCTCCCTGCTGGGGGCTCCCCTGCACTTGATCCAGACCTTTCTCGTGCCCACCCCACCTGTCCCCACTGTTCCTGTTTGCATGGTGGCCTCTCCATCCCTCACTGATCAGTTTCTCTCCAGGTCCCCAATGACATCCAGCCCAGCCTGTGTACTCAGCAGGAGCATAACAAGTGCATGCTGGCATGAATTGACAATGCCTTCTCGCCACTGTCTCCCTGGGCCTTGTTCTGTGGCTCCTGCCCCTCTGTGCTTCTCCGGAGCTGGCCCCACCCGATGTGCACTGCCGCCCCACCCACCCCACTCACGTGGCCTGGATGTGGAGAAGCTGGGGAGCTGGGCTGGGGCTGCCTGTGTGGCTGGCTCCAGGCCCGGTGACGGTGACAATGGCCACTTCCCCTCAGGGCCCTCATGGGAGCTGGGAGGGGCCGGAGTGGCCGATTTCTCAGCCTCATCCTCTGCGTCTTCCACAGCATCGCTGACTCTGCCCCGCGCATGCTGGGGGAGCCTCGTCGGGTTTGGTCTGTGTTAGTTTCCTCATGCTGCTGTAAGCCACCACCACACACGCAGGAACTGACCATACACACTGACCACCTTGCCGTTCTCAAGGCCAGAAGTCCAACGGGGGTCTCAGTGGGCTGGTGTTGACGTCTTGGCAGGGCTGGTTCTTTCTGGAGGCTCAGGAGGAGAACCCGTGTCCTGGCCTTTTCCAGCTGCCGGAGGCCGCCGCGCTCCTTGGCTCGCAGCCCCTTCCTGCTTCTTTAAAGCCTGCAATGGCCAGTCGAGTCTTCCTCCCATCACATCACTCTGACCCTGACCCTCTTGCCTCTCTCTGTGCCTTATGACGACCCTGTGACGACATGGGGCCCAACTAGACAACCCAGGATCATCTCCCCATCTCGAGATTCTTAACTTCACCCCGTCAGGTGACATACTCACGGGTTCCAGGAAATAGGCCATGGACGTCTTCTGGGCCGTTATTCTGCTGACCACAATCTGGCCCTACCTGAAATTGTTTTAGGAAGCCCAGAGGTCTGGAGGAAACTGGAGGGGGCCACCCCAGTGGGCACTGGTGACTCTGGCCCACACGTCCTATTCAGGCCCAGCATGGAGGAGCTGGGCTGGCCAGAGGCCCCTTGTCAGTGCCGAGTGGGTCGTCTCCATGTGGGCAGAGACGGGGGCCAGATGGCAGAGAAAGTTCCCGTCTGTGCAGCTGGCCGCAGCCCTGTCTCCTGGCTTCAGGCAGCCCTGCTGCCCCCCAGGCCACCTGCGGGCGGTGGGGGTGGGGCCTGTGGGGAGCTCCGGGCTCTGGCAGCCCTCACCCGCCAGCCTGCTGCCTACCTTGGCCATGCCGACAGCTTCCCTGGAGTGACCTGGGTGTCCTCTGACGCCCATCAGCATTTCAGGCAAATGGGATCTGTGTCTTCTGGACCCGGCCCTGCAAATCAGCGTCCTCGAGGTGGCCTTGTCTCTACTGGGACGTCGCATGTTTTGCAGGCACGGCATCCAAGCGGACCTGGAAACAGCCCCTGTCGGCACATCAGATGTCCTAGGCCGAGCTCACAGGCCAGTTCCTCATTCCGCCTAGAAGACTCTTACCCAGGCACATGCGTGCAGGCTGTATTTCTGGGATAGCTCCTGTCTCTTCTCTTGCTGACTGTGGAGATGTGGCCTAGTAACGTGGTTCCGGCTCACCTCCTCCAAGGGTCCCCCGAGCTCCTCCCCTACCTCTGACTCCTCCAGGCGTCTGTGCTCTGCCTGCCCAATGGGACCTGAGCTCCTGCAGGCTGGTCCCTCGGCCTCCCTGTCCCTGGGCACAGGGGGCCTGGCTCAGAGAGGGGTGCCTAGTGTGCATTTGCAGACTGGCTGCAGGGACAGAATATCCCCAGTGCTGGCTGACCCCCAGGCTGGCCAGATGGGCCCATCCTGGCCCCTAGGTCTTCAGGGAGAAGGGCCTTCTGAAACTCACCAGATGTGGGAGGCTGAGCACGTTTACAGGACTAGATAGGGGACCAGGCTACGCAGTGGGGCCCAAAACCCAAACTCCCAGCCCCGGAGCCTGTCGGGCTCCCCTGTCTCTCCTGGCCCTTGCAGCCAGCCCCACACTTCGCTTTAGAGGATGTCCCCACTCACCGTGGATACCATCATTGCCCTTTCTCCCTCTGCATTACTTGGCGACTGCAGGATCAAGCAGAGAGATCTCTCCGGTGGAATGGAAGCAAGAACCACGGGTCCTGGAGCAGTCCTGGGTGCAGTGCCGGGCTCAGCGTGCGGCCACTGTGGCCGCACCAATGTCCTGGGGGTCTGGCATCACGGTTTTGATTTGCATTTCCCTCATGACTAATGACCATGCTGGGCATCTTTTCATGTGCTTCTTGGCCGTTTGTATATCTTCCTTGAAGGAATGTCTAACCCAATCATTTGCACGTTTTTAAATTGAGGTATTTGATTTTTATTATTCAGTTGTTATAAGTCTTTATATGTTCTGGATGCTGGAAATTTATCAGACATATGATTTGCAAATACTTCTTCCCATTAGTGAGATTTCTTTTTACTTTCTTGATAGTGTCCTTGGAAGCACAACTGTTTTTAATTGGGATAAAATCCAGTTTATCTATTTTTTCTCTGCTTGTACTTTACATGTCATAGCTAGGAAACTATTGTCTAATTCTAGGTGAGGAGGATGTGTACTTGTGTTTTCTTCTAAGAGTTTAATAGTTTTAGATCCTCTTAAATTAGGCCTTTGATCACTTTAGGTTGATTTTGTATATGGTGTGAGGTAGGGTCCCAATGCCATTTTTGTGTGTGTGGATATCTAGTTCTATGGGCACCATTTGTTGCAGAGATTGTTCTCTGACCATTGAATTTTCTTGGCACCATTCTCAAGCATCATAAACGTACATGTAAGGGTTAATTTCTACTCTCAGATCTATTCTATTGATCTGTATGCCTCTTCTGATACTAGTACCACATTCGTGATGACTTTAGCTTTGTAGTAACTTTTGAAATCATGGAGTGTGAGTCCTCCAACTTTATTTTTCTTTCTCAAGATTACTTGGGTTACTCTGGGCTCTTGCATTTCTGTATGAATTTTAGGATCGGCTTCTCAATGTCTGAGAAATGCCAGCTAGGATTTTGATAGAGATTGCACTGACTCTGTATCAATTTGGGGATTATTCCCATCGTAACAATATTAGCTCTTCCAGTCTATGAACACGGGATATCGCTCCATTTATTTAGGACTTTAATTTCTTTCAGTGATGTTTTGTTGTTTTCAATGTACAAGCCTGACACTTCTTTTGTTACATTTATTCTTAATTATTTTATACTTCTTGAAATTATTGCAAATGGAATTGTTTTCTTAGTTTCATTTTTGGCTTTTTCAATGATACTGTGTAGAAATACAATCGATTCTTGTATATTGATTTTGTATCCTGCAATGTTGCTGAACTTATTAGGTCTAATACTCTGTGTGTGTGTGTGTGTTCCTTAGGATTTTCTATATACAAATCATATCATTCTTAAATAAAGATAGTTCCATTTCTTCCTTTACAATCGGAATGCTTTTATTTTCTATTTTTTGCTTAATTTCCCTTGCTAAAACCTCCAGCACAGTGTTGAGCAGAGGTGGAGAAAGCAGGCATCCTTGTCTTGCTTCTCCCTTCAGGGGGAAGCTTTCAGTCTTTCGCCATGAGCCGTGAGTTTTTCATAGACATTCCTTACTAGCTTGAGAAAGTTCCCTTCTATTTCAACTTTGTTAAGTGAAACATAAAAAGGGATTATAATAGGGCATTTGACTTTTTTCAAATTCTTTTTTGTGTCTTTTGAGACGATCATGTGGTTTTTATCCTTTATTCTCTCAATATAGTGTATTACATTGATTGACTTTGGGATGTTAAAGCAACCTTGCGTAACTGGGATAATCCCACTGTGTCATTGTGTATCATCCTTTTTATATCTTGTTGGATTTGGTTTGCTAGCATTTTACGGGGTTTTTTTTGTGTCTATATTCACAAGAGATATCAATTTGTAGTTTTCTTGTCATGTCTTCATCTGGTTTTGGTATCAGACAAGACTGGTCTCATAGACGAGTGGGAGGTGTTCGGTCCTGTTCTGTTTTTCGGAAGATTTTCTGAATGATTAGTGTTAATTCTTCCTTAAGCTTTTGGTAGAGGTCATCAGTGAAGCCATCTGGTCCTGGGATTTTCTTTGTGAGAAGTTTATTATTATTATTAATTCCATCTCTATTTGTTATAGGTCTCTTCAGATTTTCTATTTCTTCTTGAGTTAGTTTCAGTGGTTCATGCCTATCTAGGAATTTGTACATTTCATTTGGGTTATCTAATTTATTGACATCCAATTGTTTATTGTATTCCCTTACCTTTTATTCTGCAAGGGCAGTAGTAATGTCCCCTCCTTCATTCCGGACTTTGGAAATTTGAGTCTTCTCTCTCTGGTGTTTTTGTGTTTTGTTTTTTTTGTTTTGGTCAGTCCAGCTAAACGTCTGTCAATTTTGCTGAGCTTTTCAAAAAAGCAACTTTTGGTGCCACTGATTATTTTCCTGTTCTCTATTTCAGTATTTTATTATTTGCTTCCTTAAACTTACTTTTGAGTTTAGTTTAGTCTTATTTTTCTAGATTCTTCAGATAGAAGTTTAGGTTATTAATTTGAGATCCTTCTACTTTTTTTAATATCAGCATTCACATCCATAAATTTCCCTTGAGGCACTACTTTGACTGCATCTCATAAGTTTTGCACGTTGTGTTTTCATTTTCCACCATCTCAAAGTGTTTTCTAATTTCCCTTGTGATTTCTTCTTTGACCCATTGGTTAATTAGGAGTGTATTTAATTTCCACATATTTGCAAATCTCCCAAATTTCCTGTCATTGATTTCTAATTTCATTCCATTGTGGTCAGAGAATATGCTTTGTACAATTTAAATTCTTTTAAATGTCTTGAGAATTGTTTTATTGTCTAACAGATGGCCTATGCTGGAGATTATTTCACATGCATTTGAGAAGAATGTATATTCTGGTGGTGTTGGGTGGACATTCTATAGATATTGCCTAGGTCTAGCTGCTTCATATTGTTGTTCAAATTCTTTATTTTCTTTTTCTTTCTGATTGTTCTATCCATTATTGAAAGTGGAGTATTGAAGTCTCCCCCTACTAATTTTGATTTTCCTATTTATCCCTTCATTTTTCTTGTGAGGCGCACATATGTTTATGACTGTCATATCTTCTTAATGGATTGACCCTTGTATCACTACAAAATTTTGTCTCTAGTAACAATTTTTTGTCTGAAAGTCTGTTCTGTCTGGTGTCAGTATAACCACTCCAGCTCTTTTTCGGTTGTATGGCATATTTCTTTTCCATCTTTTTACTTTCGATCTATCTGATTTTTTAAATCTAAAGTATGTCTCTCGTAAACTGAATATAATTGGGTCACACTTTTTAGCTCATTCTGTCAATACATGCCTTTCAATTGGAATGTTTAATCCATTTACATTTAATATAATTTCTGATAAGGTCATATTTATGCCTGTCGTTTGCTCTTTGCCTTCTATATGTCACGCTTTTTCTGTTGCTCTCTTGCTCCATTACTGCCCTCTTTTGTGTTAAGATGTTTTCTAATGTACAATTTTAATTCCCTTATTGTTTCTTTTACTCTATATTTTTGAGTTATTAGTATTTATTTGGGATTACAGTTAATATCTCTACTTATAACAATCTACTTCAATTTTACTAACTTAATTTGAGTAGTATACAAAACCCTTGCTCCTTTATACCCCACTTCCTTCCCATTCCTTTGTGCTATTATCATAAAAATTACATTATATACATAGCATGCCCATCAACATAGACTTATAGTTATTGCTTTATGCAGTTGTCTTTTTAATTAAATAGAAGGAAACTTATGCAGAATAGTTTCACTGCCCTGTGCTCAGCTTATTTATCCCTCCTTTTCCACTAACCCCTGGCAACTACTGATCTTTTTACTGTCTCCAAAGTTTTGCCTGTTCCAGAATGCCAAATGGTTGGAATCATAGGGTATCTCCTCTTTTCAGATTGGCTTCTTTTACTTAGTAATAGGCATTTAAGTTTCCTCCATATCTTTTCATGGATTGATACCTCATTTCATTTTACAACTGACTAATATTCCCTTGTCTGGACATACCACAGTTTATTTATTCATTTACCTACTGTAGGACATCTTCGTTGCTTCCAGGTTTTGGCAATTATGAATAAGCTGCTATAAACATGTGGGTGTATGTTTTTGTGTACATAACTTTTCAACTCCTTTGGGTAAATACCAAAGAGTGTGATTGCTGGATCACATGGTAAGAGTATGTCTAGTTTTGTAAGAAACCACAAACCTGTCTTCCGAAGTGGCTGTACCATGTTGCGTTCCCACCAGCAATGACTGAGAATTCTTGCTGCTCCACATCCTTGCCAGCATTTGGTGTTACCAGTGTTCCAGATTTTGGGTTTTTTTAAAAGGTACATAGTGATATTTCATTGTTGTCTTAACTTGGATTTCCCTGATGACATGTGATGTGGAGCATCTTTTCATATGCTATTTGCCATTTGTATATCTTCTTTGGTGAGATGTCTGTTAAGGTTTTCAATCCATTTTTTAATTAGATTGTTTGTTCTCTCATTGCTGAGTTTTGAGAGTTCTATGTATATGTTGGATAACAGTCCTTTGTCAGATGTGTCCTTTGCCAATATTTTCTCCCAGCCTGTGGCTTATCTATTCATTCTCTCGTCAGTGTCTCTCACAGAGCAGAAATTTTTGATTTGAATGAAGTCCGAAGTCCAGCATACCCTTTCTTTCTGTCATGAATTGCACCTTTGGTGCTGATCTAAAAAGTCCTCGCTAAACCCAAGGCCACTTAGCTTTTATTCGATGCTATCTTCTGGGAGTTTTGTAGTTTTGCGTCTTACCTTTAGGTCTGTGACCCACTCTGAGTCAACTTGCTGAAGCTTTACAGTAAGTCAGGTGGTGTCAGGCCTCCGGTTTTGTTCTCCTTCAATAATGTGTTGGCTGTTGCTATGGTCCAAATGTTCGTGTCCCCCCCGAAATTCACATGTTGGAATCTGAATGCCCAATGTGATGGCGTTAGAAGATGGGGCCTTTGGAAGGTGATTAAGTCATGAGAGTGAAACCCTCATGAACGAGATTAAAGCTCAAGTTCTCCCACAGACTCCTCCCAGCCCCTTCTGCCATGTGAGGATACAATGAGAAGTCAGTGATCCAGAAAAGGGACATCACCTGACTCTGCCGGCACCCTGTTCTCATACTTCCAGCTTCTAGAACTATGAGAAATAAAAAACTGTTGTCTATAAGCCACCCAGTCTATCGTATTCTGCTATACCAGCCCAAAAAGACTAGGCCAGCTGTTCTGGGTCTTTTGCCTCTCCAGGTAAACTTTAGAATTAGTTTGTCTATATATACGCAACAACTTTCTGGGATTTTGATTGAGATTACATTGAATTTATAGATCAAGTTGGGAAACTGACATCTTGACGATATTGAGTCTTCCCATCCATGAACGTGGACTATTTCTCCATTTATTTATTTCTACTTTGATTTCAGCATTGGAGTTTTATAGTTTTCCTCATATAGATCTTTTACATATTTTGTTAAGTTTATACCCAAGTATTTTATTTTTCGTAGTGCTAATGTAAATGGTATTGGGTTTGTAATTTCAAGTTCCCCTTGTTCATTGCTGGTATGTAGGGAAGCAACGGACTTTTCTATATTAACCTTGTATCCTACAAGCTTGCTGTGATCACTTATAAGTTCTAGGAACTTTTTATTGATTCGTTTGGACTTTCTACATAACAATCATGTAATCTGTGAACAAAGACAGTTTTGTTTTTTCTTTCCCAAACTGTATACCTTTTTTCCTTTCCTTGTCTTATTGCATTTGCTAGAACTTCTAACACAATGTTGAAAAGCACTGGGGAGAGGGGACATCCTTGGCTTGTTCCTAGTCTTAGCAGGAAAGCTTCTCATTTCTCGGCATTAAGTACAATGTTGGCTGTAGGCTTTTTGAAGAGATTACTTACCAAGTTGAGGATTTGACCTCCATTCCTAGTATACTGAGAGTTTTTATCGTGAATGGGTATTGGATTTTGTCAAAAAAATGTTTTTTGCATCTATTGATATGATCATGTGATTGTTCTTCCTTAGTCTATTGATGTGATGGATTACATTAATTGATCTTTGAATGTTAACCTGCCTTTCATATTTGGGATAGACTCCAGTTGGTCATAGTATATAATTTCTTTGATACATTGTTGGATTTGATTTTTTAATATTTTGTTTGCTAATATTTGGTTGAGGATCATTGCATTTATGTTCACAAGAGATATTAGTCTTCAGTTTTCTTGTAATGTCTTTGTCTGGTTTTGGTATTAGGGGAATGCTGGCCTCATAAAATGAGCTAGAAAGGAGTTCCTCTGTTCCTACCCTCTGGAAGACATTGTAGAGAACTGGTACAATTTCTTCATTAAATGTTTGGTAAAATTCACCAGTGAACCCATCTGGGTCTGGTGCTTTCTGTTTTGGAAGGTTAGTAGTTATCAGTTCAATTTATTTAGTAGATATATGCCTATTTATATCATCTGTTTCTTTAAATGAGTTTTGCCAGATTACATCTCAAGAATTAGGTCTATTTCATCTAGGTTATCAAATGAGTGGGCATAGAGTAGTTCATAGTACTCCTTGATTATTCTTTTTTTTTTTTTTTTGAGGAAGGTTAGCCCTGAGCTAACATCTGCCACCAATCCTCCTCTTTTTGCTGAGGAAGACTGGCCCTGAGCTAACATCCATGCCCATCTCCCTCTACTTCATATGTGGGACGCCTGCCACAGCATGGCTTGCCAAGCAGTCCCATGTCCGCACCTGGGATCCGAATGGGTGAACCCCGGGCCGCCAAAGCGGAACGTGCGCACTTAACTGCTGTGCCACTGGGCTGGCCCTCCTTGATTATTCTTTTAACGTCCATGGAATCTGCAGTGATGTTCCCCCTTTCGTTTCTGATATTAGTAATTTGACACCTTTCTCTTTTTTCAGTTAGTCTGGATTATTGATCTTACTGATTTTTTCAAATAGCCAGCTTTTGGTTTCATTGATTTTCTATATTGATTTCCTGTTTTTAAGTTCATTGATTTCTGCTCTAATTTTTTTATCATTTTCCTCTTCTGCTTACTTTGAAGTTAATTTCTTCTTATTTTTCCAGTTTTTGGCATTATCCAGCTATTTTTCTGTAATTGATTTCTAGTTTAATTCCATTGTGGTCTGAGAGCAGGCATTGTATGATATCTATTCCTTAAATTTGTTAAGATGTGTTTTATGGCCCAGAATATGATCTGTCTTGGTGAATGTTCCACGGGAGCTTGAGTGTGTTCTGCTGTTGTTGGATGAAGTAGTCTTTCTTTCTTTCTTTCTTTCTTTTTCTTCATGTTGTAAACCTTTTTTGAAAACTGGACATTTACAATAATATAATGTGCTAACTTTGGAAATCAGATTCTCGCCCTTATCAGGTTTTGTTGTTACTGCTGTTTGCTGGGGTTTTGTGTGTGTGTGTGTGAGGAAGATTGTCCTTGAGCCAACATCTGTTGCCAGTCTCTCTCTATTTTATATGTAGGATGCCGCCACAGTGTGGCTTGATGAGCAGTCTGTGGGTCTGCGTCTGGGATCCAAACCTGCAAACCCTGGGACACCGAAGCTGAGCACGCGAAGTTAACCACTACAACACCAGGCCGGCCCCAGCTGTTTTTTTGTTTTGTTTTGCTTAGTGACTTTTCTTAACAAATTCTGTAAGGTACGTTCTTTGTCATTTGTGGCCACGGAAGTCTCTTCTCACTTAGCTTTGTGTTCAGTTAATGAGTGGACAGAGTTTTCCTTAAGCGCCTGGAAACTGTAAGTCTCCCAGTCTTTGGCAAGGGCTGTCCTGCCTCTGTTGGGACATTCCTTCAACACTCAACAAGGCAGTGGACAGCTCTGCCCTAGCCTTTACTTCCCATCCCCCAAATCAGCCAGAGGTGAGAGCTTCGGGCCTTCTCAGGTCCCTGAGCACGCACACAGCCTGCACGTGGCCTGCTGGATTCCCAGGAATACGCTGGAGCTTTTAAAATCTCCTGTGGACATCTCATTCTCCATCTTTTCCTTTTAAGCTTTCTAGAAAGCCTATTATTTGCTACAACTGTAACCCACTGCCTCGGGTGGCCATGAAGTTAAACATGTGCCTGTAATGTTTCCAATAAATGCTCTGGGGAAAAGGCTCTTTGTGCCAGGCGCACTCCCAGTCAGGTCAATAAAGATGGCCTTGCAAACCCGGTCTTTTAATGAACCATCAGCCTGGTTAAGTGATGACAATTCTCTGCTGATGAGATTTTGAAGTAGCTGCCACTCTATTGTCCCCTCCGCAGCCATCAAGCTGCTGGCCTTCGCGGTGATTGCGAGTTGCTAAATTCAAGGCTGCCACAGCGCTGGCAAAGGGGGATGGGAACAGCGTAAGTTAAGATGCTGCAAAGCTTGTTCTTCTCAAGAGCCAGACATTTTTCCTTGAATAAAGGCTCCTAGAATTGCTGCAAGCTTTGGGTCAGTTTCCAGAGTTCTGAAGAAGTTGGTCCTGCTAATTTTTGCCAGTTTTCACAGAGGAGAGAATTTTCAGAGGTCGATTTCCGCTGACATCGTCCTGTCTGTCTCTCACGATGCACGCAACAATGTTCCTTCCTACACCTCCAGGAGGAGGCTGTGGGGACGCCCGAGGCAGAAGCCCAGCCAGGGGCCTGGGGAGACGTCTGTGCTCTTCTCAGCCTCATTTTCCATAGCTGTAAAAAGAGATGTTCAGCAAAGACGATCCCAGAGGACATCTTCACCTCCAGTACCCTGTCTCGGCGCCTTGCTTGGAGACATCTTCAAAACGGAGAGGGAAGGTTTGTATTCTCAGCTTCCTAGAGCAGCAGCTTGCAACTTCTTTTCCATTCCCACTTAGAAATCCTCACCCAGTCAGACACCTGTGCAGACACATTTATTCACATGCGTTACGTGTGGTGCAAAAATTCCCCCAAGCACTAGCGACCGCTTCAGGGACGTACTCTGATTTTTCCCTTCGGTTTCCTTTCTTTGTAAAAATGTGTTGGTCACGACCCGCTAAAGTGACCTGTTGACCCACTGACGGATCATCGCGCACAGGTTGAAAATCCCGGCCCTCCAGGCCCCTGTCCAGGTGCTGGCGACTGTGACCTGAGTTGGGGAACGGATGCAGGAGAGCAGGCCGGCACGTGACAGCCCGAACTTAGCTGCAGCCAGAAGGTTTGGTCCTTAGGAGAGTGTTGATTTGGGGGTCTGGGGGAGTGGGGTGGCCCTGGAGCTCTGGGCAGACGGCCCTGGCGGAGAAGGACACTTCCCTGGGGTTCTCTGCCAGACAGATCTCATACGCAAGCTACTGGATCCACTTCCCTACTGCCCCGGATAAACCGTGTCTCCCCCAAGTTCACATGCTGAAGCCCAACCCCAATGCGATGGTATTTGGAGACTGGGCTTGTGGGAGGTAATTAGGTCACGAGAGCGAAGCCCTCTTGATGGGAGTGGTGCCCTTACAAAGGGTACAAGAGACCGGAGCTCTCTCTCCACCATGCGAGGACACAGCAAGAAGGCTGCCATCTGTGTGCCCCGGCTCGATAAACATCAGCCCCCTCCCCCTGACTTCTCACACGCTAAGCCGGGTATCTCGCTAACTCAGACCTAACCATGTTAACAAAAGCAACAACGCCATCGTCAAGGACTCACTACACACCAGGCACATAGATTAAACGCGAGCGGTATCAATTCACGGAATCCTCACAGTCCAGCGAAGGGGAGCCCATGACGCCCGAGAAGAATCAGACAACGGGGAGATGAAGCACCTTGAGCCAGGGGAGCGCTGAGAGAAGGGCCTGGTCTGGGCAGTCGGGTTGCAGGGCTCCCTGCATCGTCCAAGCGCAAGAAATGAGACTGAACTAGCCCCAACACGCACACACACACACACATACACCACACACGTTCATACACAGTACACAAATACACGCATACAGCACACACACAAACACCCCACATATATACACACACCCCCTACATACATATAGACTCGCACAAACGCATGTACACAGACACAGCAAACACACATTCATAGTCACGCATACACATGCACTCATTCACACGCAGACCGACTCACACACACGCTTGTCTACAGACACACACACATACACACTGTGATGGTTAATTTTATGAGTCAACATGGATGTGCCATGGGGCCCAGATATGTGGTCAAACCTCATTCTGATTGTTTCAGAGAGGGGGTTTTAGGTGAGGTTAACATTTACATCAGAAGACTCTGAGCAAAGCAGATTGCCCTCCACAACGTGGGTGGGCCGCATCCAATCAGGGGAAGGCCTGAATAGAATAAAGGCTGATTTCCCCAGAGCAAGCAGGAATTCTTCCAGCAGGCGGCCTTTGGACTCAAACTGCAATTCTGCCCTGGGTCTCCAGCCTGCCCGCCTATCCTGCAGACTGTGGGCTTCCCAAGCCTCCACGAGCACGGGAGCCAATCCCCTAAAATAGAGCACTCTCTCTCTCTCTCTCTCTACACATCCTGTTTGCTCTGTTTATCTGGAGAGCCCCAAAAAATACGTGCACATATGTATACACACATGCTGCAAATAGCCACACACACCACACACATATGTACTCACACTCACACACACACATGCTTACATAAGTGTGTTTTCTGCAAAACACATACCACAGATGCACACACCCCACACACATCCCCATCCACACACATCATGTATGTAGCACACACATAACGCATACCACACGCACACACACACCACACGTTGACAGGCATACACTCACACTCACTAAGCATATGTACACACACCCACACATCACAGTCCCGCAAACACACACACATCATGCCCCCAATCCCCACACACATGCGCGTGCACACGCATAACGGCCCACTGAGTGATCGACGAGCTGACAGGGACAGTCCACAGACCTCAGGGCACTGTCTGTGGATTAATGTCACTCCAGGTGGGGTCCGGATCCCACTTCTGAGGAGGGGCCTGTTTGTTTTCTTCTGGACTCCTAAAGAAAGGGTGCTGTCTTTGAACATGTCAAAAGTAAACTGGTATCCATACATATGGTCTTCGTTGTTGTTGAAGTCAGTGAAAAGGAAAGCCGGCATTGCAGCTCCTGGCATTGGAACCAGACGGCTCCTGAAGTGTTTCTGGCTCTCCTCTCCGTGGCTCATCCCATCTGATGACACCCCAGGCTTGGGCTCCCCTGCTTCAGCAGACAGAGGCAGAGGGGCGGGAGGGAGGGCTTCTTCTGGAAGGGCCTGGCCCCATCCCACCCTGGGCAAAGGCAGGAAGTCAGCAACGGTGGCTGAGCCCCGCGGGGGTCCCTCAGAGAGGATCCGAGCCCCTTCAGTGGGCTCAGATACCCATCACTTGGATCACAGTGCAACCCGAGTGAAAGAGAAGCAATTACAAAACATCTGCACGAACGTTTGCTTCAGCTTCTTCACACGTGGAAATGATGACATCCTTCCCGCAAACAAACAAAAATTTTCATTGACAGCAGAACTCTTAGCAGAAGGTTCCACGATCTCTATGGGAGTCTGACTTTCCCAGGGAAGAGCTAAATCCGAGAGCTCTCAGTCAGCGGCTCTCCCAGCCGGCTGCAGCGTGCGTGGGCTGGGCGGCCACGCTCCCCTGCCACATTTGGGAGACGTCATTCACCGAACGCGCTGTCCTGTTTGGGGGGCAGGGGATCTCACCGCTGCGTGTGACGCAGACCACAGCAGACAGGGCCAGGACGCCGGGGGGCCAGGGCAGTGAAGGGCACTGGGGGTGGCGATTCTGGACTATTCAACTGGGCAGGTTGGTTGACCCCCCAGCCTTTCACCCCAGACACCTACCTGAAGGAAGAAGGGAGGCGGGATGGCAGAGGACTCACTTGGGGCAGACGGTTTAACCCAGCAACACACCGCGAGGGCGAGGGTGGGAGCCCATTTTGCAGCTGAGGAAACTGAGGCTCAGGAAGATGGTCAAGCGTTTTTGTTAATGAAGAGGAAGGCGGCAGCTGCCTCCCCACTCTCTCCTCCTTGGGGCATCTCCTAGAGAACATAACAGGTCTGAGAAGAGGCCGCGCCCCTGGGTTTTACTGTGCAAGGTCACGGGCATCCTGGCCCTTAGAACTGACAGCGCACACCTCTGAGATGAGCTTAGAAGACCTCACGGTGTGTCCTATTGTCTCTCTGGGAGACTCGAGAAGGTTTCCTTGTTCTCTGGTCTGCACTACTGTACAAATCTGTTGAAATTCTGTCCAGACTTTGCAGTCACTTCGACGCTGCTACGTTAGGTGCCTGTAAACCTGGTCGCACTCACTCGAGATTAAACTGCATTGTCTCTTTGACATTGGGACAGAAAGTCTTTTCTTGGTAGGACTGTCTTATCTTATTTCTCCAACAGTAACTTGCCTGGGGCCACACAACGGCCATGGGGGCTATAACCCCCAAGTCTTGCCCCACCCTCAGCTCCCTATCACTCTGCTGTCGAGCCAGAGGGTCTTGGGAAGCCTGGGGGGGATATCTGGAATTGGAGGCGGCAACCTTTCTTTGTAGAGAGAGTCGACCTGCACAAAATGCTCTTACATGCTACCTTGGCCCAAAGGCCCGGTAAACTCAGCCGGCACCAACAAGCTGAAGACGGTGATGGTGCCATTGCCTGCACAGCCTCGTGCTGTGTCCACCGCGTGGCTACGGTGGCCACTTCCTGTAATGCTTGCCACCCACCCGCCTGCCTCTAGGAGACTGGCTCCTCTCACCGGGCGTGTTACCCTGGAGCTCCAGCCCAGTTGCTGTGCATCCCCATAGTTGGTTCCTTTCTGCGGCTGAGTGGCGCCCCGCGTCCGAGCAGCTTCTCTGCAGGCCGTCCTTGCCATGGGCAGCTCTGCGGGGCGCACGTCCAGCAGGACAGAGCTCGGCGCACCACACCCTCCATCTCTTCAGCTGCTGCTGTTTCCTGCTCTTCATCGCGAGTTTGCACTGAGTCAGACTTTACCCGTCGCTGTTCGGCAACATGAACACTATTATTATGGGCGCTTCAGCCTTCTTTTTCTGACTCAGCCTCTTCCTTCTGGCTTCATCGTGTACAGATGGATCCCTGGGAGAAAAGCTAATTGCATGTGGCTCCACGATTTCAGCTTGGTCCAACAAGCAGCGCGCATCTTAACACCGTCAACCATGTTATTTTTTAAAGTTGTGCATCTTTTAGGCATACACTACTCCAGCCTCTGGGTTTAGGGGGCTGGCTGTATCTTGCACAAAACTCTCCTTGCATGCGTTAATACTTGCCAAATGCGATTAGGGTTCCACCTCCATTTTGCACTTGCTCTCTACACATCCAGGTCACCAGAGATGGAATCAATGAGCGATGGAAGACGGGAGCATCAAAGACCAGGCAAGGACAGTCGCCGCCTGCGGAGTCTCAGAGATACACACTATAGCCAAAATGCGCCATCTCAATAAAGTCCACACTGTGTGAATACTGCTTTGAACTGCAGTGACTCAGAGCAACAGGGCGGCTGCACACAGGGGCTGGGCGACTGCTGCTCCACCACCGAGGGAAGTCCTGCAAGAAGGGGATCCTCCAGGTAGAAGGGGCTGTAAAAAGAACGTGTGCCCTTTGCTTCCTGTGCTGCAACAGCAGGGGATGCAGCCTTAGCTATGCGCACAGCAATCTGGGGACCACGAGGCAGCTGATTCTTCAGAGAGTGAGTGGAGGACTGGTTTTCACGTCCCTGTTAATGTCTTCTCTTCACCATCGGATAGTCTGCATACACAGTTCATAGAAAGAGTTCGTAACATACTCCAGACAAAGAGATGCAGCGGTCTGCATCATCAGATGCCCCTGTCCTCAGCATTCATTGCCCAGAGAGCCTGGCAGGATGCTTCATTCCAGTGTCTTCCACACGGGGCTCACAGCTCCTGAGCACTGTCGGCACCCTGAGCCACATCCCTGGGGCCAGAAGCCACCTTCCAGCACCAAGTGGCTCAAAATTATCTTTTAAGGAGATATTTTTGCATAAGAAAAAAATTATGCACATATTATACATACATATAAATTATGCAGACATT
This sequence comes from Equus quagga, assembly GCF_021613505.1. Taxonomy (NCBI): domain Eukaryota; kingdom Metazoa; phylum Chordata; class Mammalia; order Perissodactyla; family Equidae; genus Equus; species Equus quagga. Next base: position 41,585,660 of record NC_060286.1, read on the forward strand.
ATGTAGATTATGCATATATATACAATCTATATACACACAGTTACCACTCCCAGTGCTCTTCATTCCATTGCATAAGTCCTGACATCCATCTGGTGTCCATTTCCTTCTGCTGGAAGGATTTCCTTTCTTATTTCTTGCAGTGCAGCTCTGCTGGTCATGAATTCTTTCTGCTTTTTCATGTCTAAATAAGTCTTTATTTTGCCTCCATTTTTGAAAGTTATTTTCCTGTGTATAGAATAGAAAGTTGATGATTTTTCTTGCCGTATGTTGATGTTTTCCCATTGTCTTCTTACTTGCGTTGTTTCTGACGAGACACCTGCCTTGCCTTTGCTTTCGTTTCTCTCTGCTTCCTGTGCCCTTTTCTCTGGCTGTTCCTAAGATTTGTCTTTATCATTAGTTTTGAGCCAATTAGGCGAGGATGTGGCTGGTGTGGCTTTCTCCGTGTTTCTTGTGCTTGGGGTTCACTGGACCTCTGTGTGTATAGTTTTTCATCAACTTTGTAAAATGTTCTGCAGTTATTTTTTCAAACATTTTTTCCTGCTCCTCCTTCCTTGCTTCAGGGACAATTTTTCACGGACACTGAGCCACTGGAAGCTATGTCACAGGTTCCTGACGCTCTGTTTATTTTTTCAATCTTTTTTTTCCCTGTTTCATTTTGGCTAGTTTCTATCACTACATCTTCAAGTCAACTAATCTTTTCTCCTACAGTGTTTGGTCGTCTGTTAGTCCTACCTGGTGTATTCTTCATCTCAGACGTAGTATTTTCAGCCCCTGACGTTGGACTTGCATCTCTTTTTTTATCTTCCATACCTCTACTTAACATCTTCAGTCTTTCCTTCAGCTTTCAGAACATAGAATAGAACTAAAAATAACTATTTTTATATCCTGTTTATTGATTCTATCATCTCTGATTGAGTGTTCTTCTCATTATAGGTCGTTTTCACCTGGGTAATTTTTTATTGGATCCTAGACACTGTCAATTTTACCTTGTCAGATGCCAGATATGTTTCTGCCCCTATAAACACCGTTGAGCTCTGCTCTCAGAGTTATTTAGAAACAGTTTGATCCTTTCAAGGCTTGGCTTTAAGTTCCATTGGGTAGACCCAGAACATCATTTCGATCTAAACTAGGGTTAATTTGACTCCACTCCTGGGCCAATGTCCTTCTGAGGGCTCTACCCAATGCCCATGAGCGAGAAGACTTTCCAGGCAGGCAAGTGGGAATGGCGCTCTTCCCGGCCCTGGGTGAGTGTGGGGGCTGCTGTCTCTAGTCCTTGTAGGTGATTCTCTTCCTGCCCGGGGCAGTGTGCTCACACACGTGTGCTCATCATCCCCCACTGAATACTCATGGAGGACCCTCTGGAGATCTCTGAACACCCCCTCTACAAATCTCTCTCTCCTCCATCACTCTGCCTGTGGGCCCCAGCTGCCTCAGCTCCTCAAAATCCCAGTCCCGTCTTCTCAATTCGGGAAGACCCAAGCTCTGTCTGGTCCCCCTCCCTGTGCCGTGGCCTGGAAACCCTCTCCAGGCAGTGAGCTGGGGCAATCAGGCTCACATGGTTTGTCTCCTGTCTCTCAGGGATTACTGTCTTGAACTGTTTATCGTCCAATGTCTGAAAACTGTTGATTGCATATATTTTGTCCAGACTTTTAATCGTTTCAGGCAGGAGGGTAAATCTAGGCTTGTTATCCTGTCTTGGCCAGAGGTAAAAGTTCATTGAATATCTGCTGGATGTCAAATAGTTACCAAGTGCCAAAGACTACTGAATGTCAGGTAGTCTTCTGTACATTTGGAATGCGTCAGAGGACAAAACACAACATCTCCACCCCAGGGAGAGCAGGGGTGGTCAGAAAATACAAAATAAACGTAAGAAATCAATGAATTAGATATCATATTACACTAGTTTGCTGGGGATGCTCCAACAGACACCACGGCCTGGGGACTTCAACAACAGACACGGATTTTCTCACAGTGCTGGAGGCTACAAGTCCGGGATCTAGGTGTCAGCAGGGCTGGCTTCTCCCGAGGCATCTCTCTTTGCCTTGCAGATGGCCTCCTTCCCCCTGCGTCCTCACACGGTCGTCCCTCCGTGCGTGTCTGAGTCCTCTCCTCCTCTTCCAGGATGCCAGTCCTACGGGTTAGGGCCCACCCTTATGATCTCATTCCACCATAACCACTCTGTAAAGGTCCTATCTCCAAATACAGTCACATTCTAAGGTCCTGGGGGTTGGGACTTGAACACACGGATGGCACAGGGGTGGGGTGGGGACAACTCAGCCCATAGCAAGTATGTTGGAAGGTGGTAAGTGCTGCAGAAAAAAGAAAAAAGCAGAGCAGGTTTAGGGGGATCAGGGTGCTGAATGGGGTACATTTTAAATAGGGCAGTAGGGTAGGTCTTACGGAGAAGGTGACATTTCTGCTCCCTCCCCTCTGCCCCCATGCAAACCCTAGTGTGAACGGAAGGATTCTAGAGCCCCAGAAAACCAGAACGGCTTCTCTGAAGAGCCTCCTTCCAAATCTTGTTTTCCTGAAGGCTGCCCCCGCCCTTAGGAGAGCCCGCTGCTGCCCCAAGGCCGGGAGGGGCACGGAAAGGAATAACTGATGGTGAGCGGGGCTTCTCCAACGGCACGCAGGTCCCGGGCCCCGTCCAAGCCATAATTAATTGGTACACATGCTGTGAGAGTTTACAAATGTTTATTCTACAAAATCGAGGACTCAGATCCAATGAGAAAACGCCTCTCTCCTGGCGAGTGTCTGGGGCTGACCAGTGACTGAGGGCAGCTGAGCTCAACAGCTCACACCGCTCGAGACGACGTGTCAGGAAGGCCATCTTCTGTGTCTGAAATGTGCAGGGTTTCCACGGTTGAGGCTGGTGGGCGGCGGTCCCTTCCCTCCCTCTGGACGCGGGCACAGCTTTGCAGACATGAGTGGTGTCCCTGGATGAGAGCCGTGCCTTGGGGTCACCCTCAAGGGGGGCTCCTACCTGACCGCAGTGGCTCTTCCTTCCCAGGGGTCAGTGTGCACGCTGTCCTCTCCATCACTGGCCAGGTCCCCACATCATGAAGCACGGGGGCCTTTCTTCCAGGCTCCTGGTCACAGCCTGCCTCCCACACTTGGGCTTCACAGGCAGAGTCCCCGGTTCCTGCCACAGCACCAGCCCTGCAGACACACCCATCCCACAGCCAGTCTGACCCGCGCTCCTCGACCTTCATGCCAGCGACCACCCTGAGACCCCTCGGCTGCCACCCGGATCCTCACCCTGCGCTGCCTTCCTGTGCCCACCGGTCCTCGGCTGCACAAGCGCTTGGCCTCGAAACCTTCTGCCTGTGCCGCCTCCAGTCTGTAACCCTGCAGTCCGGACATGACATGCAAGAGGCTGGGGCCAGCTAAGGGGACAGATCTTCGGAAAGGTGACAACCACCTCCCTGGGTCAGGCGAGCCAGCTGAGGACACTTCACAGAGATGTGCCCAATATCACAGTGTGTTTTGCGGTCCCCACCCTCCAAGCACCTAGGAAACCCACACCTCAGAGGCTGGGAGAACCCGAGGCTCAGGTGGCCCAGCTGCCTGAGGCCAGGGCGTCCCCTGAGCGCCTCTGGGGCAACGCAAGGCTCGGGCACAGACAAGGGATGGTCAGAGGGGAGCAAGCAGGCTGCTCTTTGTCGGGGTTTGACCTCAGCCCACGAGCTTCTTTCAAATCTTTCAGCTTTGTGGTTGCACAGGAAAAATTTCCTAAAGCTTTTGTAAAACTTGAAAAGGTCTTGCCCTCCTCTTTTCCCCCAACCTACAAACCCCAAACAAGGCACAAAAAAATAAACAAACCAACAGCACTTCATCTTTGAAACTCAGGCAATAATTGACCTTGAAAATCCGATCCTGCTTTGTCCCTCCCGGGCCTCCTGGGCCCAGCTGTACCCGGCCCAGAGGCCCCATGGTTGATCAAGGGTCCCTCTGTGAAGAGCTGCTCTCGTCCCTATCCCCTGTTCTCCCCCTCTCTGCCTGAGCATCCTGGAAGCTTCTGGAATATGCAGGAGCCAAATCTCCTCCAAGTCAATTCCCTTCAACGTGCTTAGGTTTAACTTTTCCAAACAGTTGGACTAGTCAATACTGGGCGTGAAATGGTGCAGGTGGTGTCCGTGGGGAGTCGTACATAATATCTGCCTAAGGGAGAGAACCAAGATGGTTCAGAAACGCCCCATTAACCCCCATCAGCCCTTCTTGGTCATGAACCTGAGACTACAGGACCCGTGGCTTGGTCCAGCCTTTGTTCCAGGATGTATAGACGGAGCCCGGGCAGGGAAGAAGGCGGGGTTTAAAAACAGCAGGCTGTGTGGACATCCTGGTGACCATCCTCCCCACGGCAGCCTTCCAAGTCACCCTCCGTCCACCCCCTCCTCCACCTCCACCCCCGCCACACACCCCCCTCAGCTTCCTCACTTGTAGAATTGTTCACAGGGCGAGTTTGTAAGGTTAAAATGCAGTCTGTAAGAAGGTTTCATTGATTCGTGAAGGGAATACGATTAACATGTGAATGTCCCCTGAGCCCCACAGAATAAAAAGAATTTTGACCTGGCTGGCTCTGTGTCACCCCTTCCCATCCCCCCCAGGGAGAGCGCTGTATTCACCAGCTGGGTTTCAAGGTTTTTATGATGCAGATTTGGGCCCAGAGGGCACAAAGGGAGAGGTCTCAGGAGGGAGAGAGAGGAGCGGGGTCTCTCTGGCTGGGCGAGCTGCACGCTCCCCTTTGTGGCGGAGAAATACGGAGAATGGGTGATGCGGAAAAAAACAAAAGGAGGCCAGTCTAGCTCGTCTAAAGGGCCGGGGAGGAGGACTGTCAGAGAGAAGGCTCCAGAGAGGAGGGGGCATTGGGGGGATGGGGGAGTTAGACAAGCGGCACTGGGACCAGGAGCTGCAGCCCCTACCACACCATTTCCAGAGACACCAGCAGCCACCAGGAGTCCTTGTAAATTCTTTGGTCGCTGGACTGCTCCTTCCGTGTCTGTAACTCAGGGCTGCGCTGGGACACTTGGGGCCCTGGGTTTACCCGGGCTACACACCCATCCAGCCACCGTTCACTCATCTCTTCCTCAAATGCTGAGCCTACCTTATGGCTCCGGCTCTGTGGCTGGTCATGCACGAGGCGGTGGTTACAGAGATGAGCCCAGGGAGAGGAGGAGCCAGACCAAGCCAGGGAACGTTTCCATTCAGTGTGTGCTGGGCGTCATGTCAGGGGCAAGCACAGGGGAGCCGTGAGAGCTGAGAGGGCAGAAGTCCCTCCCCTGGAGAAGCTGTGTCAGAGAGGTGGCCTGCAAGATGAAGGACGAGGATATACTGTCCACTGGCAAAGGAATGAGGGTGGGAGAGGGCACGTGCAGGCATTCTTGGCTGAGGGCACAGCATGTGCAAAGGCCCAGGGGCCAGTTTGCAAGTCTGTAAAGACTCTGGAATGGAGGAAGCTCTGACTTTACAGTGATGGGTTGTGAGAGATGCGAGTTTGAATTTTATCCTGGAGGCAAAGGGAGACAAGGGAAGGATTTAAGGCCAAGGATGACAGGAAGCTCAGGTTTTTAGCTCCGAAGTTTGCTTTGGCAGCTGCAAGAGAAAAATCAGCTGAGGGGTGAAGACTCCACTTAGCTGCACAAAGGTGAGGGTCTTACCTGCGGCTACCTCCACCAGAGCAGGCACAGGTGTGAGTGCGTGCCTGTGTGTGCGTGTGCAAGCATGTGGTATCCAAGCCGGGGTGTGTATGTGTGTGCCTCTGTGTGAGCGAGTGTGTGTGTGTGTGTCCCAGCTCTGGGACCTCAGTCTGGAAAAGGGACGTGGAACCAGAAGCCCCCCCACGTACAGGGACCCCTTGCTCCATGTTCCTGGACAAGCGGAGAAGCCGCGAGAGGTGCAGTGGGCGGCCTACGGCTGAGCGAGGACAGACGGTGCGGGAACAGCTGGAGGAGAATCAATTTGTTCTCTGCTACAGCAAGACATAAACCAATTAGAGCCGCCCCGACAGGGGCCTTGGTGCCGGGAGAGACAGCAGGAGAAGGGCAGATCCAGGCATGTTAATCCTTGCTGGTGCCTTCCAGCTGCCTGTGGGATAAAGCTCAGCCTCGCAAGAAGGGGCCAGGTCCCCCTCCATCTGCTTGCTGCCTCCCCTCAGGGTGGTCCTCCAACACCGCCCCCTCCTCAGCCCACCCCACACACACAGGAGGTAACAGAGGGCCTCAGGCAAAGCGTGCACTTTCCTGCCCCAGGGCTTTTGCTCATGTGAGTCCTGTCCTCGAAATGCTTCCCCTGGCCTCCACAGGCCCCCAGCCTGTGCCCCGCCTCCCTGGCCCACCCCCCAGGGGCTCTCCTTCATCCCAGCCAGGACAGACTTGCTGTGTCTTCTTTGTGTTGTCCCGCTGCTGGCCTTTGGCCAGTGGGGGCTCCAGCAAGAGCACTGGGAAGACTGGAGCCACTGGGCTTCCACTCCAGCCCGAGCTCGGTGCCCGGCTGTGGAACCGAATCTCTCCAGGATCCCCTCCACATCAGTGCGAAGGGGTCACACGCAGGCCTCGCAGAGCCATGAGGGGTAAACAGCGCCTGCCGGGCATGGGCACGAGGGCCAGGGCCAGTCTGAGAGGCTCCCTCTGTGTCCTGCCTGAGCCCCTGTGTCGGCCTCAGGACCCCTCCCCCCGCATCCTGGGCCTAGCGCCCAGTGGGTGCTCAGGAAGGCTGGCTGCTTCGCGGTGACCCTGCCGTTCCTCTGACCACAATGCTCCCCCCACCCACCCTCTGGTCCCCTCGGCCTACACACCCCCCAGCTGTGTCCAGGCCGGGAGCCCGGCTCCTCCCACCCCTGCTGGCTCCTGACGCCATGCAGCTGTGAGCTATCCCTGCGCGGCCCCCTGGGGGCTGTGGCGCCCTGTTTCCAGGAACCAGCATCCCAGCATCTGCAAACTGAGATGGTCCAGGCTGCGCCTGGGGGGCCGGGGCTCCTGGACTGAGTGAAGGGGGCGCATTGTGGGGGAGTGGCTGGGGAGCCCACCTTGCCTCCTCTGGCACCTGGCCAAGTAGGCCCACGACGGGTGGTCCTGTGTCCCCATGGCACCATCACCTGACACCTTCAGTACCACCTCCCTGGCCCTTGGTTTCTCGGGCCCTATGTGGGTGTTGCCGCGGCAGGGCTGGGCTGGCTGTTGGCTCGCTGGCTTCCTGAGCACCTCCTGCCTGCCCGTGCGGGGCTGAGGGCTGGCGACTGGGCTTCACCTTCCCAGTTTAGAGGGAAGAATGTCACCTAGGCCATAACAGAACTCCATGAGCAGTCTGTGCTGGCTGCCTGGAGGAGGGGACGCTAGCTGGCCTTGAAGGAGGATGGGGATGCGCCCAGCGCAGATGGAAAGGACAGCCCACAGCAGAGGCAGGGGTGAGGCAGAGCAGGTGTGCTCTCCAGGGGCCCCAGGGACCTGGGGGGTGGAGGTGGGCAGGACCCCACCAGGAGAGCCTCATACACCTGGCTGAGAGAGTGTGGCTTTCACTGTGAGGGGCACAGGGACCCAGTGGAAGTGGGAGAACGACAAAGTCAGCTTTGTGCCTCGGAAAATCTGGAGCCAAGGAGGTGAGGTGGAGAGGGGGAGGCACAACTTGCTGGAATGGAGGGAGGGGATGCCGGAGGGGAGGCTGGGATGGGTGCCCAGGAGTGGGGGGGGAGGGGGGGGCGGCGGTTACTGGATTCTTGTATGTTCTCTGGAGGAGATGAATCTGGAGAGCAGGACCCCAGACAGGGAGCGAGGCCCTGCTGTGACCCCAAGGACCGTGCAGGGAGGGCTGGGCCCCGCCGACCCCAGGGGCCAGGAGCAGCAGCAGCAGGCCCCACAGCCAGGCTGTGTTCGAGGGGCGCACAGCCCCATTACACCAAGGACGAGGAGGTGCCCTCCCTCCCAGCTGCCCTATGCCCTGGATTCCAGGCCACCCAGTCCCTCCCTCCAGGGACAAGCCGCAGGCCACAAAGCACACAGTGAAGCCCTTAGCCAGAGCCACAGGGAGGCCGGCTCCCTCTCAGCGGGGCCGTCTTTCTAGTAATCTCCGTTGTCCCAGGACAGGAGCAGAGCAAGACAAAGCTCCGGAGGCCGCGTGGACAGACTCACAGACAGCCGCTCCGGGGTCGCAGAAGACGCCACGCCCGGAATCTCGGCCCGCACAGGGAGACGCACACACACGCGCCGGGAGACACTGTGCACCCTGCGGGCGCACCCCACGCGCCGCACGTCCAGACGCACACGCACGCACGGCCCCGCCAAAGGCCCCGCGCGCCCACGTGCCGCCGCCAGCCGGCCTCCCCGGCCCAGCCCCCACCCCGGGCAGGTGGGAGTCGGGCGGATGTGCAGGGGCGAGGAGGACGGCTAAGGCGGCTCGCCCTCCTGACCTGCAGGCCAGCAGCCCCCGAGTCCCCTCTGCGTGCCGCCCGTGGGCGAGCAGGCAAACGTGCTAACGGCAACAGCAGAGGGAGAACCGCAGAGGCGCTGAAACACCGCCTTCTAGAAGCTGCTTGGGGAAGTGGCGCGTGAGAAGCACACCTGCGGGGCTGCCTGTCCTTGGGGGTGAGAAGCCAGCTTGGGGGAGGAGCTGATGCGGGAGGAGGGCGTTCCAGGGGCTGGAGCTCAGGGAGAGCCAGTCAGAGGAGGCGCCTGTCCCTGGCGGCTGTCACCACGTCCTGGACACCCCCAGGGCGACGGGCGGGTGCACACCGTCCTTCATGGACAGTCACAGACAGTGCCACTCACACCGGGACCCTGTCTGTGTGGCCGCCCTAGGGGTCCTACAGCTGGTGTCAGGCTGGGCCGAGGCTGCGCAGGGCCTTGAATGTCAGGCGGGGACTGGGGATGAATCTTTGAGCCGGATTTTGAGTTAGGGGGACAACCAGCGCTGGATTCAGGAACGTTGAACATTTCCCGGAGGCTGAGGCCGGGATGGGGGCGCCGCACGCGGGGGGAGACCGCAGGCCTGGGAGGCGAAGACCAGGGGAACCCGGATGGGGCCGCAGGAGTCACCTCCTAGAGCGACGTTCCCAAAGCACAGACCTCCCCTGCCGACGGCGGCATTTCTCCAGCTCAACCGCCCGAGGCCCCCCGAGGAGGCAGCGCGCACCCCAGGAGGCGAGTCCGAGGCAAGGAAACCTCTTCCGGTTGTGAGGTTGTGAGCTCACCTCGCTGAAGCGAGGTTCTGACCTCGGTGCAAGGATGAACCCAGATACGAGCCCTGGTGACCAGGCGCAGGCTTCGAGGACACGGCGCCTTCGAGGACACGGCGATCGGGCCAAGACATGACAAAGGGACTGAGGTCTTCACGGGTCCCTGGAGGAGTTGAAGGCGCTCTCCTCGCCAACCCCCTCAGCCCCCTCGACAGTTTCCTTTTCTTTCCAGAAGTTCTCGGTTCTCCATGGCTCTGGCCTCGCAGCCCCCGGCTTCTCCGGCTGGCAGAGTCACCTTTCTCCGAGCCCCTGTCCTCGGTCCTGGCACTTCCTGTCGACCTGCCTGGGAGGCCGTGGGACCCCGGTTTCTGGGCCTCCTTTGCCCCCCGCAGTCACGCAGAGCCCAGAAGCCTCTTGACTCTGGTCTTCTCTCTGTCTCAAAAAAGAAAAGAAAAAAAAAAAACCCAACAAGAATCACTCCTGGTAAATAAAATCTCCCCTTCGTCCCCGGTGAGGGTGAGTCAGCTCGCTGCTGTTCCGATGGCGGGACTGCTACCCTCCTGGTGACTCACAGGCTGTCATGAGAGAACTCCGTCTCAAGGACAGGGGCCTGGGGAGCCCCTTAGCCACGGCAAGCCCCCTCCTCTGCCAGCCCCTCTCTGCTGCCCCCCCTCCCTCTGCTGTGGCCGCCGCCCCCTCGAGCTCCATGACCACCTGGCAGCGCCCCTCAGGCCTCTGTGGGCAAGCCTGCTCTCTCTGGAAAGTTCTTTCCCGCTTGCCCGCTCGCCTGGTAAGCTCTTCTCCTCCCCCGTGAGCCGTCTGTGGCCCCTCCCGGCCCTGAGCCAGAGGGCGTGAGCAGCATGGGCACCTCCCTGGGCACACACACTGAGACAGCAGTCCCGGGCACTCCTCAGTGCCATCCTTTCAAGTCTGTTCCCCCCTTTCTGAGGCCAAGCTGGCCAGCGGAGCTCTGTCACCCTCGGATCCACCACTAGAACCCCCGCCCCTGACAGGCCACATGCTCTGCTGCCACAGCCGGCCGCCCACACTGGGGCCGCCTCCCTTCCTCTCAAAGCCGCTGCCAGGGCCCGGGCCGCAGAGGCACCTACCCATGGCCAGTGCTGCTGAGCACCGTCACACCTGCCGTCTTCAGCAAGAAAGACCCCGGCACCACAGCCTGAGCAGTGCGTCTGGGATGACCCCTAAGTCGAGGAGGACACAGGTGAGGAGCATGGACAGTGCCAGCTACGTGCGGGGCCAGAGCCCTGGAGATGAGTCCTCATCCTGTCCCTGGGGGCCTGTGACCTGATGAGAGCCAAGGGCTCCTCCCCTGTAACGTGAGCTGCCAGAGCTGGTGGAACAGGACCTTGTACGTGAATCTCTTACCCAGGGCTTGCACACAGTTGGTGCTCAGTAAAGGCACAAGTGCCCTGCTCTGCCCTGCTGGTGGCGTTGTACCCAACGCGGTCCACTGGCACAGCCACCTGAAGCTTGCTGTCTGCACGCAGGCTCTGTGGTTTGGAAATATGCCCTCAGCTTTCACCAGGGGTGGTTACGAGGAGCAGTTTTATGAGACTTGTCATGGCATTTACTGTCCAGATGCTATTGGGGACATTATCCATTTTTCGTTTCAGGGCCACCTACCTGGAGCCTCGTAGGAAAAGCATTTTTCAGAGCCAAGGCTGGAAAAGCTTTGCACTTTCCAGGGCACTCAATGAGTGCCGCCTTTGCTGGAACATTTTCCTAATGCAGGTGTGCAGAGACACACCTCTCTTCAACCCAGGCCACAGTCATCTCCAGGCTGATGGAAGCGGCCTCATCCACCTTTCCCAGGGTCTCACACATTCCCTGTGTGTTTTAATGGGAAGAGAGCTGGGAAGCCCTACCCTAAGGGATGGTGAAGACAATTGTACTGATCTGATTTCCCTTTTCACTTTGGCTGCCAGGAATCTCAGAGTCAAATTCAAGACTCCAAACAAAGCCTCTAGGCAGGACTTTTGGCTTGCATGTTTGGCCTCCACTTTTCTCTTTGTTGTTTCATTCCTGCCCTCATTTATTTTGCTCTAGTCTGAGAGCTTTTATATGGTTGCATTTCACTCATTTTTGCTATATCTTGCCTGTAGCCTGAGATAATCCTTCATGAAGCGAGACAGGGTTTAAGTAAATGCTTAATGTGTCAGGAATGAAACAGATCCAATCGCCATCCCCCAAAATCCCGCACGGCTCCAGTGCCAGAAGCAGACCCAGCCCTCCCCTCCTGTGCTCTCCTCCCTGAGTTTGTACGTGTCCAGAGCCTGTGTTGGATGCTGTGTTGGATGGTGACACCTTCCGAGGGAGGATGCACAGACCCACACTCGAGAGGGAGCTTCTGACTCATGGAACTTGAGAGCCCAGAGGATGGAGCCTGGCCCCGTCCTTCATTCTAGGTGACATGGAAGCCAAGAGAGGGTGGGTGGCAGGTCCCAGGTCACACAGCATGATGGTGGTGCTCCTGGCTTCCCCTCACACAGGACTCGCACGCCTAATCCACCCCCAAGCAAGGTAGCAGTCTCTTGGGTGGAGATGCCATGTAAACATGAGGTTCGTTTGTTCTGATGACTGCCTGGCAGTGCCTTGGCTGGAGGTTTTGGGACGAGCATGAAAACTGTCAACGACGGGGCGCCACTGCCCACCAAACCTTTCAGCAATGTGGAAAGCGCCACCCGACACCAGCCACCAGGCTCCCCGCGAGGTGGGGAACATTGCCGCCAGGGCCACCGGGGAGCGGAAACGAGAGGCACAGCTCGAGAGACGGAAAGAAAAAGAGCCTTTCAGAGCGACGCCGGTTGGAGCCCATCGGCCTCTGCCCCCTGCGTGTTTCAGGCTCTGTGACACACTGCCAGCATGGGAGCACAGTGTGCGTATGCGTGCATGCTCACACACACAGTCACGGGTGCTCACACGCACACACGGGTGCACACAGCAGTGCATACATGTGCACACACACAGTCACGGGTGCTCACACGCACACACGTGTGCACACAGCAGTGCATACATGTGTGCACACTTGCACAGACATGCACATGTTGGCGTGTTCACATGTGTGTGCACCCGTACACGCATACTCTCACATGTCCCCGCAAAGCACATGCTCACACATATACGTATGCACCTGTGATCACACACGAATGCCTGCACGTACACAGCATGGAGCACTGTCTGGTGGTGGCCGCGGTCCCTCCGGGAGCCATCCCAGTGATGGACGTGGAAGCTTGAACGACGCACACTCTCAGCTCCGGGCGTCGTTCTAAGCCCGTGCAAAGTAGCATTTCCAGCCCCAGCAGCGGAGTCTCCTAAAAGCTGTGCCTCGCTGTCGAAAAATAGTGGCAGCTGGTGAGCAGGGCTTGCAAAGCCCCAGAGAACTGCAGTACTTTTCGGAGCTGCAGCAAAATGATGGCCGCGGTGTGCCCCTGTCCTCAGGGCTCCCGCAAACACGCCCTCCCGGGGGACCACGGCCCCGAGCCCACGCAGACCTCCTCCTCGCCCCTCCAGCCTGCATGGCTCCTTCCAGTGCCTTCTGGCTCCAGTCCCGGGGGGGGCAGCGGGGGACTGCTTGTGAAGGGTGCTGGGTGGGCATTTTGAGGGAAGGCCCCAGGCCTCCCGCATGCCCCCCCCGCCGGCTCTCTCCATGTGCCAAGCCATCGGGCACCCCTCCTCTCTGAGCCCACCCAGAACTGGGACTGTATCTTGGTGAAAAAGACTGATGGCAGAGGATCAGAGCCCTGGGGAGGCTGCTGCCAGGCGGAAGCCTGGGGAAACTGAAAACATCACGTCAACAGCATCTCAGGATGGAGGAGCTCAGAGCGGCATCTTGAAAGAAGTCACCAGTTTCGGTTACCGCGTTAGTGCTCAGGGCCTGTGGGGTGTGGGGAAGAGGAGGCCACTCACTCCAGTGGCAGGAGGGGTCCCCTGGGAGCTTGCCTCCCCTTCCTGGGGTGCACTATGCAGAGGGGCCACGCCCGGGCTGGGTGCTCTATACAAACTCTGATCTTGCCAGCAGCCCCGAGAGCTGGGGACCACGTCACACTGCACAGAGAGGAAGCACTGAGACAGAGCAGCCACAGCTCCCCGTGACCACTCACCCGCAGGGAGCAGGACGCGGCTCGACTTCCATGCCGCCCCCCTTGGGCCCGGCCCCCAGTGGAAGCCCACAAGGTACACTCTGTGTGTGGAGCCTGTAGCTGCATTTCTGTGCACTCAGCGCTAAAATACGGCTTAGATCTGAGGATGGGGTTGTGGCAGCTTCTCTGTTGCTGTCAGGCCACTGGCAGAATTGGGGCCTGGGCATAATTTTCTCCGTGAACCAAGGCTGTTGGGTGAACAGAATCTGTCTGGATGCACGAGAGAGCCGGTGGGTGAGAATGCCGGCCCCATGGCCCGGGGTGCCTGCTGCAGCTGCACCCCCATGCTGGGCCTCTGGCCTCCCCCTGTTGGGGTGGGAGATGCTCAGACCACCACCCTCTCCAAACCTATCAGCAGAAAACCTAACAAGAAAGGGTCAGCAGAGTGCTCCAAACCTGGGAAGGGAGGGGGGAGCCTTCCTGGGGGAGTCAGGGGCAGTCCACCGGGACCTCGGCTGCTGAGCTGGGTGTGCCAGTGGACACCACACTGAGGGGTGAGGAAATGCTGGTTTGGAAAGAGGAAGAGGAGGGGAGCTGGGGGCATGTTGGTTTGTTTTAATATTCACCAGATGAAATAGAGAGATCTGGAGTCTGCAACGGAAGGAGCTCAGTGGCACCTGTTCCCAACCTCCACCCCAAGGTTGGTCTCTCCAAGGTCCTGGAGAGGGCAGAGGCCCTCCTTCACCCCTGTACTCAGACAGAGGTGAAAAGAAGATGCCACCTGACTTGCTGTGTGACTCTGGGCAGGGGACTCCCCCTCTCTGGGTCTGTTTTTCTATTTGTAAAACGAAGAGGGATGAGTGGTGAGAGGACAGCTAAGAGCCAGGAGGAAGGGGAGAGCGAGGGAGGCGCGAGGCGGGGACAGACGGGCACTGGCCCTGAGCTGTGGTGACTACGACGTCCGTGCACGTCGGACCGGCTCTGTTGCCTGGTGTGGAGCTTTCCCGGATCCCAGTTCAGTAAGGGAATCAACGTGCAAAATGGAAAATTAAAATCGGGTGCCGTCAGGACAAGGACAAAGGGCCGGGCCACGGAGCCGCGTGGAGAGCAGAGCAGAGAGCTCCCTGAGGGGCTGGGCTGCGAGGACACGCTGGGCGCCCCCTCACAGAAGGCACTGCTGGACAGGGACAGGAGCCGGGGCGGGGGCAGGGTGCCTAGGGACCCCGGGGGCTCATCCCGACCGGAGAAGGGGCTTTCAAGGAAGGTGGGCTCTGGCAAGGGTGGCTCCCCCATCATGCAGAGGGCCTGCACTGGGACCTGAGCGGTGCTGCCCGCAAGGGGAGAAACCAAAGGAAAATCTGCAGTGCCCCTCTGCATTCCCAAGGGGGCATTTGGTGCCTCTGCAGCCAGCTGGGCCTGTGTGTGTATGCAAAGCGTGTGTGATGGGGTGCAGGTGTGTGCGTGTGCGTGTGTGCTTGTGCATGAGGAGGGGCTATGATCGTGGACATTAGGAAAATTCCCAGCACCCAGGCAAACCCTGGCCCCAAAGCCCCTTGAGCAGGACAAGGGGGTCCTGACTGCCAGGGCTGACTGAGGGCGGGGCCTCGCCGCCTAGGCTGTCTCCCTCCTGGGCAGGCTGGCTGGGCCGCCACCTCCGGGTGGATCCCTGCCAGGTGTCCTGGCTCGCACTGCCCCCCAGTGGCCATCCTGGGCGCCCAAGGGTCTGGGGCTGGAGTAGATGGAGAGCTGGCCGACAAGGCCCCAGAGTGGCCAAGGCCATAGTCTCCCTCTGGGTAGGGAACCCCTCCCCTTTGGCCCCCTCCAGCAAAATGGCAGATTTTCTGGCCTGAGACCTCCAGACCCACCAAGATGGTGCCCGTCACCTTTCACCAACCTCTTGGAGGGAGGACCCAGCCCCCTTCAGCTACCTCTACTGTCAGGGCATGGACCAGCCCCTCAACATGCCCACCCAGAGTCACCTCCTGTCTGCCAGCTGCTCCTGGTGGCCTCCGCCAGGTCACACCCCCACCTCAGACCTCGGTGGCCACATCTGGGTTAGCAGGGACTGGGGTCCTTGCAACTCGGATGTCTTGTGAGTTTGGGACTTCAAGATCTGATCACAGGGATCTGGGAGCGGCTGGGGACGTAGCTCTCAGACCCCCCGTGGAGAGTTCCCTCGAGGCCCCTCCAGGGCTGGACTCTGCGTCCACTCCCACGGCTGCCGTGGGAAGGGACCAGAGCCAGCCCACTCAACCTTCCATTTGGTGGAAGAAAACTAAAGGGAAGTGGGAACCCCTCCCTGGCCGATGGGGACTGGGACCCCCAAGGCGGGGCTGGGCCCAGGGCCCCCAGCACGGTGCATTTTCAAGAGTTGCTATTTCAGGAGAGAGAGCGAGCGCCTAGGAGACAAAACTGCTTGTGAATGAAAGAGAAAGCAGTCCTCTCACGGCCAAGGTGGGGGTGGGGGCTGGCCCTGCACCGCGAAAGGTCCCCCAAAGGGTCAAGGCTCAGCCTCTCTGGCAGGGTCGCCGGATCAAATACAAGATGCCCAACTGCATTCGAGTTTCCGATAAACATGCGGTGTTCAGGACGTCCTCAGACTAAACCGTGATTTGTGGTTCATTGAAAATTCCAACGTAACTGGGTCCTGTCTTTTTATTTACTAAACTGGCAACAAGAGCGTGGTTTCTCCTCCGGGCTCCCGGGGACTTTTCTCTCTCCCTGGCACAGAGGAGGCCATCCTGGGCTAAGGACCCGAGCCATCTGGACCCTCCTCCTGCATCTCAGACTGACTGAGCGGTGGGTAGGCAGAGGCCGCTGTGCAGTGTCCTGTGGATGACAACCCCCCGGGTCATTAACACACACGGGCGTGTTGAAGAGCTCCAGCCCCGATCATGGTCTGTATTGATTAGATCGATCTCCAGGCGTTTCTCCGCGGTGTCCTTCATCAACACCCACTGTCTCTTCACTATACAACCCACAAGGACTGGTGACCCTTCTAGAGTGTTCTGGGCCCCTCCGGCCTGCTCCATGACCAGTCTTGGACCTTATCTTCTACATTTTGTCCCTGGAGGTCCCCAGGGTTAATCTCACAGGTGTTGGTCTCAGCTCAGGCCACAAAGGTGTAGACACGCATCTTTAGCTGATTTCTGCGGAGACGCTGCCCACAGCTGGTGGGGGCTGCCTGAGCCCTGAGGACTCGCTACTGGCATTGGTGGGGGTTTCGAGCTCCCCTTGGGGCTGGGCTGTTTGAGGTGGGGCCCCGAGAAGGCGTCTGAGCCCCCCTTGGTGGGAAGAGCCCATCCTGCTTAGGTCTGTGTTGTCACAGGGTCTCCCTTATGCAGGAACAGATGCATTGGGTTGGCTGCACAGACCTCTGAGCCCCCTCTTTCCACCCACCCCTGCCCAACTGCCCCCTTCCCAGGGCCACGGGGGCTCCATGGCCACTCTGATGCCCCCTCCACCTGCCAGCCCCAGCCATGCGCACTGGCACGGATCACCCAGTCTAACAGAGGGACTGCCAGGTGAGGGGTCCCCACCCCGGGGCGGGTGAGGACTGTGGGCACCGGCCTCAAGGCGGACTCGGAGGGCGGGACCCAGACCTGCCCCAGGAGGAGCTGGGCCACGGGAGACCAGGGTGCTAGGCTGAGGGAAGAGCGGAGACGGGCAAAGCCGAAATGGCCTGGTCAGGTGTGGGTGTCTGAGGGCCCCTTCTGGTGGGAGGGGAAGGTGGGCCAGGCATTGGGAGGACCAGGGGCGGCCAGGCTTCTTCTTTTTCTCTAAGCCAGATGGTAAATATTGGCGGCGCTGAGGGCCATGTGGTCTCTATCGAAAGGACTCAATTCTGCGCAACCATAGTCACTGTGAATGGATGGGCAGAGCTGTGTGCCAATAAAACTTTATTCACAACACCAGGGGGCAGGTCCATGTGGCCCGGGGCGGTGGTTTCAACTCCCTGGTCTAGGCTGGAGATGATAAGGAGGGAGAGCAGGGACCGGGGAACAGCCAGGGTGCGGGATCCAGGTCAGCCCAGCCTCTGGGTCCACACAAGGCTGAGGGTCACAGGACTCATGCAAGGTGACTGAGCCGGCGATGGAAAATGTGTCCCGGTTCCTCGTGCCCTTTCCCGCCAGAACGGTTTTATCCGAGTGTCTGGAGGAGCGAATGAGAGGACAAGAAGTCTGTTCCCGGCCAGAGGGGGCGGCAGGGACCGCAGGTGGAGTCCATTCGGTCACAGGAGCACCCAGGTGTGGTCCCAGGCAGCCCAGAGGAAGTCAAGACAGGGAGGGAGGTCTATGGGTCTGGAAAACTGGCAGGAAGGAGATTCTTGGCCACAACCCCGAGTTTTCTGAGCCTCAGAGAAAAGATCAAGGACATCCTCCAGCCTGGCCGGCCCTCCGGACCGCCTCCTGGCCTGGGAACAGGTCACCTCACTGTCCGAGAGCCCCAGGAGGTGGGAGTTCCAGAGAAGACAGCTGGGCACTGGGTTTCTCCCTCCTGCAGGGGGATCCCAGGGGCGAGAGGGCAGGGAGGGCTCAGGCTGCCCCCCACCCCCCGTGTCCGCCCCAGACCCATCCGCGGGAGGCCGGCTCCTGAGGGCACTGGCGTCCCCTGGTGGCTGCAGCCTCTCTGGGTCCCCGGCCGCAGCGGGTGGCATCTGGAGGAGGCAGGAGCCCTAGCTTCCAGCCTCTCCACCGTTTCTGAGACAGAGACGAGATACCCTTGTGGCAAATTTGGGGAATTTCCTGAGCTCAGAGCGCTGGTCGCCCTGCCCCGACGCAGCGCTGTCTGCCAGGGCTTCTGCCTGGAGCCACGAGCAGGAAGGTCTGTCCAGCCCTGCTGCCCCCAAGACGTTCCAAGTCCCCAGCCTGAACACGCTCCTGCTTCACCCTGGACACCCACCCCCTCACTCACAACCCGAGGCCGTGCCCATCCGCCACAGGACAAAGGCCACGTTCCCTGCGTGGTTCTCCATGGCTCCAACACCCCTGTAGATCCTTTGGCCATCCAGGTCACCTCATTGCATCCTGGCTCTGCACACCAGACCCTTGGAGCGTCCGCAAGCCTCCTTGCCCTGCCACCAGTGCCCCGAGGCCGGGGCTACCTGTCTGGTTCACTCTGCAGCTCAGGCGCTTAGCACAAGGCCTGGCATAGAGGAGGAGCTCAGTGAAGATACTGCATCAGTCGGTCCGTGGTCCCTCTGCTTGGGAAGCCTCCACCCCGACAGCCCCTGCCCCCTGCTGGAGAACTCCTACACACCCTGAGACTTAGCTCGGACATGGCCTCCCCTGGAAAGCCTGCCCTGATTGCACAGGACAGGGTCATCCTTTGCTCCTCTGGGTGTCCACCACCCTGGGCACAGGCCTCTCCTGTGGCAGGACTTGGGAATATGAATAAAATAGATTCCTGTATTTTCGTATAATGTATTTGATTATATTTTCATATTATATATTGACGTATTTTTATTTGTAATGTATTTTAAGTTTTATATATGACATATAATACAAAATATATCATATTTAATATATTATAAAATAATATATATTATATAATAATATATAAATATATTTATGTATAAAAAATTTATAAATAAAAATAAAGGATATTTTGGGGACACTTGGGTAACTTTGAATATAGACGGTATGTTAATCAAAATTACTCTATTGAGGCTGGATAATAGAATCGTGATTTTGTAGGAAATGTCCTCATTCGCAGGTCAGAGACGTTGTATTTAGCTGGGAGCAGGGAGGACCCTCGGGAGGGACCGAGTTTGCGTTGTGGACTCCCCGACGTGACTCGCTCACGGCCCCTGTGCACAGCTGCACAAGTCAGCAGCTGCCGAGTGAGCTGCCCGTGGTCTTCGCCGGAAGATAGAGAAGAGGCACGCTTCTGGAAATGAGTGGGTGTCATTGGCCTCAGCCGGAATTGGGGAGGAGGCAGGCCCCTGAGGTGAGGTTTTGATCTCAGGCAAAGGATGAGACCCTGTCAAGAAGGGAGGGGCCGGCACCTTGAGACCCAGTGGAGAGGGACAGGCAGGCACGGCTGCAGCGGGGCGCGGGCAGGTGCTCAGGAAGGAGCCGGAGGGAGGCCAGGTGGAGAGGTGATGAGCTCCTGAGTGCGGGCCCAGCGGGCCTGGGTGCAGCTCCACTCCCGTCCTTGACCAATGGATAGGAAGTATCGGTATGAGAGGCGGTGAGCACTAACGAGCTCAGGTCTAAGTGTTGGGATCCCGGGGCCTGGGGAGGCCCTGTCGCTGGTGGGGGGCGGGGGATGGATGAATGAATAATTGAGACCAGCTCTGGTTTTGAAAAGAGCGGCCTGCCCCAGACCCTGGACAGGCCCGAGAACTCTCGTGCATGCAGAGGAGCAGAGATGCCCCTCACCCCCAAGTGTAAAGTGTGAAGAAACCAACATCCGAGGTCTCAGCACCACCAGATCCCTAGCATGCCCCCGAGGGCCGCCAGGGCCCTGGGCGGGGGGTGGGGCGGTCGGGATCCCCTCTGTGTTAGTGTCCTGGGGCTGCCCTAACAAAGGACCTCTGACTGAGGAGCTTAAAGCAACAGAAATGAATGGTCTCACAGCTCCGGAGGCCAGATGTCTGAAATGAAGATGTAGGTAGGGCCACACTCCTTCTAGAAGCTGTGGGGAAGGATCCTTCCTTGCCTCTTCTGGCTTCTAGTGGTGGCCGACAATCCTCTGCCAATGCTACTTCCCTGGCCTGCAGCCGCACCCCTCCCACCCCTGCCTCTGCCTTCACACAGCGTCTTCCCCTGTTGTCTTGTGCCTCCATGGCATTCTCTCTCTGCATCTGTCACTGTGTTTTCTTTTCTCATAAGGATGCCAGTCATATTGAATTAGGGGTCCACCCAGCTCCAGTGTGACCTCATCTTAATTTAACTAATTATACCTGCAACAGCCTTATTTCCAGAGAAGCTTACATTTAAAGTACTGGGAGTTACGACTTGTACGTATCGTTTGGGGGGGACAAAATTCAACCCATGATACCCTCCTTATCCTCCCCTCTATGCCTGTCCTTTTTTTAAACTGGGAAAGTCTGTCTCAAAAACCTTTAAATTAATGAATAAATTACTTGCAGGTTCCAGCTTCCTGAAAGGACCAAGTTTCCTAGTGGAGAAGATGGTGCATCTGCAGCGAGAGTCGAACCCAAAGAGAAAGTGCCCTGGAATGAATTTGCTGAGTCTGTTCAAAGAGCAGGAATGGGCTGCTTTCCTCCTGACCCTTGGGCTGTGCTGCCCGGTGAAAGCGGGTCTCCAAGAGAGCCACCTATGACCTGGATCTGAGCTGAGGTCCACCATCCTGCAAAAGGAAGCCATCTCCGGCTCTAAGGAGCACTCTAAGACAGGGGGACTGTGGAGCCCCCAGAAGTCATTCAGCTATCAAGTGGATGGTGGTGCCCGAAGGAGCCGAGACCTCAGAGCCCCGGGCGCTCACTGCGGGCTGATGGGGTGGGTGGGTGTTGGCATTTTCAACCTGGGCTGTAACCTTTCCTCTCCCCAACCATCTGTGAGCTTTTGAGAGGCAGAGCGGTGTCTCCCTCAGGCCCATGTCCCTTGGGGCGGCCAGTTTCTGGTAATTAATAGATACACAGTGAATGGTCAAGGAATTCAGGGATAAACAAAAAGAATCTATTATTTGCTGATCTGAAATGTGGTTATCAAATCTAAAGTTCCAAATAATCTATTTAGACCAAAACGGATGCAGTGTCTTTTCTCAACAATGATTCTCAAGGAACCATTTTCACAGTTATTCACAAAGTGTATGTCTGCGAACCACTCAACAAGTGACGTTCTGGGTTTTCACTGACATTTTCACTGCACCGCGTGGACTCCTCGCCGGTCGGCACCCACGGTCTCTGCATGTCAGTGCTGGCAGGAAGCACCTGATGTGTGAATGAATGAATCAACAACAGACGTGGCTTCCCGCAGCCGCCGTGGAGCGGACTGCCTGCCAGGGTGTCTCTCTCCCTAGACCGTGAGCTCCCGGAGGGCAGCGAGCACTTCTCATTTCTCTTTCATCCCCCAGAGCTCCCGGGATGTTCAATGTCTGTCTCTTGAATGAAGGAGTGAATGAAGACAGCCCTGTAGAAACAGGTGCCTTACATCCATTCTATGGATTAGACCACGGAGATCCCAAGTGAGACCTACAGAGCTCCAACGAGGGGACCCACAAGGATGACTCCACTCTGGGATGGGGCCAGGAACCCTGCTTTGTGCTGTCTGGGACCGGCTGTGGTTCTCCAGGGTGAAGCAGGAGGAAAGCAGCACCCGAGACCCGGGCCCCTCACCGCTTGATGTGCACGGTCCTGCTCTGTGCTCAGAGGGCTCAGTCCCTTGAAACAAATGCCCTTGAAGGAGCGAAAGTGAGATTTCCAAGCAAAAGGGAGTTTTTGTGCCCACCATCCTCCCCTCCCAGCGCCTTCAGTCTTACAGGCTGATTTGTAAGACTCGCAGAGAAGCCCTAGTGGAGGGAAGGACGTGGTTAAGATGAAGAGCTCATGCAAGTGGCTGGGGGCTTGTTGACCTCCCCAGGAGAACATGTCACGTCAGCCTGATCTTGCATGTGAGCACACACGTGTGTATCTTCTCGGCCCCTTGCCAGGATCTGTGTGTGCCAGCTTCAGAAAGCACACAGATCCAGGCGGTGGACACGCAGAGAGAAATGCCTGACCTCTAGGAGCTCCAGATGTGGCACGTCATTCTGTAGCTTCTCTTTCTCCAGCTCGCTCCTCCCGAAAAAGGACATAAGGAAGCAAATAACTGAACCATTAAAATCGCATTAACAGTTCCTCCCTCCACACGCTCCACTTTTTTTTTCTTTTACTGAGAAAGTCCATTCGAAGAATTTTTAAATTAATGACTAAATTAATTGCACAGTCCAGCTTCATAAAAGGATTGATTTAAAATATGCAAAATTCATTGGATTTTTAAATGCCCTGAAGCGTTTGCATTTCACCCAAATCAGCTGTGCAAACAGCGAAGGTCTCCAGCAGCTCCAGGGGCAGACACATGCCAGTGGGCTGGAGCCTCCACTTTTGAGACACGTGGCCTCAGGAATGGCACTTGGCCTTTCTGAAGCTCGTGTCCCTCACCTGTGAAAAGAGGATGATGCTCTCAGAGGCCAACGAAAGGGATCAGGAAGAAAATGGATGGAAAGTTCCAACAGAGCATCTGGTCAGACTAGGGCACACCCCAGGGCACCTGCTCCAATGACAATAGAAATTGTCATTAAGGTGGAAGCCATTGTTCTCTCCTGCTTCGATCACCTGACTCCAAGAACTGGAGAAGAACTTCGGAATTGTCTGTTCTGCCTTCTCATGTGGGGAAACTGAGTCTCAGACAGGCCAAGGGGCTTCTGTGCTCAACAGAATAATGCCCCCAAAAGATGTCCACATCCGTATCCTAGGACTCTGTGGCTATATTACCTTACACGGAAAAAGGACTTTGCAGAAGTTAGGGGTCTTGAGATGGGGTGTTATCCTGGATTACCCAGGTGGTCCTGGTCCAATCTGATGAGGTCTTAAGAGGGCAAGGCTTTCATGGCTGTGTTTGGAAAGAGAAATGATGAAGGAAGAAGAGTCAGAGAGATGCTACACTGCTGGCCTTGAAGATGGAGGAAGGGGCCACGATCCAAGGAATGCAGATGCCTCTAGAAGTTGGAAAAGTCAAGGAAACAGATTTCCCCCCAGAGCTTCTGGAAGAAATGCAGCCCTTCAAAACCTTGATTTTAGCCCAGGGAGACTCATGTCGGACTTCGGACATGTCCATTTCTGACAAATGTCCAGAAAATCCAGAGAGACAGAAAATAGATTAGTGGTTGCCAAGAGCTGGGGGATGGGGGAGGTGGGGTGATTGCTTAATAGATATAGGATTGCATTCAGAGAAACAGAACCAATAGGAAATATACAGATATCTGGAAAGAGGTTCATTATGAAGCATTGGCTCCCACGACTGTGGAAGATGAGAAGGCCCACGATCCCGCTGTCTGCAAGCTGCAGGCTAGGAAAACCGGTGGTACAGTTCCACAAAGAAGGTCCAAAAACTAGGAGCCCTGATGTCGGAGGGCAGGAGAAGACAGATGTCCTAGCTCGGCAGAGAGAGTGAATTCGCCCTTCCTCTGCCTTTTTCTTCTGTTCAGACCCTCAATAGATTGGATGGGGCAAACCAGCCTAGGTGAGGGCACTCTGCTTTCCTCAGTCCTCCTCTTCAAATGCTAATCTCTTCCGGAGCCGCCCTCACAGACACACCCAGAAATCAGTTTCACCAGCTGTCTGGGCTGTGGCCCCCGGTGAAGTTGACACATAAAATCAATCAGCACAGGGGTTTGCATTTGGGGTGATGAAGTTTTGGAATCATCAGTGGCGATGGTTGCACAACAGTGGGAATGTATTTAATGTCACTGAATGGTACACTTTAAAATGGCTAAAATGGTAAATTCCATGTTATGTGCAGTTACCACACACACAAAAGTTACCACACACAAAAAAAGGCGATGAAGCAATGTGCATCTGTTGGTCAAGGTGTTTGGTTAGTTCTGTCCTGACTGCATCGAGGGCCCTGGAGAGCCCGTGGGGTTCAGTGACAAGTGCGTACACGTACTGTCAGTCAGCTCTCAGTCTCACCTGGAAGATGGAGATGGGCATCGGTGTCTCGGAAGATTGTGAGGCGTGAGAGCCAGCCCCCTCCCCGTCCAAGCGCCCCGTCTTCCCAGAGCCACCTTCTTCAGGAGGCTGACCAAGCACCTCCCTCACTGGCATCCTCTTGCCTGCTCATTTCTCACATCGATTATCACTCGAGTCTGTTTATCTTTTTAATTCAGCCCATGCGGGAACGTGTCTTTCCTGACTTCCAGGGGAGAGCAAGAAGGGGTTTGAAACACATCATGGACCTGAGAGGAGAGGGGTTCAGAGAGACAGTCGCGAGCGTCTGTGCATGCGCGGCTGCCCAGGTGTGGGGGAGACACGGGGAGCATTTGAGGATGATTCACAGACACAGGACATGAGGCGACTCTGTTCTCCTTTAGGCTCAAACCCTGGAGATACCACCAAGGGCAAAGTCTACCGGGCAGACTGTCCCAGCTTCAGAGGACGGCAGGGTCGCCCGAAGGCTGCGGCCGTCCAGACCAGCGTGTGCCAGACCACTCTGTCCAGCTCATCCATCTGAGCTGATTGCTTTAAATAAAATCAGCCGTTTCTCCCGCTAATGTGAGGATGGTGGGATCAATTGGGTACACAGAAACAGATTACCAAGCAGGTGGCTTTGGGCTAAAGATAAATTGTGTCCTCACATAACTTAGGAGAGTGGGATGTCGATAGCTCCTAATGTGCAAAGCAAGACTGTTTAGTTACTTATTTCTGCTGGGAAGCCCAGGCTGAGGCTCGGGGCTCCAGGAGCCCCAGAAGTCCCTCCCTGGTAGAAAATATGATCTCTGAAAGTGCTACCCTGTGCTCCAATCGTTATGGGGGCCATTTCCTGGGGTGGGGAGTGGTGACACAAGTCCCTGTCTGCCCCCTGCTCGCCTGCCCCCACACAGCAGATAGCAAAGCAAGCCGGGGCACACGCTCTCTGCTCAGCACCTGGCGATCACATCCCGCTGCCAGCAGAATGGTTCTTGGGGTCCACCCCTTCTCCTTACCTGAGTTAACCTCTCCAGACATCTGGCTGCAGATCTGCCTAGACTGCTGGAAGAAACCTGCTCACCACATATTTCTCCCACTTCTCATATCTCTGCCATGCTTGGCCTTTGCCCAGGATGTCAGCCCCCTGGGCATCCATCCACTCCCTTACTTCTTTTTTTTTTTCCTTCTTTTTTGGAAATAATTATAGATTCACAGGAAGTTGCAAAAATAGCACCCCTGCACCCCTCACCCAGTTTGCCCAGTGATGACATCTTGCACAACCACAGCATACATACTATCAGAATCAGGAAACTAACCTGGGTCTCCCCACCGACCTTTGTCAGATTTCACCAGTGCTCCCCGCCAGCTTAGTCAGCTCAGGCTGCTGTAGCAAATGCCACAGACTCGGGGACTCAAACAACAGACGTTATTGCTCAGGGTTCGGGAGGCTGGGACGTCCAATATCAAGGCACTGGCTGCCTCAATGCCTCGTGAGGGCCTGCTTCCTGCTTTGCAGATGGCCACCTTCTTGGGGGAGAGAGGACCTCTCGGTGGTCTCTTTCACACGGGCTGTAATCCCACCACGAGAGCTCCACCCTCACAACCTAATCACCTCCCACAGGCCCCACCTCCTAACACCGTCACATGGGGATGAGGGCTTCAGCATATGAATCGGGGTGGGGGGTACAAACAGTCCACAGGACATGCATTCATTATGTGTGCATTGTACGTGCACTTGCGGGTGCGTATTTAATTCTGTGCAATTTTATCACGTGGGTGGATTTGTGTAACCACTGCCACAATCAAGATACAGCACTATCCCATCGCCACAAGGACCCCTCTTCCTATGCTTTTATTGTCACCCCCATGCCCTCTTTTCCTCTCTTCCCATCCCTAACCCCTGGCCACCACTAATCTGTTCTTTAATTTTGTCACTTTGAGAATGTTCTATGTGACCTTTCGAGATCAGCTTTTCTCACTTAGCATAACGCCCTAGAGATCCATCCACGTTGTTGCGTGCATCCAGTGTGTTCTTTTCATTGCCCGGTGGTGGTCCGTGGCCTGGAGGTACCACAGTCTGTTTAATCGTCCATCCACTGAAGGCGTCTGGGTCTCCAGTTTTCGGCTCTCACGAATAAAGCTGCTGTGAACGCCTGCACAGGTTTTTGTGTGAACACATGTTTTCGTTTCTCTGGGATAAATGCCCAGGGGTGCAATTTCTGGGTCATAAGGTACGTGGATGTTTAGTTTGTAAAGAAAGCATCAAACTTCTCCAGAGTGGCGATTTTACACTCCCAGCTAATATATAAGAAATTCCACGTTTCTGCATCTTTGCCAGCATTTGGCGTTACCATGATTTATTTTTTTGAGGAGTATTTTGTAGAATGTCCCTCGACCAGGGGACACTGCTGTTTTCCATGATTGTCCCTATTTTTCATTTTAGCTATTCTGACAGGCACGTGGTCACAGCTTACCGTGGTTTTCATGAGCCTTTCCCTGGTGGCTAGGGACAATGCACATTTTTCAGGAGCCCGTTTGCCATCTGTGTGTCCTGTTGGGTGGAATGTCTGTTCCTGGTTTTTGCTCATTTTCTAATTGGATTGTCGGTTTTTACACTGCTGAGTTGTGAGAATTCTGTACACAGTGTAGATACAGGTCCTTGGTCAGATCTAAGGTGCCGAAACTGCAGCTTCCTTTCCCGTCCTGAGAACAGGATCTTTCTCAGTTTCGAGAAGCCCAGGTTATTATTTTTTCTTTCACGGATTGTGCTTTTGGTGTTGTGTCTAAGAACTCTTCCCCTAGTCCCTAGATGCCAAAGGTTTTCTCCTACAAGATTCACATTTTTACATGTTTATATTTACATGATTATATTCAAATCTTTGACTTATCCTGAGTTGATTTTGATATAAGATGTGAGCTGTAGATTGAGGTTCGTTTCTAGATCTGTAGGCTTCCACTTGCTGCGTCACCTGTGTGCAAATCTCCACTGGTTTTAACATACGAAGCCTTGGTCCTCCGTGCTCCCCCGCCCCCGAGCCCAGCACCCCACGCTTGTGCCCTGGAGCCCCCAGAACTCTTCCTCACACCTCCTCGGGCTGCCTGCTAGGCCTGCCTTCCCGCCTCGAGCGCACCCTGCCTTCTCCCACCCTAGCCAACTCAGGGGCAGCCGAGTCCGCCTGCCATCACCCTGTCCCTGGATGTGTCCATTGGTCGTACCATTCTCTTCCCAAACTGTGGCTCCTCGTCCACATGGCCGACCTGGAGGAGAGCACAGCACTCACTCCTTGACTCCTCACCGCTCGTGTCTGGGCATGCCATCCCAGGTCCCCAGTGCACCCCTCACCCTGCATGGCCTCCTGCGAGCTGTCACCCTCAGACCCCCCAGCCTCTAATCACAGTTGCTGATCCTTCCAGCTCTCACTGGACCCTCCCCAGACTCCAAACCTCCAGCCTCCCAGGAGCTCTCGCAGGTGAGCCCTCTCCTCTCCCCTGACTGCCCACAGCCTCTTGTCTTCACAGCTTCCCGCGGATTCCATTACCATCGGAGGAGGATGTGAGAACCTTCCCGTCGGGCCAGTCTGCCCCTGCCCTCCACATCAGCATTCCAGCTGCCCGGTGGGCAGTGCATGGGCACCTTGGCATTACCAGCTCTGGATTTAACTCATCACTTCCCCCCCTCCCACCTCACTCGTCCTCCTGCGTCCCCCGTGTGGTGAATGGCAATGTCGGCCACCCTGCCACCCAGAGCGGGCGCCGCCTTCGAGTCTCCCTCCTCTCAACGTTCAGATCATCACCCCCTGGGCCCTGCCCACTGTTGCCATCTCTCCTCCCCTCCCCCCTCAGCCTCTCCCTGCACTTCTAGTTTAGACAGCTCCGTTTCACTTCCCTCTGGTCCATGCTCCACACACCTGATCGCTCCACCTGCAGTGACGATGTTCACAGTCCTCGTCCTGCCATACAGTGTAGGTGCAGCCTCTGTCCGCCTTCCCCGCCTCACCTCCCCACCTCACCTCCGCACCCCCTCCCCCATACCCGGAGACAGCCACCCTCCCCTCCCTCACTGTATTCCTGGTCTCTGGTGTCCAGGTCTTTGCCCATTCTGTTCGTCTGCTTGGCACGCTCTTCCACCCTTTTCGTTGGTCCCTTCTCATCCAGCCTCAGGTCTCTGCAGAAGCATCATGTTATCTGGGAAGCTTTTCCTGACCCCTCTGCTCCGTGCCCCTGCCCTGCGCCAGGAGACCCTGCATCTCCTCAATAATTGCTTATGAATGTCTGTCTCATGACCTAGAGTGTAGAATGAGTGACGACAGGTGTCCTCCCCCGCTGGGCCTCAGTTTCCCCATCTGTAAGGGGAAAGGATTAAACTCCAGGATGTCAGAGGACTGAGTGCTCTTGGAGGGCGGGGTCTGAGCCCTGGTTCCCTCCGTCCCCCCATGTGGTACAGAGGAGGGGCTCGGGGAATGTGTGTGAAGTAGAAGAGAGGATTTGGAACAAGGAACAGCCAAGGAGTGCAGACACGAGACAATTCAGTTAAAACAAAGTCCAGCTGAGACCCAGTGCGAACCCTGGGGTCAGAGGGAGGGCCAGCCCGCAGCCCCAGAAGGGAGCAGACACAGGTTCCCAGGGCCTGGAGAGACGAGTCCTCAGCAGACTTCCGAGGGGCGGCACTGGGTCCATCAGGGTGGCTGGCACCAGCACTGTTGCGGCTGGTCTGGCCATCCCTGGGAAACAGTAGTCTCACCAGAAGGACCACTGCCACCTGCAGGACCGTGAGCCCCCAGATCCAGCAGGAGGCGCCTGCCCAGAGTCCCTCCAGGGATCCAGAGGTGCCGTGTGCGGTGGATCAGGGCTCCCTGACCTCATCCTTTTCTCGGAACTGCCTTACCTCTGATGCCCAAGGGAGACGCTTATGGGGCCAACTGTACCTGGGATGCCTGAGGGCAGGAAGGGCAGGGGCTTAAGAGCCAGACCACAGGCAGCCACGTGCCACCTGCCCATGCCCTCCGCTGTGGACTGCAGGGACAATGTGTCCTTCACAGCCCAGGGTTTGCAGCCCAGCAGGCGCCTGGCAGGGGGCGGTGGTTCAACCGGGGCAAATTTGTGTCTGTTTTCACATTTGGGGTCAGCTTGGGCATGAACCACCTAAATGAATCTTGCTTGGTGGCGGGGGGAGGATGCCACAGCAGGGACCACTCACTGTCCATCATTTTCTTGATCAATGGGCCGTTTGGGAGTGCTCCCAGGGGCTGGGGCTGGCAGCCCAGGCCACAGGCCGGCTTTCACCAGGAGGCATGCCATGGGGATCTGGATCCGTCCTTTGGAGAGGAGAAGGTGGCATGGGCCAAGACCAGGAGAACATTGTTGGAACAGCTGAGAGGTGCAAGAGGGACCCTGGCTCTCCTCCACTCTGTGCCCCACGCTTGG
Source organism: Equus quagga (assembly GCF_021613505.1). Classification (NCBI taxonomy): domain Eukaryota; kingdom Metazoa; phylum Chordata; class Mammalia; order Perissodactyla; family Equidae; genus Equus; species Equus quagga. The sequence continues at coordinate 41,614,986 of NC_060286.1, forward strand.
CAGCAGGGCCTGTTACATGATTTGAGGGGCCCTGTGCAAAATGAAAATGTGGGGCTCCCTGTTAGTAATTTTTAAGACAGCAACAGCAGTGTGGCCCTTCTGAGGACAGGGCCCTATTGCACATCTGCGAAGTTGGCCCAGCTTAGGACCCTGAATATAGATTTGCTTCCCTGCCCAAAGAGACAGATGTCGACTTATAAAAATGGCCTCCCTGTGCTCATTCATAAATTCACACATCACGCGAGGCTTCTTCATCTAGAACAGCCTCCTCTTGCTGACTTTAAACAGTGGAGTGCCGGGGCCGGCCCCAGGGCATATAGTGGATGAGCTCGGCATGCTCTGCCTCAGTGGCCCGGGTTTGCAAGTTCGGATTCCGGGCACTGACCTACGCCACTCATCAGCCATGCTGTGGCCACGTCCCACATACAACATAGAGGAAGACTGGCACAGATGTTAGCTCAGGGCCAATCTTCCTCAGCAAAAAAAATAAGTAAATAAATTGTGGAGTGCATCAATCGGTGCGTCCTTTTGTGCATCTAGATCCTCTCGTGGATTTCTGCTCTGGGGAAATGTCAACAGCTCTGGGCCTCAGCTTTTGCATCTGTGAAGCCAGGCTACTGGACCCGACTGAGCTGCTCTGGTCTACCTAGAGTGCAGACCTGGCTCATTTCTGAAGGCTCGGCCCTGGGTGGGGCCCACCTGTGCCCCAGAACTGCCCTGACACTGTCCTCCTGTTCTTCTGGCCCTCACACCAACTCTGTTTTACTTTCCCCACATGGTGTTTTTAGCCAGGATGCCAGATACTTGGACCAAACCGGCTGTTACCCTGGAGGCCACCAATAAATTTCGTAGGCAAATAAAATTGACTGAAAATTAGCATAAGAAGCCTTAAATTAACAGGATGTAATTTTATGAATATCTCACAAACTAGTCAAAGACGTATGTCAGCCCGGGGTGAGTCAACCCTTTCAAGTGTCTTTCATTATATAAGGCTGCTAATTTATCTTAAATGTAAGCAATGTGCTTTCTTCCTAAACATTGTGTTCTTTGTTCTGCAATTTGGAAAAATAAATTCCCTTTAAAGCACTGCCTTGCTCAACCACAAAACAAGGCGAGGAGGCGGGATCAGAGGTGCCCGGCCGTCCCTCTGTCTAGGAAGCCCCCAGCCAGCTGAGCTCTGGAAGTGCTTGCTGGAGCAGAGGAGACGCCAAGGCCAGGGCCTCAGGGGCTGGGAGGCCTCCACAACGGAGGTGCCCACTCCTGTGGCCGATGGTGGTGAGCTGGAAGAAGGCTGGCCTTTGCTTTCTCTGCAGCACAAAGCTGCATCCTACCAGGCTTGGCCGTGGGCACGGGGCAGTAAAACTCAACCTTTGTTGAGCTCATGCCCTGTGCCAGGCGCTGGGCACACGGCGAGGTGAGCCCTGGCCCCCCTCGGGATGCTCACAGGGCAGCGTGACCAGGGCCTCTGTGGCGGCGTCCCCAGGACCCTTGGAGCACACATAAGAGGCTGGCTCCCCACCCAAGGGCTAAGAAGGCCACAGGGGGCAGTTTGAAGGAAGCCTTAAAGAGCGAGCCGGCCCCAGCTGGGAGCTGGGGAAGGTGTCACAGAGCTGAGAGGAGGCCAAGCTCTCTGGGATTCCCAGAGCAGTGCAGGGAGGACATGATTTGGGGGAAGTACAGGACCCACCATGAGGCCCTTCCTACAGCTGTAGGTTCTGGTGAGACAAATGACCCAGGAAACAGCTCACCCTGGTTCAGATCTGCGTTCCTCCGATTGCCCCCATGCGTCAGAAACACAGGTGCTGGCTAAGCTGGGCTGAGGCGAGCCTAGGTGCCCAGGTTACTGAGCGACACTCTTAAGAGCAAGCTGGAAGGTTCCGACTCAGTTCTGGAGTTCTGTATTTCTTTTGCCAAGGAGGCAGACGGGTGCAGAAAGTTTAGAGGGGCGACGGCCTGGGCGGGAGGTCCTCGGCGTTCCGATGGTGGTGGAGGCGTGGAACCAGGTGGGACTCCTTGGGGTGCAGAGATGCAGGAGGAGGACCCAGCACAGAGCCCGAGGGACTCAACCTGCAGAGCCCAGGCGGAGGGCGCCTGCCGCCAAGGAGGCTGGACCGACACCCAGCGAGCAGGGAAGGACTGCGGCCTGGGCAGCATGTCTGGAGGACAGAGCAGCATGAGATAAGAAAAGATGTGTATGTTGGTCTCTGCTCCTGGTTTCAGGCACAGGGAGCCTAAAATCCTCAGAATTTCCTACGTGATAAGAGCACCAGGAGCGGCGCTTGTTCTCATGTTTGGTCTCTGCCCCGGGGTCTGGCACTGAGGCCTAAAACCCTTGGAATTTCCTGGGCGATAGGAGTGTCTCGCTCTAATGAGGCGACTCTGGGTGGGTTCCCAGAGTGGGGCTGGTCACCAGAACCACCAGCCATGATTCGAAGCCTGGAATTTGCAGCTCTCCTCCCACTTCCCCAGAGAGGGGAGGGGTCCGGAGATGGAGTTAATGATTGACCGTGCCCACGTGAGGAAGCCTCCATGAAATCCCAATGGGACGGGGTTCAGGGAGCTTCTGGGTGGGTGACCACGTCCACACTGGGAGGGTGATGTACCCCAGCTCCACAGGGACAGAAGCTCCTGCACTCAGGACCCTCCCAGATGCCACCGCTCCCCCCGCCCCATGCATCTCTTCATCTGGCTGTTCATCTGTATCCCTTATCAGCTCCTTTAAGAAACTGGTCAGCGCAAGTCAGTGTTTCCCTGAGTTCTATGAGCTGCTCCAGCAAATTAATCGAACCCGAGGAGTGGGTCATGGGAACCTCGGATTTGTAGCCAGGCCATCAGAATTTGTGGGGAACCTGGGGACCTGCTGCTTGTGATTGGCATCTGAAGTTCAGAGGGGGCAGTCTTGTGGGACTGAGCCCTTAACCTGTGGGGTCTGATGCTCTCTCCAGGTCAACAATGTCAGAACTGAGTTAAGCTGTAGGACGCCCAGCTGGCGTCCAGAGAACTGCTTGGTGTGAGATAAAACCCCACACATTTGGTGAGCAGAAGCGTCAGAAGTGAGCGTTAAGCAGACACAGGCGGAAGAACTCCTCCTCTTTCAACACAGCAGCCAGCTGCTCAGAGGGGGCCTGGGGGGAAGGAACGGGAAGCCAGGATTCCACAGCACAGAGCTCGCCGCCACTTCTTGCTCAATGTCCTCTGATGGGGGGAGTCCCTGTTCTGATGACATGCAGCTCTCCTGGGGCAGAGGGGCCCCGGATGGGAAGATACAGGCTGCCCCACCTCTGCTTTTATCACACCGTGGGGCTGGACAGTCTCTTCCTCCAGCCTCTCTGCCTCAGTTTCCCTTCTGCACAGAGCCGGAGGCACCATCTCTGTGGGATCATTCTGGGGCTTCCTGAAATCCACACTGGATGAGCAATGACACATATCCGTGCCTTTGCTCCTGCCACTGAAAATGCTACCCCACCTGTCTCCATGGAGCTCGGGCCTGTCCTTCTGTCCTGGCGGTCACTATCAGCATCCAGGAGGCCCGTTGAAGGGCGGCGGACAGAGCAGCAGACTTGATCCCGTCCCTAACAGTGTGCTCTTTGTTCTGAAGTCCGGCAGCCGAGGAGGGGAGGACGAGTGGGCAGAACCAGAGCTCCATTCGTCCCGAACGTCCACAGCTGCCGTATCCTCGGCCACCTGCTGTGTGTCCAGCTGCTCCCCAATGCCCAGAACCCCCGGGACAAAGGCACAGCCGTCCACACGTCAGACCAGGAAGCCAGGCGAGCTGCTCCGTGAGCGCGGAGGGACCTGGATGCAGACCCCCCTGTGGTCTCGCTCCGAGTCCTCCCCTGGGCCCTGAGCTCTCAGCCTTCGGGGAAACTTCTTCCCAAAAAGAAAGACGGAAAACAAATCCGCCTCTGAGAATGTCCCATGAATCGCGTGCGGGAAGGCTTGGAGGACAGAGATGTAGGTCACTTTAGGAGCTCAGGGGTCAAAGGAGTCAAACTTTGGCTCCAGTCCGACCAGAGAGAGATGAATCCACAGAGAGCCCCAGTCATCTGGGAAGGTCCTGGGGGTGGCAGATGGAGGGGGCAGGCTGACAATGTCCGGCCCGTCCCCACTAGGGGGGCTCTAAGCTGATGGATTTCTCGGTTGTAAGGTCAACATGAGACAGTCCCCAGGTAACTCCCCTCCTGCTGGCGGGGCCGGACGTTGTGCAATGAGTTGTGTCTGTAAACTGTCACTCTGCCCAGCTGCCATCTTTGCTCTGATTCCAAGTCAACTCGACGCTTGTTCCTGACTCGCCTTCCACGGACATCCAGCTGCAGAAAGAGAATGCACTGGCCGTGTCCCACAAGTCCAGGCTGTTTCTCGCTGAGCAGTAGCACATGGGCACTCTGCTTTGTGATACCCCCAGCACGTGGATGCAGGAAATGCCCCGAGGCAACGAGAGACAGCCCGCAGCCCCAGGCTCCTCGCCAGCAAGAAGCATGTCCCTAAGCCATTTCATTGCCAGCCCTCGCTCATCACTTCTCGCACCTTTTCTCCACTGGTGCCTATTTCAGGGAGTTTGGTCACAAGCCCCTATCATTTTCAGCCCTCTCTGTGGAGGGGACACAGAGCAAAGGGGCGTGACAGGTGCCAGAGAACATGGAGGAGCAAGGAGAGCACATCCTGCATGGAGTGCGAGCGCCATCACATGGTCATCGCATGCTGAGTGGGGACAGGCTGCCTCCAGGCGCCCCACATTTTTGGACCTGCGATTAGAGAACAGACAGCTGCTTGAAGAGATACAGAAGCTGGGGGTAGGCATGGGAATAGACATAACATGCCCCCAAAGGTCAGTTGGGCAGATTAGGGGACGCAGGATTATCGGAGATGCTGAGCAGGGATGCGTCAGTGTGCTGGCGCTGCCATGGCAAAGCACCAAAGCTTGGGCCGCTTAAACAACAGACGCTTACTTATCTCCTCACAGTTCTGGAGGCTGGAAAGTCTGAGATCAAGGTGTCAGTAGGGTGGGTTTCTTCTGAGGCCTCGCTCCTTGGCTTGTGGACGGCCATCTTCTCCCTGTGTCCTCACATGGTTGTCCCTCTGTGTGCATCTATGTCCTGATCTCTTCTTCTTATAAAGACACCAGTCAGATTGGACTAGGGCCCAACCTGGTGACCTCATTTTAATTTATTGTCTCTGTAAAGACCTCATCTCCAAACGCAGCCACATTCTAGGTACGGGGGGTTAGGACGTCAACAAATGAATTTGGGAGGACACAATTCAGCCCATAACAGAGGATGAAACGTGTATCTAAAGAATCTGAAAATGAAGCATAAAGTTTGAAAAACAGCCCCCAATTCCTGTGGTTTGTGGGGGCTGGAGGTTGTGGGTGAACCAACACGACAAGGACAGCCAAGCCCGGCCCATTAATCAGCAGAAGCTTTCAGCAAAGCTCGTCAAGAGATAAATGCAATGCACTTCATGTCAAGTGCACCAGTCTGCCCTGAAATCAGCTGAGTATTCATCACAGTGATGATTTCCCAGGAAAATTAAATAATTGCAGCCCAGGTGGGGGGACCTTAGTCACCACCTCATATTCCCGCTCTTCATGCTGCCCCCAAGGGCCCTTGCTCAGCTCCCCGCCTCCTAGGGTGATGGAGTCCATTACCATGGACACTCAAGAAGGCTCTCATTCTTGTCCAGACACTGCTGGATGGGACGACTACTTCCTGAGAGCCGCTGGGCGGCTGTCAGTCCCGCGTCTCTGGACGTGAGCCTCCTCAGTGTGCAGCAGTGACCCACCCCAGCAGAGCGTGGGGGAATTGGAAAGCTGAGGAGAATCTTCTCAGCTCTCCAGCCCCACAGCTCTTAGGACTTTCAGGATTACAGAAAAGAGGATAAGTGGGCTGGGGCCCCTAACAGACCCTGTATCAGTCCGGTTAGGAAGGTTATGCTCTAGAAACAAGCAGCCCCTACATCTCAGTGGCTTCCAACCACACACTACGCCTCCCTCGCCCCACACATCCATCTTTGGTGGCCTCACTCTCTCCCTATTGTCTTCACTCCAGGACCTGGGCAGTCAGAGCAGTCCCCATCCTGGGGACTTGGTGTCATGCAGAAACACCCACTGGCTCTTAAATCTGCTCCCTGAAAGTGATACGTAACACATCCATCTGCATTTCGTTGGCTGAGTCAAGTCTGTGGCCACCCTCAGTGTTAATAGGGTGGGGAATACAATCCTCCATCAGAATAATTGGAAGAGTATGAGGATCTGTCCCCAGCTCTAAGCTTGCCTCACCAGCCCTTCCCACAGCCCAGGAAAGGTCCCCTCCTCAGGGGAAGGCGTGGGGACAGCCCGCCAAGCTCCAGCATAGGGGAATGCCCAAGTGGGGGAAGAGATGGCTGTCTGGGAGTGTCACTGAGACCTAAGGATGCTGGGAGCATCTTGGAGACCAACCTCCACATCTCACTATGTATTTATTTTTAAAATTTGCATCCTAGGTTCAGACAGTGGAGTTCATCATTCTCCTTGCTTCACGGCTCACAATGATCAACCAGCTATTATATTTCATGTTTTTAATCTCCCCTTTTCTTCCCAATCCTCATCCTTATTTCCTCCTTGCCCCTTAAGGCGCTCACTGGAATGTGTCTCATACGCATTCTTGAATACATATTTAACTTTAAAAAACATGGAACTGTTGGGTTTTTTGTAAGTATTGTTTCAGTTGTAAGTACATTTTGTTGTGCTATAAAGCTCCTGTTTCTTACTTTTTTCATTCAACAATATGCCTGAAAAATCTGCCCGTGCTGTTTGGTGCTGTGTTTGCTGCTAGCTCCGCGATTCTGTGTTACAGCGTTCCACATTCTGCGTCTCCATCTCACCCTTCCCCTGCAAGGACACTCGGGCTGTCCTCTCCACATACAGGGCTGCGACGAGGTCCCTTTACGCGTCCCCTGGCCCCATGCACGTCCTAAGGAGGCAAATTGTTGAGATACGAGCTACACAAGCACAGTGTGGAACGTGCTGCCAGAGCCCCAGAAAGGCAGCCGGGCTCCTCCCGGAAGCAGTGCTTGAGGACCCCCACTTCCTCACATCTCTGCTTGTTACAAAATTAGCATCTTGTTATTATTTTTGCATTGCCCCCCAAATTGCTAGTGCAATTGAGTCTCTCTTCACACACTCATCAGCTATTTCAGGATTTTCCTTCTTCGAACTGCCCATTGTTTTCTGCAGGTCGCCCATCTCTTTGTGATTGATTTTCAGAGTCCCTTGTGTGTTCCAGACAGGAATCCTTTGTCAATCTCAGTGTTGTAAATATCATATTAATCTGTTACCTGTCCGTTGACTCAGAGTCTGTTTCCCGTTGACCAATATTTTCAGTTCTGATGTAGTCAAACCCATCAGCAAGTGATCCTACGGGTGTGCTTTGTAAAGGATCTTATTTCAGAAGTCCCACCCCCATCTGAAGGTCACAAGGGTATTCTACACATTTTTTGTTACTTTTATAGTTTTACTCCTGACATACAGGACTTAATCCACTTATATTTAACCCGTCTACATTCACCAAGCCTGTGGCACGAGGTGTTAGGAAATCAATCTAATGTTTCTACTACATAGTGAGTCAATTTTCCCTACACTGAAAATTAGATAATTTATCCTCCCCCCCTGGTTTGTGAGTCCACCTCCCTCACACGCTGTGTTTCCATTTGTAAAGGGCATGGTTTTAAGCTCTCTGCTCTGTTTTTATGATGATGATGCAGTAGATGGAATTCCAAGATGGCCCCAAGAGCCCCTCCCGCCCCTGCCCCGTGCATCTGCTGTGTATAAGCCCCTCCCCTCATGTCCTGTGACGGGGCATCTCTCCTGTAATTAAGTGATGAGTATGAGTTGCCTTTGAGTTAATAAAAGGGAGATTATCCACGCGGGCCTGGCCAAAGGCCTGGGCCCTGCCTGGAAGATTGGTTCCAATTGTGAGCAGGACTGGATGTGAGGGACATCCTCTACTGCTGGCTCTGAAGGTGGAAGGCCCGCCTGGCAAGGAACACAGGTGGCCTCCAGGATCTGAGGCAGCCCCAGGCTGACAGTGTGCAAGGAAATGGGGTCCTCAGGCCGACCACTGCGAGGAACCGAATTTGGCCAGCAACATGAATGAGCAGGGAAGTGCATTCATCCCCCAGGCTCCCAGAAAGGAATGGAGCCCACACTGCAATGTGAGACCCCTCCCCACGCCCCCAGCAGAACCCAGCCAAGCCACGCCAGACTTCTCACCTAGAGAACTAGGAAATAACAAATTGTTTGAAGTCACTGAATTTGCAGTGATTTCTTACACAGCCAGAAAAACAAATCCATCGTCTTTTTGGATGTCTCCGTCCTGCAGCCACCACCACACCAACTCTGACCTCTTCTTTTTCAAAACCGACTTAGCAATCTGTGGACATTATGGCTTCTACCTGTTTTAAAATGAGTTTAAATCCCTCAAAAATATGCAGCTGGTATTTTAACCCAATTACACAGAATTTACAGATTAAAGTGGGAAAATCTGACATTTTTACAATTTAAAGCATCCATAAACATGATCTCTCACTCCATTTGTTTTATGTTTTCTTTTACGTCTGTAATGAACTGAATCTTCCGAAATTGATCTGTTGACGCCCTAACCCTCAGTGTGATGGGTGTCGGGAGGTCATTAGGGTTAGATGAGGTCATGAGGGTGGGGCCCACATGTTGGGATGAGTGCCCTTACAAGAGGAGAAACCAGAGAGCTGGCTCTCTCCCTGTCTCTCTCTCTCCACCATGTGAGGACACAGCAAGAGGGCAGCCATCTACAAGCCAGGCAGGGAGCCCTCCCAGAACCCCACCACACTGGCACCCTGATCTCGGACTTCCAGACTCCAGGACTGTGAGAAACACACTTCTGTTATTTAAGCTCCTCCACCCGCACTCTACAGTGTTTTCTTGTGGCAGCCCGAGCAGCCTAAGACAGTGTCCTTTAAATGCTCAATTTTCTCTCTCCACTTTTTCTTGTCTTCTTTTGCATCCTCTCCATTTCTTAAATTTTAATTTTCTCCTCCATGAAGTCTTTCTGCCTTTATTTCTGGCTGAATTTCTAGATCCTTCATGGTTTTTGTTCCTCTTGTGAACACATCTCTTTTTCTATTCTATTTCTAATTGGTTAACACTGGTGTAGAGGAAAGCCACTAATTTCAGTATGTTGATCTTGTATTCAGCAATCTTGCGAAACTCTATTATTAGTTCCTATCAATTTCTGTTCATTCTGGAGGGTTTCTGTGTCGACGATATGTAATCTGTGCATAATGACAGCTGGGTCTCTTCCCGTCCTTTCATTTTCTCCTCTCGGGGCATCAGCCAGAGCCTCTCGTATTTCAATAGCTGTGGTGTTCCTGCTTGTCTGTTTCCAACATGACAGGAAATGAATCTGGAGTTTATCTACAGAGCAGTAGGTTTTCTGTAAACTTTTAATATGTAAAGCCTTTATCACATTAAAAATGTTCATTTCTATTCAGAGTTTCCTAAGGATTTTTAAAAATCACAAAAAGATGGTGAGTTTTATCAAATGCTTTGCTGCATCTATTAAGGGTCACTTTGTGCTTCTAATGCAATAATGTGGTAAACAGCATTGATAGAGTTTCTCATGTTAAATTATTCTTGCACGCCTAGAATAAACTCAACTAGATCGTTTTTCAAAATACACTGTAGGGTTAATTAGCTAGCCGCTCATTTGGAATTTTGCCTCTATTTTTATAAGTGAAATAGACTTATTTCTTTTTCTTGTATTGGCCATATCCAAATTTGGAATAAATGTTACTTTCGCCTCATAAAACAAGTTGGGCAGATTTCCCTTATTTTCTATTTTCTGGAACAACTTCTCTAAGAGTATTTATCTGATCCTTAGCTGTTTCATAGAACTCTCATCTAAAGCATCGATGCCTGAGGATTTTTTGAGGTGGATGTCTTTGATTGCTATTTCAACTTCTTAAGAGCTTAAGTTCATTGTCTTATTCCAATCTTCTTTTTCTCTGCTTTATTTTTGGAATGCTTGATCTATCAGTTTCAAAGAGGGATATTTTTAATGACAGTTATGATTGTTGAATTATCTAGTTTTCTCCACAGTTTCTTTGGCTGTGGGTCCACATATTCCAATGTTATCTTTTTAGGACAATGTATGTTCATGATTGCTGTATTTTTTCCACAATACTATTTTCATTGAGGCATAATTCACATATGAAAAAACACACAGATTCTAAGCATACAGTTTGATGAGCTTTGACAAATGTGTACACTATGTACCCAACTCCCAAATCAAGATATAGAACAACTTTGTCACCCCAGAGAGTTGCCACATGCCCCATTCCAGCTCCCTCTGCCTTTACCATCACAACTAGCTTGCCAATTGCAGACCTTCACATAAATGCAATTGTCCGTATGTACTCATTTTTTTTAGATTTATTCACTCAACATAATGCTTTGGCTATTCATTCATGTTATTGCATGTGTTGGTCACACATTCCTTGTCACTGCAGAGTAGTCTTCCACTGTATGAATAAACCACAATTCGTTTGTCCATTCTCCTGTTGATGGACATTTGGGTTGTTTCCAGTTTTTAGCTATTTTGAGTAAAATTGGTATGAATAATTTTATACAACTATTTTATATTTTTAGATCTCCTAAGTATCTAAGAGTGGCATCGTTTGATCATTGGATAAATGTATATTTACTTTTATAAGAAATTGTCAAAGACTTTTCCAAAGTGGTTGTAGCATTTGACACTTTCACAGCAATTTTTGAGAGGCCCAATTGTCCCATATCCTCATCAGCACTTGCTACTGTCAGTTTTTAACTTCAGTCATTCCGTGAGTATGAAATGAATTGAACTCACTGTGGTATTAAATTGTGTTTCTCTAATCACTAATAATGCGAAGTACCTTTTCATGAATGTATTGGCCATTTGCACATCTTCTTTTGTGAAGTACCTATGCAAATCTTTTGCTCATATTTTATAGGGCTATCTTTTTAGTTTTGATTTCTAGGAGCTCTGTATATGTGCTGGATATAAGTCCTTTTTCAAATATATCTACTGTACTGTAAATATTTTCTCCCAATCTGTTGCTTGCATTTTCACTTTACTAGAGGAGTCTTTTAATGAGAAGAGCAGAAATCTCTAATTTTTTTCAAATCCAGTTTATCATTATTTTCTTTCATGGTTATCATTTTTGGAACCTCTCTAAGAATTTTTGCTTGCACCAAGGTCTCAAAGATATTCTCCAAAGATTAATCTTTTAAATTTAGGTCTATGATCCACATCAAAATAATTTTTTCTATCGTATGACGTTGCAGTCAAGATTCACTTTTTTTCCCATATGGAGATCAAGTTGTTCCAGCATCATTTGTTGGAAAGAGTTTCCTTTCCCCGTGGAATTACATCGGAGCTTGTATCACATTTCGATTGGCCATATATGTGTGAATCTCTTTCTAGACTCTATATTTTGTTACATTAATCTATTTGTCTAACCACACACCAATACCATGTGAAATAATCGCTATGGCATTCTTGCAATTCTCGAAATCAAGTGTGTAAAATCACCAACACTGTCTTTTCCATGCTTGTGTTGGCCATTCTTGGTCTTTTATATTTCTACCTAGACTTTTGGACAGCTTTATTGACCTATAATAATCAATATACAATTAACTGCATCTATTTCAAGCGTACGGTTTGACAGGATTTGATATATTACACATCTGTGAAACCATCACCACAATCAGGAAAAGCAATCTATCCGTCTTCCCCGAAGGTTTCCTGTTGCCCCTTTATAATCTCCACGTTCTTGCCTCCCTCCAGGCAAAGCCTGGTCTGCTTCCTGCGCTGCAGATTAGTTTGTATTTTCTAGAGTTTATATAAGTGAAATCATGCTGTATGTGAGCTTTTCTTGTCTGATATCTTTCAATCCATTTTTTTGAGATCCACACATGTTGTTGAGTGTCCCGATAGTTCATTTCCCTTATTGCTGAATGGTATTCCATTGTATGAATGTGCTAAAATTTATTTATCCGTTCACCCGTTGCTGGAGATTGGGGCTGTCTCCCATTTGGGAGTATTACAAATAGAACCACTATGAACATTCGTGTACAAGTATTTGTGTTGATATATGCTTTGTTTTCTGTGTAAGTATCTGAGAGTGGAATGGCTAGAACATATGGTAGGGGTATGCTTAACTTTTTAAAGAACTGCCCAACTGTTTTTCCAAGTGGTTATGCCATTTTACACCCCCAGCAGCAGTATATGAGAGCTTCAGTTGCTCTAGATTTTGGTCAACATTTGGTGTGGTGTGGTCAGTCTTTTCCATTTTAGCCATCCTAGTACGTACGCAGTGGTATTTCCCTGTGGTTTTAATTTGTAGTTTACTAATGACTACTGATGATGGCCAGATTTTCACCTGCTTATTCGCCATCTATATGTCTTCTTTGGTGAAGTGTACATTCAAATATGTTTTGTCGAATATATTTTAAAAATTAGGTTGTGTTTTCTTATTACTGAGTTTTGAGAGATTTTTTATATTCTAGATACAAATCCTTTATCAGAGATACACTTTGAAAATATTTTCTCCTGGTCTGTAGCTTGTCCTTTCATTCTCTTAATGGTGTCTTTTGAAGAGCAGTGCTTAGTTTTGATGAAGTGCAGTTTACCCATTTGCTCTTTTATGGCTCATGCTTTTAAGGTCACATCCAAGAACTCTTTATGTAACTCAAGGTCACAAAAATTTTCTCCTATATTTTCCTTTAGAAGATTTATCGTTTTAGGTTTTATATTTAACTCTTGGATCCATTTTGAGTTAATTTTTGTATATGGTTCAAGTTACAGATTAAAGTTCAATTTATGGGGTACGGATATCCAGTTGATCCAGCACCATCTGTTGAAAAGACCATCCATTTCCCCACTCTTGCACCTTTGTCAAAAATCAGTTTTCTATGAATTTGTGGGTCTAATTCTAAACCTGATTTTCTGTTCCATTAACCTATTTGTCTATCTTGTGATCCATATCACAGTATAGCTATTTTTGTTACATAGTTACAAAAAAAATTCTTTTTTCTAGTGATGAAGACTTTTAAGTTCTACTCTCTTAGCAACTTTCAAATACGCAATACAGTATTATTAACCACAGTCACCAGGCTGTACGTTACATCCCCATGACTATTTATAACTGGAAATTTGTACCTTTTGACCCTCGTCACCCGTTTTACTCACCCCTCCAAACCCCTGCCTCTGGCAACGACGAGTCTGTCCTCTGTATCTATGAGCTTGCTTTTATTTTTTTTTTAATTCCACATATAAGTGAGATCATATGATATTTCTATTTCTCTATCTGACTTGTTTCACCTAGCATAACGTCCTCAAGCTTCCTCCATGCTGTCTCAGGTGGCAAGATTTCATCCTTTTTAATGACTGAATAGTATTCCAGTGTGTGTGTGTGTATATATACATACCACATCTTCTTTATCCATTCATCCGTCAACGGATAAAGGCTGTTTCATGTCTCAACTACTGTAAGCAACGTTGCAATGACCATAAGAGGTGTATTTATCTTTTCACATTAGTGTTTTCACACTATAGCTTCTTAATAAGTCTTGAAATCAGGTGGAGTTATCCCCTCAACTTTATTTTTATTTTTCAAAGTTGTTTTGGCCATTTTAACTCCTGTGCATTTCCATATAAATTCTAGACTCAGCTTTTCCATTTCTACCAAAGAAGCCTGTTGAGATTTTTATTGTGATTACATTGAATCTATAGACCAATTTGGGGTGAATTGGAATTTTAACAATATTGAGTTTTCTGGTCCATGATCCAGGAGCCTTGTCTCCTTCAGGGGCTCCAATTCCACATATATTGGACCACTTGAAGGTATAGCACATTGGTGCCTTTTCCACTTAAAGTTTTTTTCCTGTGTGTTTCATTTTGGGTATTTTCTATTGCTATATCTGAATGTTCACTCTTCTTTTCTTCTGCAATATGTAATATGCTATTAAGTCCATCCAGTGTATTTTTCATCACAGATATTGCAGTTTTCATCTCCAGGTATTCTATTTGGCCTTTTTTATATTCTCCATGAATCTACATAACTTTTGAACATATGGAGTACGTTAAAAATAACTGCTTTGAGGTGCTGGTCTGTCAGTTCTAACATCTGTGACAGTTCTGGGTTGTTTTTGATTGACTGACTATTCTCCTCACTGTGGGACTTATTTTCCTGCTTCTTTGCCTGCCTTATAATCTTTGATTTGATTCCAGACATTGTGAAGTCTACCCTGTTGGGTGCTGGATTTCTATAAACATTCTTGAGCTGTGCTCTGAGACACAGTTATGTTGCTTGCAAACTGTTTGGTGCTTTGTGTTTTGTCTGTAAGATCTGTTAAGTGAGACCAGAGCAGTGTTTAATCCAGGACCAGGTGGTGCAAAGGTGAAGAGAGTGAGGGGCCTGGAGTGCAAAGTTGAAGGAGGTGTTTACACTCAGAGTCATCAAGTGCAGGGGCCTGAATGTGTGCGGTAGGGGTCTCACTTGCCTCACCCTGTGCTAGCCCTGATAAAGGCTAACTATTTTCCACTACTCAGGCAAGACCTTTCCAAGTACTTTACCCAGAGCTCCATGAATTATGAGATTTTTCCAGCCTGGCTGTTGGAAGAGGCAATATTCCCAGTTCTGTGAGAGCACGAGACACTATTCCTTCTAATCTGTTCAAGTCATTCTTTCCCTGCCTGGGTGGTTTCCTCACACGAACGTGCTGATCAGCCCTCAACTGAACACTCCAGAGGATGTTCCGCAGACAGCTGGGGTTCCTTATCTATGCTGCTTTCTCCTCTCTGGTTCTCTGTCCTGTGAACTCCAGCTAGTCTCCCTGCACCCTCCTCTTGAGATCTTCAACACAGGAACTCTGCCTAGCTCTGTCTGGACTCCCCAGCGCTGCACCACAGACTACAAATTGTCTCAAGGCAGTGAGCTGGGACAATGTAGGGACCAGCTCGCTTGTTTCCCGTCTCTCAGGGGTCACTGTCCTTCTTCACCTGTTAAGGGTCTTGAAAAACACTGTTTTATATGTTTTGTCTTCTTATTACTATTATTGATGTTGTTGTTGTTTCAGATGAAAGAGTACATTTGATCCCTGTTACTCCTTCAGAGCTGGAAGTGGAAGTCTATTCCTATATAAATTTTAGAATCAGTTTGTCAACTTCTATAAGAAAGCCTGCTGGGATATTGACTGAAATTGCATCGAATCTATAGATCAATATGGAGAAAATCGTCATCTTAATAACATTGAGTCTCCCAATCCATGAACATGGCATAGCTCCCCAATTATTCAGGTCTTCTTTAATTTATGAACACAATATTTTGAATTCTTCATTTTATTTAATTGATTCCTAAAAAGTTAATGTTTTATGTTCTTTGAAATAATATTTATGTTTAATTTCATTTTTCAAGTGTTTGTTGCTGGCATCTGGAAACAAATTGGTTTTTGTATGCTGGCCTTGTATCCTGAAACCTTGCTAAATTAACTCACAACTTATAGATTTTTTTTCTTGGTAGATTCTTTTGATTTTTCATATACAGAACCATGTCATCTGAGAATAAAGAAAACTTACTTCTTCCTTTCTGATAAGTGATGACTTATCCCGAATGATTTTTTCAAATGTTCAGCCAAACTCACATTCCTGAAATAAACCTAACTTTGCCATTATGTATTATCATTTTATATACTGTTGGATTTCACTTGCTAATATTTTGAAAATTTTTGCATCTAGTTCCTGAGCAATATTGATCTGTAGTTTTCTTTTTCTTATAATACCCTTTTCACGTTTTGATATCAGCTTTATACTGGGCCTCATAAAATGAGTTGGGAAAAGTTCATTCCTATTTTCTGAAAAAGTTTGCATAGCATTGGTATTATTTCTTTCTTAAATGTTTGATAGAAATAAAAAGTGAAACCATCTGGGCCTGGAGTTTTGTGAGCCTTAAATTAAAAATTCAAGTTCCATAATAAATAAGTGTAGAGATTTTCAGATTTTCTGTTTCTTCTTGTCTTAGCTTTAGTAAGTTGAGTTTTTCAAGGGAATTTTCCACCCCATCCAAGTTGTTGAATTTATTTGCATAAATTTGCTCATAATATTCCCTTATTATCTTAGAAGTGTCTGTAAAACAGTAGTGATTCCTGATATTGCTGATTTGTTTTATTCTCCATTTAAAAAAATCAATTTTGCTAAGTTTTTATCAGTTTTATTGTACTTTATCAGTATTTACTTTAAAGAACTTTTGGGTTTGTTCATTTTCTGTATAGCTTGACTGTATTCTATTTAACTCATTCCCATGCTATCTTAAGATAGAAGAGAAGGTCATTGATTTCAAACATTTATTCTTTTCTAATACAAGCCTTTTAAGCTATAATGTTCTTCTAAAATTGATTTAGCTGAATCCCACATATTTTTCAAAATAAACTTATTCATTTTAAGAATACTTTCAGACTTACAAAAATGTTGCAAAGACAGTGCAAAGAGTTGCCATTTACCCCATACCCAGTTTCCCTCTTGTTAATATCTTACATGTATGATGTAAGTATGCATACACGTATATGACAGATTGGTCACAACTAATGAACCAATATTGAAATGTTATTAACTAAAGTCCATGCTTTATGTGGGTTTCCTTAGTTTTTGTGTAATGTTCTTTTTCTGTCTCAGAATCCCATCAAGGACACGTATTACAGGTACTCATCACATCTCCGATGCCTCCTCTAAGCTGTGATCATTTTTCAGACTTTCCTTGTTTTTGATGATTTTGATAATTTTGAGGACTCCTGGTCAGGTATTTTGTAAATGTGTGCATCCCACACATTTTGATATGTTGTATTTTCATTCTCGTCAAGGTTGAGAGTTTTTCTAGTTTCTCTTGTCCCTGTTTCCACTCACCGGTTATTTAGAAGTGTTTTGCTTCATTTCCTCAACTTCAAGGATTTCTAGTTATCTTTTGATTTCTAGTTTAATTCCATTGTGGTCAGAGAACTTACTCTTCGTTAATTCTACCTTTTGAAATACACTGAGATTTGCTTTATGACACAATGTATGTTCTCTCTTGATGAAGTTTCACAGGCAATTGAAAAGAATGTGTATTCCGCATTTTTTGGGTGTAGCAGTCTATAAATGTCACCTGTATCAACATGGTTGAGAGTGTTAGTCAAATGTTTTATATCTTCTAGATTTTTGGTCTACTTGCCTACAAATTTCTGAAAGGGGAAAGTTATGTCTCCAACTATGATTTTGGATGTTTATTCCTCCCTTTGGTTTGTTAATTTTTGCTTCATGTATTTTTAAGCTCTGTTTTAAGGTGCAAATGCACTTAGGATTATTATGTCTCCTTAATGAATCAACACTTCCAGCATGAAGTGTCCATCTTTACCTCCAGTAGAATCCATTTACATCTAACCTAACTATGGATATGGTCAAGTTTAAATAAACCTTCTTGCAATTTGTTTTCTATTTGTCTCTCTTGTCTTTTTCTTTGTTCCTCCTTTCCTGCCTGAATCAAATATATTTAGCAATCCACCCTATCTCCTACTTTGAACATTTCGGCTTAGCTCTATAGTGGTTACTACAAGGATTACATGTAATCACATTTACCTTGATTTACACCACTTTATATATAAGCATCTTACAACAGTATCTTTTTATTTAACTCCCTCCCATCCTTTGTGCAATTGTACATATTTCATTTCTACATGTAATAAACTTCAATTATAATGTTATAAAAGCAATCACTTGTTTTAAAGAAGTTAAGAAAATAACAGTCTCTTTATTTATTATGTATTTACTATTTTCAATGCTCTCATCCTCTCCTATAGGTCTGAGTTTCAATCTAGCATTATATCTTTTCATTAAAGAACATCCTTTAGCATTTTTTTCTTCTTTTTCTACAATTGTTTTTAATTTCAAGACTCTTTTACACTTTTGTTCCTGTTTTTAAACAGCTTTATTGAGGTATAATTGATAGACATATTTAATGTATACAATTTGACGAGTTTTTACACATGCATACACCTGTGAAACCATCACCACAATCCAGGTAACAGACATATCCATCACCTCCAAAAGTTTCCTTGTGTCCCTTTGTGTGTGTGTGCTAAGAACTCTTAACATGAGATCTACCCTCTTAACAAATTTTTAAATGCATAATACAGTTTTTGTCCACTATAGGCATGATGCTGTACACAAGATCTCTTGAACATGCAGAATTCATCTTGCATAACTGAAACTTTCTACCAACTGGACAAGGACTCCTCATTTCCCACTCCTCTGAGCGTGGATTTTGAAAGCACAAAAGAAAAGTGACTCACTACATACAAGGGAGCTCCAATGAAACCATTAGTAGATTTCTCAGCAGAAACCTTGCAGGCCAGAAAAGAATGGGATGATATATTCATGTATGAAAGAAAAAAGCTGCCAACCAAGAATGTTATACTAGGCAAAACTATCCTTCAGAAATGAAGGGGAAATAAAGACTTTCCCAGACAAACAAAACCTGAAATAGTTCATCACCACTACACCTGCCTTACAAGAAATGCTAAAGGGGTTCAAGTTAAATGAAAGGATGCTGAACAGCAACATTAAAGCATATGAAAGTATAAAACTCACTGGTAAAAGTAAATGTAGAGACAAATCCATTTTTAAGCATGCTTGAAGCAAATGAAACATAGAAAGTTTTAGCAAAGAAATAGAAGATATCAGCAAAGAAATAGAAGATACAAAGAAAATCCAAATGAGAATTATAGAATGAAAAAATATAATAACTGAAAAAATATTAATGGGTATGCTCAACAGACGAATGGAGAGGACAGAAAAAAGAATCACTGAACTCGAAAATAGAACAATGGAGAGAAAACAGACTAAAAGAATGAAAAGATTTTCAAAGACCTGTGAGACTATAACAAGAGATATAACATTCATATCATTGGAGTCCCAGAAGGAGAGAGGAAAGAGAGTGGGGCTGGAAAAAAGTATTTAAAGAAGCAATGGCTGAAAATTTCCTAAATTTGGCAAAAGGCATAAACCAACATATTTAAGAAGCTAAGTGAAGCCCAAACAAATATACCCAAATAAGTCCATGCCAAGACACATTATAGTCAAATTTCTGGACACACACACAAAATCTATCTATGTATCTATGTATCTATATATCCATGTATCTATGTATCTATCTATCTATCTATAGAGAGAGAGACAGAGAAAACATCACAACATCTTAACCTCCAAGGGAAAATAAACAATTAAAACAAGAGTGAATTTCTCATTAGAAACCATGGAGACCAAAGGGAAGTAGAAGAACTTTTTTCAAGGACTGAGGAAAAAGAATTGTCAATGCAGAATTCTCTATGCAGAGAAAATATGCTTCAGGAATTAAAAGAGGAAATCAGAGCATTCTGAGATGGAGAAAAACTAAGAAAATTTGTCACCCAGTGACTTAGCCCAAACAATGGCTAAAAGAGGTTCACTAAATATAAAGAAAATGATTAAAATAATGGAATCCTGGAACATCAGAAAAGAAAGAAAAGCAATAAAAACAGCAAAAATATAAGTAAATATAATAGACTTTCCTTCTCCTCTTGTGTTTTCTAAATTATGTTTGACAGTTAAAGCAAAAATAATAACACCATCTCATGCAGTTTTCAATATATGTGGAAGAAATATTTAATACAATTACATTATAAACAAGGAAGGGTAAAGGGATGTAGAAGGAGGTAATTATTCTAAACTTCACCTGAACTGGTAAAATGATGACAGCAGTAGACTGTGATAAGTTGTGTATATATAATGTAACACCTAGATCAACCACTAAAACAGCTATACAAAGATACACTCGAAAACACTATAAATAAAATGTATGAGTGGGATAGATTTGAGAATAATACCAGAAATGAGAGGTGATGAAATGGGCCAATATTGCAGTAAAGTTGCTGTATTTTCCCAGAATTGTTATTAATCTGAAGTATATTGTGACAGATTAGAGACGCATATTATAATCCATAGAGCAAACACTAACAAACACAGCTAAAAATTTTTTTAAAAAAATGGCACCATGAAAATTTGCTTAAAACATTATATAAGGCAAGAAAAGAGGAACAAAATAACAAAAAATACATAAGTCATATAGAATACAAATTACAAAATAGCAGACATAAACCCAACCATATCAATAATTACGTTAAATGTGAATGGACTATATACTCCAATTGAAAGATGGAGATTGTAAAACTGCATAAAAAAGCAAATCTAAATGGTGACTATAAAAGATACACTTTAGATTCAAAGACAAATAAGTTGAAAGTAAAAAGATGGAAAAAGACATACCACGCAAAAGTAATCTTAAAAGAGCTAAAGAGGCTATGCTAATATCAGACAAAACAGACTTAAAAACAAGAAATATTACTAGCGCCAAAGAGGAACATTTCATAATGATAAAAGAATCAATACATAAGGGGAAAGAGTAGCTATGAATTTATATGCACCTAAAAACAGAGCCCTAAACGAATGAAGCAAAGACAGAACTGAGAAGAGTCATAGATACTTCAACAGTTATACTTGAATTTAATATAGTTGATTTAAGTGATCTTTTCTCAATAAATGCCAGAACAAATAGATAGGAAATCTGTAAGGATATATACGACTTGAAAAACACGAACGACTCAACCTAACACATATAGAACAACCCACCCAACAGCAGAAAAAAACACAGTTTTTTCAATTACACCTGCAACATTCTCCAGGACAGATCATGTGCTAGGCACGGAAAAAATTCCCAACAAATTTAAAATGATCGAAATAATCCAAAGTGTCTTCTCTGACCACAGCAGAGTTAAATTACAAACTAACAACAGAAAGAAATCAGGAAAATACTCATATGTTTCAAAATCAAACATCACAGTTCTAAATAATGCATGGGTCAGGGAAAAAATTAAAAAGGAATTGAAAAAGTATAAAACAAAATGAAAACATGACATTAAAATTTATGTGATGTAATTAGAGCAATGTTTAGAGGGAAATTTCAGATTTACAATCTTATGTTGGAAAGGAAGAAAGATTTAACAAAATCAAGAATGAAAGAGGGGACATCACTCCAGAATTCCAGGAAGTAAAAGGATTATAAGGGAAGATTATGAGCGATTTTATTTCAAAATTTAAACAACTTAGATGAAAAGAAAAAATTCCTGGAAAAACATAAAATATTAAAACTGAGTAAAAAGGAAAAAGAACAAAGGGAAATTTCTAAACAAAGTAATTCAATTAGTAGTTTAAGTGCTTCCCAAAAATGAAGTCCAGGTTAGGACGGCTTCACCAGTGAGTTCTACCAAACATTTCAGGAAAAAAAATAACACCAACTCTTCACTAAGTCTTTTAAAGAATAGAGGAGTATGAAATACTTCCCAATTCAATTTGCGAAGCTCTATTCCCCTGACATCAAAGACTGACAAAGACATCACAAAAAAATAAAACTACAGACCAATATCCCTCATGAAATTTGATGCCACAATCATTAGCAAAATATTAACAAATCAATCTAAGTAACAAATGAGAATGTTTTGACATGATAAGCAGTGGGATTTATCCCAGAAAAGCAAGGCTGGTTGACATCCAAAAGTCAATTGATGTAATACACCATCTTAAGAGAATAAAGGGGGGAAATGACTATATCAACAGATTCAATAAATTCATTTTACAAAATCTAATACCCATCCGTGATAAAAAATTCTCCAAAAACTAAGAATAAATGGGATCTCTCTCAACCTGATAAATTGCATCCATGAAAAGCCTATATCCACCATCATACTTAATTGTAAAAAAATATTTTCCCTGGAATGTTGGGAAGAAGACAAGAATGTCTGCTCTTACCACTTACATTCAATATCATGCTGGAGCTTCTAGCCACTGCAACAAGGCAAGAAAAGGAAATTAAAGGCGTACAATTTGGAAAAGAAGAGGCAAAACTGTCTTTATTCTCAGATGACATGATCTTGCATATAGAAAATACTAAAGAATCTACAAAATTACTACTAGAAATAACAAGCAAGTTTAGCAAGGTCAGAGGATACAAGATCAAGATACAAAAAAATCAATTTTATCTCTATATATTATCAATAAACAATCTGAAGATAAAATTAAGAAAACAATTCCACTGACAAAAGCATCAAAAAATATTTAGGAATAAATTTAACAAGGGAAATTCAAAACCTTTGCACAAAAAACTATAAAACATTGGTAAGAGAAATTAAAACAGACCTAAATTAATGAAGAGATATACTATGTTTACAGATTGGAAGACAATATTTGTAAGATGGTAATCGTCTGCTTTCATCTTTTTACTGTTGAGTATGATGTTAACTGTGAGCTTGTCATGTATGGCCTTTATTATGTTGAGGTACATTCCTTATATACCTAATTTCTTGAGAGTTTTTATCATAAAAGGATGTTGAATTTTGTCAAATGCTTTTTCTACATCAACTGAGATGATCATATGATTTGTATCCTTCATTCTGTTAATGTGGTGTGTCACATTCATTGATTTGTGTATGTTGAGCCATCCTTGCGTCCCAGGGATAAATCCTACTTGATCACATTGTGTGATCTTTTTAATGTGCTGTTGAATTTGGTTTGCTGGTATTTCTACTTTCATCAAGAATATTAGCCTGTAATTTTCTTTTCTTGTAGTGTCCTTATCTGACTTTTGTACGAGAGAAATGCTGGCCTTGTAAAATGAGTTTCAAAGTGTTCCCTCCCCTTCAATTTTTTGGAAGAGTTTGAGAAGGATTTGGTGTTAATTCTTCCCTAAATGTTTGGTAGGATTCACCCATGAAGTCATCTGGTCATGGGCTTTTCTTTATTGGGAGATTTTTGATTACTGTTTCAATTACTCATTATTAGTCTGTTCAGATTTTCTGTTTCTTCATTATTTTGTGTTGCTGGTTTTACGTTTCTAAGAATTATCCATTTCTTCTAGATTATCTAATGTGTGGGCCTCTAATTGTTCATACTAGTCTCTTACGATCTTTGTATTTCTGGGGTATCAGTTGTAATGCTTCTTCTTTCATTTAAAATTTTATTTATTTGAGTCTTCTTTCTTTTTTCTTGGTTAGTCTAGCTAAACAATCTAAAATTCATATGGAACCACAAAAGACCCCAAATAGCCAAAGCAATCTTGAGAAAGAAGAATAAAATTGGAGGCATCATGCTTCCTGATTTCAAACTATGTTACAAAGTTATCGTAATCATAACAGTATACTGAAGGCATGAAAGCAAACACACAGACCAATGGAACATAATAGAGAGCCCAGAAATAAACTCAGCATGGACAGTCAACAAATCTTTGACAAGGGCACCAAGACTACACAATCGGGAAAGGATAGTCTCTTCAGCAAATGGTGTTGGAAAAACTGGATGTCCACGTGCAAAAGAATCAGACTGAACTCTTATCTTTCACCACACACAAAACCAACTCAAAATGGATTAGAGACCTGGAACTGTAAAACTGCTGGAAGAAAACAGAGAAAAAGCTCCTTGACATTGGTCTTGGCAATGATTTTTTTGGATATGACACCAAATGCACAGGTAACAAAAGAAAAAATAAACAAGTGGGACTACATCAAACAAAAAACCTTCTATACAGGAGAGGAGACAGTCAACAAAATGAAAAAGGCAACGTATGGAATGGGAGGAAATATTTACAAAACATACATTTGGTAAGGGGTTAATATCCAAAATATAAAAGGAATTCATACAACTCAATAGCAAAATAAAAAAAAAAAAAAAAAAAAAACCCAAGTAATCTGATTAGAAAGCGAGCTAAGGACCTGAATGGACATTTTTCCAAATAAGACATAGAAATGGTCAACAGGTATATGAAATTGTTCTCAACATCACTAATCATCAGGGAAATGCAAATCAAAACCACAATGAGATATTACTTCACACCTGTTAATATGGGAAGTGTTGGTGAGGATGTGAAGAAATTAGAACCCTTGTGCACTGTTGGTAGGAATATAAATTGGTGCAGCGATTATGGAAAACAGTACAGAGTTTCCTTAAAAAATTAAAAACAGAGCTACCATATGATCCAGCTATTCCACTTCTGTGTATATATCCAAAGGAAATGAGGTCAGGATCTGAAAGAGACATCTGCACCCATGTGTTCACTGCAGCTTTACTCACAACAGCTGAGATAGAGAGACAATGTAAGTATCCATAATGGATGAATGGATAAAGAAAATGTGAGATTTATATATATACAAAATGAAATATTATTCAGCCATAAAAAAGAAGGAAATCCTACCATTTGGGCCAACACGGATGAGCCTGGAGGACACATGCTAAGTGAAACAGGCCAGTCACAGAAGGACAAATACTGCGAGATCTCACTTATATGTGGAATCTAAAAAAGTTGAACTCATAGAGCCGGAGAGTAGAATGGTGGTTACTGCGGGCTGCGGGTGGGGGAAACGGGGAGATATTGGTCAAAGGTACAAACTTCCAGTCACAAGGTGAATGAATTCTGGGGATCTCACGTGCAGCACGGCGACTATAGTTCATAATAACGTATTTCATACTTGACATCTACTAAGAGAGCAGATCGTGTGTTCTTGCCACACACACACAAAATGGTGAGGTGATGGAGGTGTTAACTAACTTGATTGTGGAAATCATCTCACAATGTATACACATATTAAATCATCACATTGTACATTTCCAATATATATAATTTTTATTTGTCAATCCTACCTCAATAAAGCTAGAAAAAATAAAAGCCAAAAAAAGTACAAACAACATGAGAAAAATAATAATAGAATGCAACAAGACTGTCATAGAGGTGAGGACAAGGGCAGCAGAGGGTCCACTGACAGAGGGAGTGGAGGACTTGTAGGTAGGGTGAGGTGGTCTTAAAGGATGAAAAGTGGCCCAAGGGAGAGAAGTGGGGGCATTCCAGGCAGAGACGACAGCCTGGGGAAGGTGTGCAGGGCTGTGCGCGTGACGACAGGAAGAGCTGCTTTACTAGAGTACGGAGAGTGACTAAAGGGGCAGAGGGACGAGCCTGGACGGTGAGGGGAGCCAGATGGTGAAGGGGCTGTAACCCACAGGTGGTAGGGCCCGTGGTGCTGTCTTACGGACAGAAGCGCTCAGGTCATGAGTGTGTTTCTGACAGTGAGCTCTTGCACGTGGCGGTGTGGGGAGGCCATGGTTTTGAGCTCTGCCATGTTGGCATTGAGTGGACATCAATGAATGCTTATCAAATGCGATGAACGAGCGACTGAACTACTTGTCTGAATCTCCATCTCCTCATCTATTAAAGGAGGGGACTGAGTGACTTCTGGTTTTCTCCTGATGGTGGAGGGAGGGGTTGCTGGCTCCGCCCCCTGAACCAACGCCTGGAGATGCCACATAAGGGAGATGGAGGTTGATGAGCCTGTAAAGCTTTGAGAGGAGCCCTGGGGAGCCCTGTGGTCCTGCACCCCAGGAGGAGCCCAACCAGGCCAGGACCCCAGGCCTCCTGCTCTGCATTCTGGGATCCTCCCCACAGCCTACTGCTTCCCTTGCTGGCATTCTTGGTGCCAACAAGGATGCTGGTCATTTGGGTACTGAAGGCCCAGGACAGGGACAGGGCGGGGGCAGAGTGGTGGCAGGACCGGAGGAGACAGGCACGTGTTCTTGCACGGAATCTGCTCTGGGGTGGAAGTCAAAGAGAAAAATGTTGTCATGGCTGGGGTTCAAATCAACAAGAAGAGTGAAAATGGAGAAGGAAGCAAGGCACCAGAAAGCGCAGACTATAAAAATACTATCTCCCTGCCCAGCTGACTAAATGGGACTTTGGGGATGGGAAGTGTCCCATGAGTAAACAGATACAAGGTCTCCTGCCCATGTAACAGGATAAGATGGAAAACACATTAAATGATGAAACCCTATTTAAAAGGCGCAAGTCAAAACAAATAAATTAACTTAGTATGTTATGAAACAATTACAACAGTACCCACTGCCCTCACCCCACCCCCACCCCCAATTCTAACTAGAGGTCTTCTTTCTGGCTCAAACCCTGGGGTTTTGGCAAAATTTTAAATGGCTTCAGAGTACAGTACGTGCCTTTGGACCCAACCCGGCTGGCTTTATTATGTGCATGGACTCCATCAGCGCGGACGTCTGGCGGGCTTCCCCAGCCCAGCATCCCTTCCTGCTCCCAGATACAGAATGGGGACAGTTCTCTGTGCTCCTGCAGGCCACCGCCCCCCAGGCCGGCCTGGGGTCCTGCCCTCTGGAAATGGGTGCTCTGTGACCTGCCGGGAGTGGTCGCAGCGCTCTCTCACTGCTTTCCTTGGCTCCCGCCCCCGGGGCTGACCTCTGCCAGGTCTCGTCTCCTTTTCAAAAACTGCCCCAACTCCAATCTCTCTTCCCCGCCCCTCAGCCTTTCCCAGCTTCCAAGGAGACACCCAGGAGTTATGTTCTGTTAGGGATGGGAGCCCTACACTGCCTTTTTAGTCCCCAGCAAGCTCCCACTCACCCTTCAAGAATCAGTTTGAATGCCACCCTCTCTGGGAAACCCTGGAGGGCAGAATAATGCCCCCCAAACATGCCTACCTCCTAAGCCTCAGGACCTGTGACTACATTACTTACATGTCATGGGGGGGGATTCAAGTTGCAGATGGAATTAAGGTCGTTAATCAGCTAACCTTCTAATAGGCAGACGATCCTGGATTCTCCAAGGGGGACTTAGTGTCATCATCCAGGTCCCTGAATGTGAACAAGGGAGGCAGGAGAGGTGGGGTGGCAGGACTCAGCCCCACGTGGCTGGCTTTGAAGATGCAGGAAGGGGCCACGAGCCAAGGATCACATGTGGCCTCCAGAAGCTGGACGAGGCCAGGGAATAGATCCCCCCAGAGCCTCTGGAAGGAACGCAGCCATGCCAACACCTAAACTGTAGCCTGGTGAGACCCCTCTCAGGCTTCTGACTTCTGGAATTGTAAGGTCAAACGTTTGTGTTGTTTTAAGCGTCTAAGTTGGTGGCGATTTGTTGTGAA
Source organism: Equus quagga (assembly GCF_021613505.1). Classification (NCBI taxonomy): domain Eukaryota; kingdom Metazoa; phylum Chordata; class Mammalia; order Perissodactyla; family Equidae; genus Equus; species Equus quagga. The sequence continues at coordinate 41,642,071 of NC_060286.1, forward strand.
AGCAATAGGAAAGCCGTGCAGAAGCCTTCTGTCCCGCTCCCCAGGAAGAGGTGGACAATCTCTCGTGGGTTCCACACGGTTCAGAGCAGGTTTCTTGATGCTGCTAGTTTGACTCGGGACATTACGTCATGGCTCCAAGAAGAAGCTGATAAACGCGCAGCCTTTAAAACACGTCTGGGCAGACTCAGCTGAGTGCCAGCCTTTGCCCCTCTCCTGCCCTTTCTCTGTCCTTGACCCCCCCACATCTCAGGGGCCGTGCTGAACGGTAACAGAGCCAGCGCTCTCCTGCAATCCAAACCTGATTTTGAAGACAGATATTACGGAGCCAAACAGGGCAGAGGCTGCCACCAAGCTCTGTAGGCAGAAACCCACGTGGACTGGGGCTGGGGTGGGGGTCCCGGAGCGGGGGCCACTTGCATCACTTGATGATGAAGCAGCTGTGGGCAGAGTGTCCTGCTTGGCACACAGCCCTCTCATGGCACCTATGTTACCATCTGGAGCCGTGTTTGGTCTGTCATCCCCCTGACTGGCTGTGTGTCTTTAATGGCCAGTGGCTGATGGCTGCATCCTCAGAGCTGGAGCTGACACACAGTAGGGGTTCTGTGCTGAAGGATGAATAAAGAAATGAATCCATAAAAAATCAGCAAAAACTGAAAGATTGTTTCTGCAGACAATTCTTCTGGTCCGCAGCACCCCATTTTCCTTATGGAGGACGACCTTCAAGCTGGCCCCTCTCCCATCGAAACGTTCTCTGAAATGCATTGCCATTTCATACGTGCTTCCCCTCCCTGAGGCAGGCCTCTGCACCAGCCTGCCCTGTCCCCCAGCCTCGGCTAGGTGCCCCCTCACCTGCTCCCGGGCACCCTGGGCATGCCCACAGCACACTGCCCCGAGGGCTGGCCACCTCTAGCTCCAGCCATCTGTGTCCCAGATCCAGCTTTGGCGGGGGGGGGGGGGCCCATGAAGGTTGGCCCAGTGGGGCTCCCCATGGCAGGGAGGACACTGGCACAGGCAGGTGCTCAGCGAAGGGCTCTGGAAATGCAGCTGTTTCGATGCTATTAGGTTTGTACTATCTGTCCTCACTTCCTCTTAGCTTTCCCGGAGTTTGCTTTTTGCTGATTTAATGAAAAGAGCATGTGCCCTGTTCTTACTTCTCTCGTGGCGCTTACAGCAGTGTAATGAGAGTCTGTTAAAGTGGCTCTCTCCTTGGAGCCGGGCTAGAGCTCGGAGCGGACACAGTGTTCCCAGGAGTCAGTAGTGGGGACAGGAAGCAGAATTCAGGGGCCCTTGGTGCTGCTTTGTGGAGGGCCTCTCACCCACTGGGCCTCCCCATGAGGAGGGGTGGCCCACCCTGAAGGGAAAGGAGGCGGAAGCCTCAGTGAGGGAGGAATGACCAGTCTTCCTGCTGTATCTCTTTTTCTTTTTTTATTGAAGTATAATTGACATACAATATCCTATTAGTTCAGGTGTATAGCATAGTGATTTGACATTTATATACATTACAAAATGATCACCAGGACAAACCTAGCTACCATCTGCCACCATACAAAGTTATTACAATGCTATTGACTAGATTCCCCATGCTGTACAGCACATCCCTGTGGCTTACTTTATAACTGGAAGTCTGTACCCTTAATCTCCTTCACCAATTCCATCCACCCCCTCAACTCCTTCCCACCCTGGTATCCACTAGTTTGTTGTCTGTTTCTGTTTTGTTTTGTTTGCTCATTTGTTTGTTTACTTTTAGCTTCCACATGTAGATGAAATCACACGGCATTTGTCTCCCTCCACCCGAGCTGTCTCACTTAGCATAACACCCTCTAGGTCCATCCATGTTGTCTCAAATGGCAAGATTTCATTCTTTTTTATGGCTAATTCCATTGTATCTATATATATATACACCACATCTTCTTTATTCATTCATATCCATTCATCTACCGACAGACACTTAGGTTGTTTGCAAGTCTTGGCTATTAATAGTAAATAATGCTTCAGTGAACACAGAGGTGCATTATCTCTTCAAATCAATGTTTTCATTTCCTTTGGATAAATTCCCATAAGTGGAGTTGCTGGATCATAGGGTGGTGCTATTTTTAATTTTTTGAGGAACTTCTATAGAGTTTTCCATAGTGGCCGCACCAATTTACATTCCCATCAAGAGGACACAGGGCTCCCTTTTCTCCACATCCTCACGAACACTTGCTATCTCTCGTCTTTTTGACAATAGCCATTCTGACGGGTGTGAGGGGAGGTCTCGTGGTTGACCGGCATGTCCCTGATGATGGGTGATGTGGGGCACTTTTTCACGTTGGCTGTGATTCACCTGCGAGGCCGTCTGGTCCTGGACTTTTGCTTTTCTTGAATTTTTAAATTACTGATTCAAGTTCCTTACTTGTAATCAGTCTCTTCAGATTTTTTATTTCTTCATGATTTAGTCTTGGAAATTTGTGTGTTTCTAGGAATTTATTCTTCTGGGTTTTCCGATTTATTCACGTATAATTGTTCATAGCAGTCTCTTTGACCCTTTGTATTTCTGTGGTGTTAGCTGTAACTTCTCTTTTATTTTGATTTTATTCATCTGGGCCCTCCCTCTTTTTTTCGGGATTAGTCTGGTTAAATGTTTATCAATTTTGTTTATCTTTTCAAAGAACCAGCTTTTAGTTTAGTTGGTCTTTTCTGTTGTTATTTTAGTTTCTATTTCATTTATTTCCACTCTGATTTTTATTATTTCCTTCTTCCTACTGACTTTGAACTTGGTTCTTCTGTTTACAGTTCCTTTAAGAGTAAACTGAGATTGCTTATTTGAGATCTTGCTTGTTTCTTGAGGTAGGCCTGTCGCTATAAACTTCCCTGTGTGAACTGCTTTTGTTGCATCCCACAGATTGTGTTTCCATTTTCATTTGTCTCCCGGTATTTCTTGATTTCCTCTTTGATTTCTTCAATGACTCACTAGTTATTCAGTAGCATGTTGTTTAGTCTCCACATATTTGTGACTTTCTCAGATTTTTTCTTATAGTTGATTTCTAGTTCCATACTGTTGTGGTCAGAAGAGATGCTTGATATAATTACAATCTTCTTAAAATTATTGAGACTGTTTTGTGGCCTAACATGAGATCTATCCTGGAGAATGTTCCATGTGCACCTGAAAAGAATGTGTACTCTGTCATTTTTGGATGGAATGCTCTGTATATATCTATTCAGTCTATCTGATGCAATGTATCATTTAAGGCCAATGTTTCCTTATTAATTTTCTTTCTGGATGATCAATCCACTGATATAAACAGGGTGCTAAAGTCCCTTATATTATTGTATTGCTGCCAATTTCTCTATGTCTGCTCATATCTGCTTTATATACTTAGGTGCTCCTATGTTGAGTGCATAAATATTTATGAATGTTATATCCTTTTCTTGTATTGACTCTTTTATCATTAGGTAATGTCCTTCCTATCTTTCGTTACAGCCTTTGTTTAAAAGTCTACTCTGTCTCGTATGAGTATTGCTACCTTAACTTTCTTCTCACTTCTATTTGCATGGAATAGCTTTTCCCATACCCTCACTTTCAGCCTGTGAGTGTCTTTAGATCTGAAGTGAGTCTCTTGTAGGCAGCATATAGATGGGTCTTGTTTTATTATCCATTCACCTACTCCGTGTGTTTCAATTGGGGCATTTAGTCCATTTACATTTAAAGTAAATATTTATAGAAATGTTCTTATGCCATTTCATTTGTTGTTTTCTGGGTGTTTTTGTAGTTCTTCTCTGTCCCTTTCTTCTTCTCTTGCTCTCTTCCCCTGTGCTTTGATGGTGTTCCTTAGTGTTACGTTTGGGTTCCTTTCTATTTATTTTTTTGTGTATCTATTGTAGGTTGTGAGTTTGTGGTTACCACGAGGGTCACATATATTGACCTACACAGAGAGCAGTCTATTTTAAGGTGAAGTTGCTTAGGTTCAAACACATCCTCACGGCACTACATTTTTACTCCCCCCCACTCCAAGTTTTATGTTTTTGATATCCTATTTTACAGCTTTTTATTTTGTGTATCCCTTAACCACTTATTGTAGTTATAGTTGATTTTACTACTTTTCTCTTTTCACCTTCATACTAGCTTTTTAAGTGGCCGATCCACTGCCTTTACTAAACACTTGTCTTTACCAGTGAGATTCTTTCTTTTGTTTATTTTCTTATTTCTAGTTACAGCCTTTTCTTTTCTGCTTAAAGAACACCCTTTGACATTTCTTCCATGGCCAGTTTAGCAGTGATGAACTCCTTTAGTTTTTGCTTCTCTGGGAAACTCTTGATCTTTCCTTCAATTCTGAATGATAACCTTGCCACATACAGTATTCTTGGCTGTAGGTTTTTTACCTCTAAGCACTTTGAATATATCCTGCTACTTCCTTCTGGCCTGCAAAGTTTCTGCTGAAAAATCAGCCAATAGTCTTAAGAAGGTTCCCTTGTATGTGGCTTGTTGTTTTCTTTTGCTGCCTTTAAGATTCTCTCTTTATCTTAAAACTTCTGTCAATTGAATTATAACATGTCTTGGTGTGGGTCTCTTTGGGTTCATCTTATTTAGGACTCTCTGTGCTTCCTGGACCTGGATGTCTGTTTCCTTCTCCAGGTTAGGGAAGTTTTCAGCCATTATTTATTCAAATAAGTTTTCTGCCCGTTTCTCTCTCTTCTCCTTCTGAGAGTCCTACAATGTGAATGCTAGTATGCTTGATGTTGCCCCAGAGGTCCCTTAAACCATCCTTATTCTTTTTTCTTTTGCTGTACTGATTGGGTGATTTCCCCTATTCTGTCTTCCAGATTGCTGATCCATTCTTCTATATCATCTAATCTTCTCTTGATTCCTGTAGTGTATTTTTCATTTCAGTTACATATTCTTCAGCTCTGATTGGTGCTTTCTTATATTTTCTAACTCTTTGCTGAAGTTCTCACTGTTCCTCCATTCTTCTCTCAAGTTTGGTTAGCATCTTTATGACCATTACTTTGAACTCTTATAGGTAAATTACTTATCTCTGTTTCATTAACTTTTTTTCTGGGGTTTTATCTTATTCTTTCATTTGGAACATATTCCTTTGTCTTCTCATTTCGTTTGACTTTCTGTGTTTGTTTCTATAAATGAGGCAAAACAGCTACTTCTCCCAGACTTGAAGGAGTGGCCTTTTGTGGGAGCATCCCCTGTGTGGACTGCATGTGCCAGGCAGCTTTGGAAGGCCAGCTGGATCTGGAGTGGACATGGGCCAGAGGTCCTGAGGCATGCCACATGTGGGCTGCCCTGGCAGGACAATTGGAGCTGGGGTAGGCATGGTCATGGGTGGGGGGACCTGGGGTGCATCACACTGGAGTCACCTTGAGGGGCAGCTGGAGCTTGTGTGGGCCAGGAGCCTGGGGCATGCTGGGGTGGCCTTAGTAGGTTGGCTAGAGCATCTGGCCTGAGCTCCCACCCACACTATCAAAGTGGAGGGGAACTCAAAAAATGGCACTCACCAGTGCCTCCAACCCGAGAGAAAATTCCAGCAGTTCTCCACCCATTTGGAGGTTACCCTACAGTTAGTAAATGGATTTCCTTCCCATATAGTCTAGGTGCCCTTTCAACTGCTGTTTCTTCACTGTGCCCCAGTGTGGGCAAGCTTGTGTGTGGGCCCCTCACTGACAGCCCTCTCTGCTGCGGACCCCCATGTTGGGGGTGGAGTTCCCTTCGATACCATGTCTCCATCTCTCCTACCATCTCTGTGTGGTCCCTCGATCATGTGTGTGCAGAGCTGTTCAACCTCAGGTCTTCTTCAGGAGGAATTGCTCTATATGTAGATGAAGATTCGGTGTGTCTGTGGGAGGAGGTGAGTTCAGGGTCTTCCTATGCCACCATCTTGGACCCACCTCTTCCTGTTTTATCTTAAAGGAAGTATCAGCATCACTCTCTCACATCGCAGGATGAGCCACTTTGTGTCTGGCGCTGAGAGACGGCAGGAGAACAGATTTCTAAGTTGATTGTGATAAGCTCCTTGAAGACTCCATTGCTTGAGATCAAAGTTGAGTCAATAATTACAGAAACCAAAGCATAGCTTGTTTCCGGCCCTTTCCCCAGGCCTCTCCATCTGTCACAAGTCACCACTAGCAGCTCTTGAGCTGGCAGCCACCCCAGTAGCAGGCAGGAGTGTCGGTGGTTACCCAATTCTGACTGCAAGTCCAGCTCCAAATTCATTCATGCTGGAGACACCCGTGGCCTCCCCACCTTTCCTCCTCCCTGGTGGAGTCAGGCTAGACTCTTGGCTCATTCACTTCCACACCCAAGCAGCAGAGTGAAAATGGGACAGTGACATCACTCCCCTCCCCACGGTCTACACCCCCAGCCCCTGAAATGGACGGAGACTTAAAGGAATCTCCAGGGAGGTCAGACAAACAGAGCAGGATGCAGGAATGCCACCCAAGGAGCAAAGGAACTTTCTGGCACTGGTGTTTCTCGCAGGCCAACCAGACTGGGCAGCCAGGAGGATGACATGACACGTCTCTGACAAGGGGGTGTGGACAGTCCACAAGAACAGTCATCAGAACAGGCTGCCTGCCCGGGATGCCTTCTTCAAGGAGAGGAGGCACCATCAGAGAGAGGGAAGTGTCACTTGAATGCTGCAAGAATGACTGGCAGCTTTTATCCAGAAGCTTCTACAGGAAGCAGCTCACCGCAAGTCTGACGGTGAAGATGGGGAGAGGGCCCCGGCCACCTGCAGGCAGAATAAAACCCAAACCCACACACAGTCTTATTTTTTATTTACGTGCATGATTTCCAGGCTGTAAACTGCACAATTCCATTGATATACAGTAAAACTGAAATATGGTCGTAAACACGTTTGCACTTTGCTCTCCCAATTACACCTAAGTTCACCAGTGTGTCACAAGGAGAACAGATAACCTTGGCCGCCACAGTTAATTTTTACCAAGCCCCTTTTGGTAAACAGGGCACTTAGCAGAGTTTCATTTTTCCTTCCAGACCAGCAGCCTCAATATGTTTGTAGTATAGCAAATAAAAGCATTTTCTGGGAACCTCCAGGAAATTAATGGCTCATTTTTCCTGGCAGACTGATGTGAGGGTTCTCAATTACCTTCTGCTGATTAAAGGCGAGCGTTACTGCCTCTGGGCAAAGAGAAAAAGAAAAGAGAAAAACGAAGCCCATTAGCTAAAGGGGGTAGTGATGTAAGCGGTGTAGACAAGTTGGATCTGCTTTTCTACTTGAGCGTGGTTCCCAGATGCCATAAAGTGGGGTCTGATGGAGCTGAGACCGCATCTTCTCATGGCGCTGCCTTCAGAGAGTTCTCACAGGGAGATAAAAAGCACTAGTTATTTACGAAGGACCCACAGAGCGTTTGACCCTTTCGTCTAACGCCCCATGTTAAAAATGCGCTGCACGGTAGGCAGTGTTGACATCATTTTGCAGCTCCAGCAACAGGCTTGGAGAGGATTTTCCTCCCAGCATCTCCAAGTGGACTGAGAATATGCCCTCGGGCCTGCCTGGGTGTGAACCACGGCTCTCAGCTCGACTGTAGCTCAGTGCAGCCCAGGTGTGGATGGATTTATTAGGTCACGGAAGGCCCATGGGACTGGGGCTGGATTCAAAGGCTGCGGGTGTCCAAGGGGATCATCAGCCATTTATTTCCTGCCCATACCACTGGCAGACACACACTCCCACACACATGCAGCACACTCACACGCACACACTCTCACACACAACCGTGCACATAGCTGGAAATATGGGTAACCCCCACTGCCCGGTCCCGAGGACAGAGGCAGGAGGCCGGATGGCAGCAGTGGAAAGCAGGCCAGGCTTGGGAATCCCAGACTGACTTCTCAGCCCCGGCTGTGCCTCTCAACAGCTTTGCCACCCAGACTGAGTCTCTGTCCCTCTCGTGCACCATGAAGGGCGGCCCGGGCTAATTTCTAAGGTCTCTGTAGCTTTATACTCTATGATTCTATTAATGCTGAGAGCGGATTTTAAATGCTAAATGGACTCCATGAAGACTGAATATTTCTCGAGATTTAGAATGTCTCTCTACTAATTGAAACTAATTCTCCAAACTGCACATTAAAAGCCCCAGGCTGATTTTTCTATTTGATGGACCCTGACAAAGTGGCGTGTGGAGATGGAGTGGCCCCGAGTGTGCACTCCCACGTACGCCCTCTGCGTTCCTCCCCGGCGAGGCTTCTGCTAATTTATATTAATGCATCTGTGCTCTCCCCGGCAAGCATTCGCGCGCTGCAGCCATGCCCACATCCGATGCCACTCAAATCGCATAACGCACTGCCGCCTCTCTCCTTTCTCTCGCTCTCTCTCCCCCTTCTCTCTCGCTACTTAGAGCTTGGCAGACTAATGGCCATAATCATCATGATGAGCATTTAACAGTGATGGGCAGTGCTCTCAACAGAGCAGCTCTTCCTCAGGGGAACGGACATCTAAATTCTCCTGACTAGGTAAGTGGGATACAGAATGGCATCGGCCCCAAAGCTGGATGTCTGGAGGAGAGGCCACCAGGAGCTGGAAGGAGCAGCAGGGCCTCGAAGGAAAACAGTGGGAAAAATACAGAGAAGCAGGGTGAAGATTAGAGGCTCTGTGCTCCTTCTGCGGCTCTCAGTGCCTGCGAGCCTCTCGAAGTATCGCCTTCCACCTGGAGGGTGTTGAGTTTCGAGTTGTTTAAATAAACGAAAAGGAAAGTCCACGAAACAATATTTACCCCTGCTTTAAACGATGTACTTTTTTTTTCACTGTGCTAATATATACGTAACACAGACTTTACTATCTTAACCATTTTTAAGGGTACAATTCAGTGACGTTAAGCACATTCACACTGTTGCACCACCATCACCACTATCCCTTTCTGGAACTTTCTTGCCATCCCAAACAGAAGCTCTGTACCCATTAAACAAGAAGTCTCCATTCCCCTGACCCCACAGCTCCTGGGATGAGCTGCACTCATGTTTTCTAAGCTATTCTGGTTTCTTTCATTAAACAAATGCTGGTCAGGACTCATTAGCAATGCACATTTTTGGAAAACTCATTCCAGTTTGGGAAACTGAGGCACAGAGAGGTGAAGCAGCCGACCCCAACTGCACAGAGAGCCAGGGGCCATCAGGGCAGTGAGGCGAGTCGCTGGACTCCAGTCCCAGCGGCCATTCAACTTTCACCGCACTTTATATATGGCCAAGACGGGTCTGTCTGTTCCTTTCTTTCATAGGAAATTAAAAAGATCTACAAGAGATAAGAGAGTGGCATAGCAAACATTTGTGTGGCCGCCATCCAGAACTGACAAGTGTTAATATGCTGTAGCAATGGTTGGACATTTTTATAAAAGAAATGGCATATTAGATAATGCTGCCTTCCTGTCTCCACTCCTGGGGGATTCTCTCCCCGTAGGTAACCTGAATTTCACCCTTCTGAATTTGGTCTGTTTTTCCTGTAAACTGTTTTCATGTTTACACCTACAGAAAGAGATATCCATGAATAATTCATAGTGTTGTTTGCAGTGCGTTTTAAAACATTTACATAAATGATACCACACAGTAAGCTTGCTTTTTCACTCAATATTATGTTTTGGGAGGTACCCATGCTGATATGAGTGTGTGTGTGCGCGTGCGTGTGTGTGGGCTTAGCTTGTTTCCAATTTATTTTCTATTACAAACAATGCTGTAATTATGCAGGAGTCTCTCTAGGTAATGCATCTAGACATGGAATTGCTGAGTCTTTGTGAACACGCATTTTCAATTCCAATTTTGCTTTAGATATTGACAAGTTGCTTTCCAAGGTGGTCGAATTAATTCACACTCCCACCAGCAACGTGTGAGAATTCCTTTTATGCCTTATCTTCAGCTAATTCTCAATACTGTCAGTCTCTTAAAATTTTTACCAATCTGATTAGTGTGATATGTCCTCTCATTTGTTTTAAATCACATTTATCTGATTATTAGAGAGGCTGAGCATTTGTGCATTAGTAATTTTTATTTTCTTCTCTGAACTGTTTATTCTATTACTGCAAGAACTGGCAAACTATAGCCCACTGGCCAGATCTAGCCCATGGGCTATTTTATACTGTCTGCGAGCTAAGAGTGGTTTTTTACATTTTTAAAAGGTCTTAAAAGAAAAAGAAGTGTCAGAGATTATATGTATTCTGAGAAGCCTAAAATATTTACTATCTATTTCTTTACAGAAAAAATTTACTGACTCCTGTTCTATTGGGTTCTTCTGTCTTTTTACCGATACGCATTTTGGACATCAATAATTGGTCTGACCCAGCTCCTCCAGCATCTCTCTCATCAGCTACCTCTGTCTCTCGCGCCTGCCAAGCTTTGACTTCCCCGGGGCCATGGTCTGTGTTTTGTTAGAAGCAAAATGTTTTTTTAACATCGTGTCAAGTTTCAATCACATTCAGAATATGTCATCTAACTTTGTCTCCCTCTCAAATTCTCCACATAAATCAATTTAATTCTCTTTACCTTGTGAAATGCATACTATGGAATTTTGTTTCTGGCCCTGATGGAGTGACTGCCACTGAACTTGCTCACCGGTCATAAACAACTAGAAAACTGGATAAAACACATTAAAAAAAAACCCTGTTTTCAGACATAGGAAAACAAGCAGCAAAGATGGTAATCTCTGAGAGCAGAGAAACAAGTGAGATAAGCCTGATTGCCCTGGCTTCCTGTCTAGAGGAACATTCTGGACCATGGCACAGGGAGGGCACAGGACAAAGGAATCACAGAGGCAAAGAAACAGGCTTTGAAGTTTGAGGAAGGGGAGGGAGCAGGTACCTGTGGGTCAGAGCACCAGAGAGGAGGCAGTGACACAGAGAGGGAGGGCTCCAGAACCCGCACAGGGGCTCCTTTTAGACACTGAGTAAATACGAAGCTGCATGTGTACAGTGTGACACTCCATGAGCCACGTAACAAACTATGTAAGGTGAGCAATTCCCAGAGCTCATTCAGAATGAGGATAAATTTTCCTTCAGACTAGCCAGAGTGGAAAGACCTCAAAGACATTCAAGGACCTCAGAAAGGTCACAGCTAGGTAGTAAGGCTGGGTTAGCTCTAGAGAAAGCCTTCGTCAAACACACTGTCACAAAGATTAAAGACAAACCTCTAAAAGGATTAAACTGATCGCAAACTTAGCTGCCTGATAGTAAATTTCACTATTCTTTGGAAAACAAAAAATGTAGACACTCTATAATGTAATGTCCATAGAGTTCAGGATCCAATAAAAAAATTACTAGACATAGTAACAATCAGGAAAAGGTGACCCTCAACCAGGAGAAAACTCAATCAAGTGGAACAGACCCAGAAATAACAGAGATGGTGGCATTAGCAGATAATCACTTGATAAAACAGCCATTATAAATATGCTCAAGGATTTAAAGGCAAAGATGAACACAATGAGGAAACATATAGAAACTATAAAGATTAGTCAAATGCAACTTGTAGAGGTAAAAAATATCTGAAGTGAAAACTTCACTGGAAAAATTAATAGCAAAAATTAATACCGAATTTGATATTGAAAAAACAATCAGCAAACTTGAAAGCATATAGCAACAAAAACTAAAACAAAGTGAAACACAGAAGAAAACAAATTAAGGAGTCTCATCGACCTATGGGAAAATACAAAGCAGCCTGACATACAAGAAATTGGGTCCCCAGAAACAGACAAGATAGGAGGGGACAGAAAAAATATTCCAAAAAAATGGTCAAAATGTTTCTGAATTTTATGTAAACCATTAATGCACAGATCCAAGAATCTCAACAAACCAAAAGGATAAACATGCACATACAAATCACACAAGACATATCATAATGAAACTGCTAAAATCCCATAATAAAAGAGAAATCTTCAAAGGATCCAGAAAAAAAAGAAAGAAAGAAACAACACATACATGGAACAAAGATAAAATACTGCTGATTTCTTATCAGAAATGATGTAATCCAGAAGACAATGGAAAACATCTTTAGAATAATGTAATAAAGGAGATTTCAACATTCAGTGAAAATATTCTCAAAAAATCAAGGTAAAATAGAGACAATTTCAAACCAACAAAAGCTGAGAAAATTCACTACCAGCAAATCTACATTATAATAAATGATAAAGGAAGTTCTCTAAGCTGAGAGAAAATTATACTGGATGGAAACTCAGATCTACACAAAAGCATGAACAGCAATAAAAATGGTAAAAAATGTAATTATAAAAGGCATTTGCTTTCTCATTTTTTGATTTTCTTAAGAGATAATTGACTCCTGCTCTTTCCAGTTCACATGTAAGGAGCTTAGAAGTCACCACTCCATCTGAATAAGCAAAAAATTGAACAGAAAGAAAAATCAACAACGCTTCTTGGATCTGCAGTGAGGTAAGGACACATGCAAAACTGTTGCCCCCAAGACTGGAGAGACAGACAGGTGAATACAGGGAGTCAGGGCTTCCAGGAGCAGACACGCACAATGAGAAGCCACCCTGGGAACCAGAGACGAGGTGGAAACCCAGGAATGTAACTGACAAGTTGCTGGAGGCTCAGTGTGGACAACTCTGAGAATTAAAATCTCCAGGGAGTCCCAGTTGCTGGGGGCCTTCACACTATTGTGAGATTTACTTCTGGGAGCTCAACCAGGTTCCCACAGTAAGTACCAGGGAAAACTCCCCTCATGCTTCCTGCAGAGGAAGGAAAAAAGGAAACATCTTGAAATATGGTGGAGCATTCTGTTTTTTCTGAGTCCTGCCTTCGGAAGAGATTAGTGAACCAGAGTCTAACCTGTGAGGCATCATCAGAGACTCACTGAACTGGGGGAAGGGAAAGACCCAACTCTAATCAGCTCCAGCCTTCCATGTGGGCAAAGGGCAATAGCCAGACCCGCCCACTCCAGCCTTCCTGTCCCCCCTAAGCAGGGAGGAAAAAAAACAAAACCTGAGAAACACTTATGAAGTTCATAGTCCAGAGGCAGAGATCTGCTAAAAGACTGAGACCCACTCGTAGCTACAGAACACTTCTGCCTCCACAGGTCACTACCACATCACTAAAGGCTTATCCACTGCAATTCCTTTTACATGGTACATCACGTCCAGCTATAAGAGAAAATTACAAGGCATACTAAAAGACAAAAACACAGTCTGACAAGAGGCATCAGAAACAGATGTGGCAGGGATGTTGGAATTATCAGACCAGGAACTTAAAACAAATATGATTAATAAGCTAAGGACTCTAATGCATTAAGTAGACAACATGTAAGACAGATGTGGAATGTAAGCTGAGAGATGGAAATTCTAAGAAAGAACCAAAAGGAAATGCTAGAGATAAAAAAAAACACTGTAACAGAAATGAAGAAAGCTTTTGATGAGTTCACTAGTACACTGGACAATGGCCAAAGAAGGAATGTCTGAGCTTGAGGATATTTCAATAGAAACCTCCCAAACTGAAAAACAAAGACTGAAAAAACCCCCAGAATATCCAAGGACTGTGGGGTAACTTCAAAGGTGTAACATATGCGTAATGGGAATACCAGAAGAAAGAAAGAAAGAAACAGAAGAAATATTTGAAACAATAATGACTTGGAAATTCCCTAAATTAATGTCAGATACCAAACCACAGATCCAGGAAGCTCAGAGAACATCAAACAGGATAAATGCCAAACAAACAAACAAACAAACAAAAAACCCTATACCAAGGCATATCATTATCAAACTACAGAAAATCAAAAATAACAAATCCTCAAAGAATCCAGAGGGAAAAATACCTTTCCGATAGAGAAACAAAGATAGGAATTACATCTGGCTTCTCTTCAGGAACCATGCCAGCAAGAAACAGTGGAGAAAAAATACCTAAAGTACCGAGGGAAAAAATCTCACCACCCAAAAGTCTGTTCCCTGCAAAATTATCCTTTGAAACGGAAGTAGAAATAAACTTCATCAGTCAAACAAAAAATGAGGAAATTCATTGTCAGTAGACCTGCCTCTCAAGAAATGTTAAAAGAAAGTCTTTAGAGAGAAGGAAAATTATCTAGGTCAGAAACTCAACTCTCCATGAAGGAAGGAAGAGTACTGAAGGAGGAACAAAGTGGAAGTAAAATAAGAACTTATTTTTCTTATTCTTAATTTATCCAAGAGATAACAGTGTGTTCAAAAGAGCAACAACGTATTCAAGTATGTATGTTTGTGTATATACCATATGTGTTGTAAATATATGCGTATTTATGCTTAAATATAAATTACAGCAATAATATAAAGAACAGGAGGGAGGAATTAGGATTATTTGTTATAATAAGGTACTCACACGACCCACGAAGTAGAACAGTGTTATTTGAAAATGACTTGCATTAGTTGTAAATGTATATTGCAAACTCTAAGGCAACTACTAAAAAAAAGCAAAAAAATAAAAAACGTATAACTGATATGTTCAAAAAGGAGAGAAAAATGGAATCCTATAAAATGCTCAATTAAAACCACAAAGGCAGAAAAACAGTGGAGACAAATAGGAAAAAGGAACAAGGGCAACAAATAGAAAAAAGTAACAAATATAAAATATTAATCCAAGTATATCAATCATCACTTTGAACGTCAATGGTTTAAATGCACAATTAAAAGAGAGAGATTGTCAGAGTGGATCAAAAGACAAGCGCCAACTGTGTATTCTGTACAAGAAACTCACTTTTATTATAAAGACATATATAGATTAAAAGTAAATAAACGGAGAAAAATATACAATGCTAACACTGATTCTTTAAAAAGCAGGCGTGGCTATACTAATTTCAGACAGAGCAGACTGCAAAGCAAGGAAAGTTATCAGGGATAAAGAAGGGCATTACAGAACGATAAGGGGTCACTCTCCAAGAAGGCATAACAATCCTTAATGTGTGTGCACCTAACAAGTGATCATCCAACTGCAAGAGGCAAAAGCTGACAGAACTGCAAGGAGAGACAGGTGAATCCTCTGTCATAGTTGGAGACTTCAACATCCGTCCATCAGAAAAGCACAGACCCAACCGGCAGAAGGTCAGTAACGACAGAGCTGAACTCAACAGCATCATCAATTAACTGGACATAATGGACCCCTACAGACTATTTCATCCAACAAAAGCAGGTTACACATTCTTCTCAAGCTCACTTGGAACATTCGCCAAGATGAACCGCATTCTGGGCCACAGACCACACCTTAACAAATGGAAAAGAATAGGAAGCATACAACACCTGCTCTCATTTCACAGTGGAATTAAACTGGAAATCAGTAACAGAAAGACACTGGAAAACCTCAGAACACTTGGAAATTAAACAACACACTTCTAAATAACACACAAGACCATGAATTCACGAGAAAAATTTTAAAATATTTTTAATATTATATTTTAAATATTTTGAATATTATAGGGCTACAGAAATCAAGACAGTGTGATATTGGCAAAAGAATAAACAAATAGATCAATGGAAGAGAATAGAGAGCCCAGGAATAGACCCAAATAAATCTTGTCAAGTGATCTTTGACAACAAAGCAAAGCAATACAATGGACAAAAGACAGTTTTCTCAGTAATCGTGCTAGAACAACTGGACATCCACATGCAAAAACATCAATCTGCACATCGACCTTACACACATCACAAAAATTCACCCAAAATTGATTACAGACCTAAATGTAAACAGAAAACTATAAACCCCTAGGAGATAACACGGGAGAAAACCTGGATGCCCTTGGTTATAGTGATGACTTTTTAGATACAACACCAAAAGCGTAATCCTTGAAAGAAATAATTGATAAGCTGGACTTCATTGAAATTAAACACTTCTGTTCTGCAGAAGAGAATGTAAAGAAAATGAGAAAAGAAGCCACAGACTGGGAGAAAATATTTGCAAAACACTTATCTAATAAAGGGATTGCATCCAAAATAAAAAAGAACCCTAAACTCAACAATATGAAAGCAAACAATACAATTAAAAGATGGACCAAAGACCTTACAGACACCTCACCACAGAAGATATATAGATGGTAAACAAACATGTGAAAAGATGCTCCCCATGATACGCCAGCAGGGAGATGCAACAGCAATGAAATATCCCTCCACACCTGCTACAGAGCCCCGAATCCAGGACACTGACAACACCAAATGCTGGTGAGGATGCAGAGCAACAAGAGCTCTCATTCATGGCTGGTGGGAATGCAAAATGGTGCAGTCACTTTAGAAGGCGGTTGGAGGTCTCTTGCAAAACAAAACATACTTTTACCATAGGATCCAGCGATCAGGCTTCTTGGTACTTACTCAAAGAAGTTAAAAACCTATATCTACACAAAAACGTGCACATGGATATTTATAGCAGCTTTATTCAGAATTCCAAAACTCTGAAGCAACCAAGATGTCCTTCATTAGGTGAACGGATAAATACACTGAGTAGATCCAGACAATGGAATATCATTCAGTGCTATAAAGAAATGAGCCATCAAGCCATGAAAAGACACAGAGGAACTTTAAATGCATATTACCAGATGAAAAAAGCCACTCTGACAAGGCTGCATACTGTATGACTCCAACTATATGACACTCTGGAAAAGGCAAAACTATGGAGACAGTAAAAATTCAGTGGTTGCAGAGGTTGGGCAGGAGGGATGAACAGAAGGAGCACAGAGGATTTGGGGGAAGTGAAAATGCTCTGTATGATACTATAATGACGGATACATGTCGTTATACATTTGTCCCAAGTCATAGATTGTACGACACCAAACGTGAACCCTATGGTATGGTATGGACTTCGGGTGATCATAATGTGCCAACGTGGGCTCATCAACTCTAACCAATGCCCCACTCTGGTGAGGAACGTTGATAAGGTGGATGCCACGCATGTGTGGGAGCAGGAGGTATATGAGAAGTCTCTGTATCTTCCTCTTAATTTTTCTGTGAACCTAACACAGCTCTAAAATATAAAGTTAAAAAAGATAATTCACTGTTTAACGCAAAATTAATAATAATGCTTTGTGAAGTCCGAAACATTTGCAGAAATAATACGGAGGACAATAATAACACAAAGAGCACGAGGAGGAAATGAAAACATACAGTTTACATTTTTTTACTGAATACGTGAATTGATACATTCTTCTAAGATAGACTGCAATAAATCCAGTGTGCATAACATAAATCCCACATCAACCTTTAAAAAAAAGCACAGCTAATAAGCCAATAGGGGAGATAAAGTGAAATGCTAAAATTACTCATTCCAAAAGAATGCAGAAAAATAGAAAAAGGAGCAAAGAATGTACAGGAGGGTGACAAATAGCAAGAATATAGAATTAAATTAAAAATATAAATAGTGTAAATGCAGCAATTAAAAGCAAAGACTGTCAGACTGGGTAAAAAAGCAAAACTTGAGACTTCCAACTTCAGTTCTGACATGTAAAGTGCTTGAAAGTAATCACCCTATCCTTCCAAAAAAAATAAAAAATAAAAACTGAACAAAGTGAAAATCAATGTCTTTTGTTGGACTCATCAGAGAACTCAGGTCACAGGGCAAGCCACCACCCAAAAATGGGAGTGACAAGCGAACACAGAGTCACAGCTGAGATCTGCTTACCTGGAGCAAATACTGGAGCCATAACTGGTAGAAATACTCACATGGTAATTGGGACAAACTGTCAGAGGCTGAGTGTGGATAAGCACGAGAATGAGAAACTCCTGGGGGCGCATTCTTAGCTGGGGGAGGGGGGTGTTCCACAACTGAGTGGATTTTGCCTCCAATCCCACCAGGTTCTCACCTTGAAGAGCCAAGAAAAATCCCCTCAGGTCAAGCAGGGAGAAGGAAAAGTGAAGCATCTGAAATACTCTCAGAGCATCTCTATAACAAAGGCCAGCTCCGCAGGGAGAAAGACCTTATCAGAGCCGAACCTCGGCCAGTAGGAAGGGCAGTTACCCAACGCCAGCCACCTCTAGCCTTCCTGTCTCACTTAACTTGGGGAGGAAGGGAGGAAGCTAAGAAACGCTCGGGAAGGTCACAGCCCAGGGACACAGGGCCACTAAAATTGAATCATAAAATTATAGAATACTTCCCCTCATCCACACTTCATGACCACACCAGCAGGTCTCCAACAGAAGCCGGAGGAGCACAGCTGAAAGGGCTGCAAAGCACAGACTCTACTTAGGGAGCAGATCTCAGAGAAATCCAACGACAACAAGAAAGACAAAAACAGGGACACTAGAGGATTTGAAGCCTCTGGAAGATACATCCACAGCAAACATTAAACACAGTTCCTCTCCTAGCCAGATTAACAAAAAAACCTCACAATAAAGGCCTATTTACCAGATACATCACGTTGAGCTTTCAGCAAAATCATTATGAGACCTTCTAAAAGGCAAGAAGAAATGAGACCAAACTATATGCTGTCTCCAAGAAACCCAATTTAAATATAAAGACACAGAGAGATGAAAATAAAGGTTGGAAAAAGAGATATCATAAACCACTAACAATAAGAAAACTAGGGTGTCCGTGTTAACAGGAGACAAAGTAAATCTTAGGACAAGGAATATTCCTAGAGGAAAGAGGGACTTTTTGTAATGATAAAATGCTCAGTTCATCAATATGACATAAAAAAACAAAAACAAAAACACATATGCTCCAAATAACAGAGCATCAAAAAACGGATAGCAAAAAGCCAGGAGAACTGAAAGGAGAAATGAAAATGCACAATTACTTGAGATTTCAATACTCCTCTCTCAGTAATTGAGAGAAAAAGTACACAGAAAGTCCCTAAGGACCAAGGATAAGGATTACATTGGATTTCTCTTCAGCAACTGTGGAATCAAGAAGAGGGTCGAGTGAAATATTTAACACATAGAAAGAAAAAAATCCATCAATCTAGAATTCTGTATCCAGTGAAGTTATCCTCCAAAACGGAAGTAGAAATACTTTCTCAAACAAAAATTGAGAGAATTTGTTGCCAATCAACTTACCTTAAAAGAAATGTTAAAAGAAGTTCTTCAGAGAGAAGGAAAAGGATATAGATCAGAAACTTGAATCTACAAAAGGAAAGAAAGGGTGTAAGAGAAGGAATAAAGGAAAGTAAATAAAACTATTATTTTCATTATTCTTAATTGAACTAATAGATAACAGTTTGTTCAAAACAATAATATCAATAATGTATTTGGTGATTATACTTTTGGAAAAGTTAAACGAATGGTAGCAATATAAAGGACAGGATGGAAAAATTGATAATCCCATTATAAAGTACCTACGCTCCCTGTGAAACAGCATAATGTTATCTGAAACTGGACTTGGATTAGTGGAAAATGTATATTATAAACTCTGGGACAGTCACTTAAAAAGTAAAAAGAAAGAAAGAAAGAATTGTAATTAATATGCTAAGAGAGGAGAGCAAATGGAATCACATGAAATGACCAATCAAAACCATAGAATGCAGAAAAGAGTGGAAGACAAAAAAAAGGCAATGAATTGAAAACGTTAACAAACTCGACAGATATTAACCGATTGCTATGGTCTGAGCGTGTGCCCCTAACATTCGTACACTGAAATCCTTCCTAACCCCTAAAGATGACAGTATTAGGAGCTGGGCCTTCGGAAGGTACTTAGACCATGAGGGTGGAGCTCTCACAAATGGGATTAGTGCCCTTATGCAAGGGGCTCCAGAGATATCCCCAGCCCCTTCCATCATGGATGGGCACAGTGATAAGGGGCTGGCTATGAACCAGGAAGAGGGCCCTACTAGAAAGTGGCCATGCTGGCACCTTGATCTTGGACTTCCAGCCTTCAGAACTGTGAGCAATAAATTTCTGTAGTTTATAAGTCACCCAGTCTGCATTATTTTGTTATAGCAGACCTTATGGACTAAGACACTAACTATATCAATAATCACTATAAACATCAATGGTCTAAATACACCAAATAAAAGACAGAGATGGTCAGAGTGGATAAAAACAAGAACCACCATAAACTGTCTATAAGAAACCCACTATAAATATAAAGATTCATATAGATTAACAGTAAAGGGATGGAGAAAGTTATACCAAACTAACACATCAAAGGGAAGCTGAAGCAGCTATATTAGTTTCAGACAAAGCAGACTTCAGAGCAAGGGAAATGATCAGAGATAAAAAATGACATTGGATAACGATAAAGTGGTAAATTCTCCAAAAAGACATAACAATCTTTGATGTGTATGCACTTAAACACAGTGTCAAAACTCATGAGGCAAAATCTGCCAGAACTACAAGGAGAAATAGATTGATTCAGCACTATAGTTGGAGACCTCAACACCTGCTGTCAGTAATGGACAGACCCAGCAGGCAGAAAATCAGTGAGGACATAGTTGAACTGAATAGCACCATCCATCAACTCCATCTAATTGATATGTATAGAATACTCCATCCAACAACAGCAGGATACACATTCTTCTCATGGAACGTTCCCCAAGATAGATCAAATTCTAGGTCATAAAACACAGCTCAACAAGTTTAAAGGAGTAGAAATAATAAAGTAAGCTCTCAGACCACAAAGGGATTAAACTGTAAACCAATAACAGAAAGACACTGGAAAATCCCCAAATACCTGGAGATTAAACAACACACTTCTGAATGACACATGGATCAAAGAAAAAGTCTTGAGAGATATTAGTAAGTATTTTGAACTAAATGAAAATGAAAATACAACTTTTCAAAATTTGTGGGATGCAGCAAGAGGTGTGCTTAGAGGGAACTTTTTAGCATTGAATGCATACATTAGAAAAGAAGGTCTAAAATTAATAATCTCAGTTTTCACCTTAGGAAACCAGAAAAAGAAGAGCAAATTAAATCCAAAGTAAGCAGGAGAAAAG
This sequence comes from Equus quagga, assembly GCF_021613505.1. NCBI lineage: Eukaryota > Metazoa > Chordata > Mammalia > Perissodactyla > Equidae > Equus > Equus quagga. Next base: position 41,662,883 of record NC_060286.1, read on the forward strand.
AAATAATAAAAACTAGGGCAGAAATCAATAAAAATGAAAACAGGAAATCAGTAGAGAAAATCAACAAAACCAAAAGCTGTTTCTTTGAAAAGATCAATAAAGTTGATTAATCTCTAGCTAAGCTAATTAAGAAAAAGAGAGAAGACATCAATTACTAACGTTGGAAATGAAATAGAGGCCATCACTACTAATTTCATGGACATTAAAAGGACAATAAAGGAATATCATGAAAAACTCTACTCCCACAAATTTGATCGCCTCCATGAAGTAGACCAATTCCTTGAACATACATTTTACCAAAACTCACACAAGAAGAAACAGATAATCTTAATAGGCTTGTATCTACGAAAGAAATGGAATCAGTAAATAATAATCTTCAAAAGAGAAAGTGCCAGACCCTGATGAGTTCACTTATGAATTCTACCAAACACTTAAGATAGAAATTACGCAAATTCTCTACAATCTTTCCCAGAAGACAGAAGCAGAGGGAATACTTCTAAATCATTTTGAGGCCAGTATTACCCTAAATAAAAAACCAGACAAAGATATCCCAAGAAAAGAAAACTACTGACCAATATAAGTCGTGAACATAAACGGAAAAATCCTCAACAAAATATTAGCAAGTCAAATCCAACAATTTATAAAAAGAATTATACACCATGACCAACTGGATTTACTAGAGAATCCAATGCTAGCTCAACATTTGAAAATCAGTTAATGGAATCCATCATATCAACAGATGAAAGAAGAAAAATCTTATGATCATGCCAACAGATGCAGAAAAAGCATCTGAAAAAACCCAATACCCATTCATGATAAAAACTCTCAGTAAACTAGGAATAGAGGGGAACTTCTTCAACTTGATACAGAACAAGAACAAAAAATGAACAGCTGACATATTTAATGGTGAGAAACTAGATGCTTTCCTGCTAAGATGAGGCACAAGGCAAAGATGTCCCCTCTCATCACTCCTTTTCAACATTGTACTAGAAGCGCTAGCTAATGCAATAAGAAAAGGAAAGTTTTATTTCTTCCTTCCTAATCTTTGTTTGAAGATGACACGATTGTCTACGTAAAAAATCCAAAAGAATCAACAAAAGCCTTTTGTAACTAATAAATAATCAAAGCAAATTTGCAGGATACAAGGTTGACACACACAAGTCATTCCTTTCTCATATACCAGCAATGAACAACTGGAATTTGATTTTAAAAGCTCAATAGCATTTACGTTAGCACCAAAAAAGGGGAAATACTTGAGTATAAAACCAACAAAATATGTTCAGGATCTATATGAGGAAAACAGCAAAACTCTAGTGAAAGAAATAAAAGATCTAAATAAAGGGAGAGCTATTGCATTTTCAAGGATAGGAAGACTCAATGTTATTAAATTGTCAGTTCTTCCCAAATTGACCTACAGACTCAACACAATCTCAATCAAAATCCCAGCAAGTTATTTTGTAAATATGGACAATATGATTCTAAAGTTTATACGGAGAGGCAGAAGAACCCGAATAGCCAACTCAATATTTAAGGAGAAGAACAAAGCCAGAGGCCTTCAATGCCTACTATAAAGATGCAGTAATCCAGACAATGGGGTGTTGGTGAAAGACTAGGTAAATAGATCAATGGAACAGAACAGACAGCCCAGAAATAGATCCCACAAATGGACTTGGTTGATTTTTGACAAAGGATCAAAGACAATTCAATGAAGAAAAATACTCTTCTCAACAAATGATGCTGGAACAACGGGGCATACACATGCCAACAAATAAACCTACATACACACTTACAGCCCTCACAAAAATTACCTCGAAATGGATCACAGGCCTAAATGTCAACCACAAAACTCCTACGAGAGAACACAGGAAATAACACAGATGACCTTGGGCTTGGTAGCGACTTTTTATAAAGATACAACACCAAAAGTACAATACATGAAAGAAAAAAATCAGTAAGTTGTACTTCACTAAAATTAAAAACTTCTGGTCTGTGAGAGACACTGTTAAGAGGTGAGAAGACAAGCCACATACTGGGAGAAAATATTTGCAAAATATATATCTGATAAAGAACTTGTATCCAAAATATGAAAGAACTCGTAAAACTCAATGATAAAAAAATAAACCGCCCAATGAAAAACGGGCAAAGGATCTGGACACCTCACCAAAGCAGATACACACAGAAGATGTGGATAAATGCACCATGGTACACCCAGACAATGGAATATTATTCATCAGTTAGAAAGAAATCAGCTATCAAGCCGTGCAAAGACATGGAGGAAACATAAACGCATATTATTAAGGGAAAGAAGGCAGTCTGAAAAGGCTGCATTCTGTATGATTCCAACTGTATGACATTCTGCAAAAGGCAAAACTACGGAGACAGTAAAAAGGTCAGCTGTTGCCAGGGGTTTCGGGAGAGGAAGGGAGGGCTGAAGAAGTGAGGCACAGAGCATGTTTAGGGCAATGACGCTATTATTGACGAGAAAGTACTGAGTCGTCACATACTCCCTCTACCTGGCACGGTTTTCCCTATTATTAACATCTCACACTAACGTGGGGCATCAATCAGCTGATGAGCCAGTCTTAGTACATTATTATCACCCAAAGTCCATAGTTCCCATGAGGGTTCACTCTTGGTGTTGTACATTCTATGGGTTTGACAAGTGTGAGATGTCATGTATCCATCATTACACTGTCATACAGAATAGTCACACGGCCCTAAAGATGCTCTGTTCCTCACCTACTCACCCCTCCCTTCCTCTGGTGGATACATGACACCATGCCCTTGTCAAACCCATGGAATGTGCAAGAGTGACCCTTCATGGAAACTATGGACTTTGAGCAATAATCATGTACTAAGACTGGCTCATTAATTGTAACTGATGTACCACACTAATGAGAGACGGAAATCATAGGGGAACTGCGTGCCAGATAGCGGGAGTATGTGGCAACTCTGTCCTTTCCCATCAATTTTTCTGTAAACTCAAAACTGCTGTAAAAAAAAAATCTTCTAATTAAAGAAAACGACGTCTCAAAGATTCATCCCCAGTCCCACCTGGCATTCAAGGCCCCGCGCAGCCTGGGCCCAGCCTGACACCAGCTGTAGGACCCCCAGGGCGGCCACAAAGACAGGGTCCCGGTGTGAGTGGCACTGCCTGTGACTGTCCATGAACGGTGTGCACCCGCCCGTTGCCCTGGGGGTGTCCAGGACGTGGTGACAGCCGCCAGGGACAGGCGCCTCCTCTGACTGGCTCTCCCTGAGCTCCAGCCCCTGGAACGCCCTCCTCCCGCATCAGCTCCTCCCCCAAGCTGGCTTCTCACCCCCAAGGACAGGCAGCCCCGCAGGTGTGCTTCTCACGCGCCACTTCCCCAAGCAGCTTCTAGAAGGCGGTGTTTCAGCGCCTCTGCGGTTCTCCCTCTGCTGTTGCCGTTAGCACGTTTGCCTGCTCGCCCACGGGCGGCACGCAGAGGGGACTCGGGGGCTGCTGGCCTGCAGGTCAGGAGGGCGAGCCGCCTTAGCCGTCCTCCTCGCCCCTGCACATCCGCCCGACTCCCACCTGCCCGGGGTGGGGGCTGGGCCGGGGAGGCCGGCTGGCGGCGGCACGTGGGCGCGCGGGGCCTTTGGCGGGGCCGTGCGTGCGTGTGCGTCTGGACTGCGGCGCGTGGGGTGTGCCCTGTCTCCCGGCGCGTCTCCCTGTGCGTCTGGACGTGCAGCGCGTGGGGTGTGCCCGCAGGATGCATCCTGTCTCCCTGCGTGTGTGTGCGCGCGTCTCTCTGTGCATCTGGACGTGTGGTGCGTGGGGTGTGCGCGCAGGGTGCACCCTGTCTCCCGGCGCGTCTCCCTGTGCGAGTGGACGTGCCGGGCGTGGCGTCTCCTGTGACCCCGGAGCGCCTGTCCCTGGGTCTGTCTGCGCAGCATCTGGAGCTTTGTCTGCTCTGCTCCTGGTTGCTTTTTAAAGTTTAAGACAAACAAGCTAATTTTGTAAATGGATAAAAGACTAACAGACCATTAGCAAAAAAAGATACGCACATGGCTGGTAAGCAGGAGAAAAGATACCCAACATCATGAGTCTTATGTGAAATGTAAGCCAAAAACCCCAGTGAGGTACCAGGACATAATCCCACGTGCCGGCGAGGATGTGAAACTGGAACCATGAAGAACAAAAAGCTAGGAGGGACATGCTGGTGTACACGTAAAATGGTACTTCCAGTTTGTAAAGCCGTTTGACAATTTCTTAGTAGTTAAACATACATTATCCCATGACCCAGAAATTCCACGTATAGATATTTACCTAGGAGAAATGCAAATATATGTAAAGAAAATAACTTACGCACAAATGCTCAATGACATTCATTCATAATAGCCCCCAACTGGAAACAACCCAAAAGTGCATTAAGAGGTGAATGGATAAACAGACTATAGCAGATCCGTGCAATAGAACACACTTAGCAATAAAATGAAAAACTACTGATACACATAGTGACATGATGCATATCGACAGTATGATGGTGAATGTAACAAGCCAGACCTGAAGGAGTACATAACATATGGCTCCATCATTCCACAGAAAGCGGTTCTGTAGCTGCCTGCGGCAGAAGTGGAGGGGGGACTGACTACGAGGGGACATGGAGAGCTTTGGAGGGAAAACGTTCTATCTTGATTGTGGTGGTAGTGACCACCGGTCACACTGGTCAAACCTCAGGGAACTGTATCTTAACACAATTAATTAATAAAAATTGTAGACATATGTGTAATAGGCAGTTTACTTTGGGAAGGAATAGAGTGCCTAAAGTGAGTGACTATACTCTCTTCCTTAACGTTTACAAAGAATTACCCTTGCAATTACACCCTTCGCCACGGAATGTCTGTAATAAAGCCAAATTAGAGGAGAGACCAAAAGTATACAAATTAAACATGAAAGCTTCAAAGCGATCATAAAATGTCATCAACAAATGATAAATGCCTGTCTACGAAAATGAGAACCTGGTCTGATGTCTGTATCATTTGCAGCTGTGCCCCTGGCCAGCTCACAGTGCCATAAATCAATCAGCCTGGACGAAACTCTGCGTCCCAACGGCCCGCAGTCACCAAGTGTATATGAGGCCTCAGGCGAGTCCGTTAGTGCTCATAAGATTCATAGACTTCTGGGGCTGACAGAGGTAATGCTATTTTTAAGGACAAGGATGAAACTGGCAACTTCTATGACATGGTCATCGCTGATTTTATTGACGAGGATTGATGGAAGGCAGAGAAATCAAATCAGCAAGCAGGTCTGCTGGTGAGAATTTTCCCTCATTTTCCTTCCTCTGCGAATGTCTATTTCATCTTCATTCCTGAAGGATATTTTCAGCAGATATAGAATTCTATGTTGGCAGCTTTTTTTGGGCAGCTTAAAAATTGTCCGCTGGGGGCTGGCCCCACAGCCAAGTGGTTAAGTTCACACGCTCCGTTTCAGCAGCCCAGGGTTTCACTGGTTCAGATCCTGGGCGCAGACATGGCACCGCTCAACAGGCCATGCTGAGGCGGCGTCCCACATGCCACAACTAGAAGGACCCACAACTGGAATATACAACTATATAGTAGGGGGCTTTGGGGAGAAGAAGAAAAAATTTAAAAAGAAGATTGGCAGCAGATGTTACCTCAGATGCTGATCTTCAAGGAAAAAAAAAATGGTCCACTCCCACTGACCCTACCATGGTTTCTGGGAGAGAAATCTGGAGTCATGGAGTCATTGCTCCCATATGGGGGCAAGACAGAGTGACAAACAGATAAGAGGGGGGTTTCCTTCACTGTCTGACCGTGTGGTCCCTCAGACCAGAAAGAGAGGGTTTTTCTGTTCACACGTGGTGTGGTTCTGAGTTTTCAGCTGCCTTGAGTCCAAACTAGGAGATGCTGGAAGACAAAGGAAAAGGTGTGGTGGGGGCACTCCCAGACTAGGGGGTCTTCCCCACCAGCCTGCTGCCGTGGACTCTCAGGAGGCCTCAGAGAGCTGCCCCCGGCGGCCCGCCCAGGTCTTAGCTTCCTCCAGTGGGAGGCACAGTGGAGAGCACTTACTCCGTCTTGATCCAGGTGTGCTTTCTGCCTTCCCTGACACATGTCAAGTTCCACGAGGGCAGAGACCGGGTCCGGCTTACCGATCACTGCCTCCTCTGACTTTAGCTCAATGTGTTTCACACAGTAGCTCCCCTCTAAAATTCATTAAATAAATCAATAAACGGTGGAGACTAAATTAGATGATGTTTGTAAAGCAAGTGGCACAATGTCTGTTGTAAAGCTGTTCGATATCAAGAAGTGAGGGCGTCGATGATTACCTGCAGAGACTCGAAGCCTGCCATGTCGATCTCCCTTATTTTCCAATCGGTTACACAGAAACATTCAGAACAGAGCTAGAAGCTCCTGCAAGCCACTAACCTATGTAAGTCAATGAGCATCTCCCCAAAAATGTCACCCATGAGCCCCAAGAAAATCGAGTTTACTGTACCAGATGTTGTGCAGAAAAATACGAGGACTGTTTTGCGCATGTGTGCACACACACAAATACAAATAGCATCTACACTAGGATTCTTCGAGAGGGAGCTTCCTGCATTTCTCACGTTACTTCAGCGGACAGGGAGATGATAGCTTCCAGGGAACTCTCGGTACCTAACACTTTGAACAGATGGTGCCCACTCTCCTCTAGAAAAGTGACATTTCAGGACACTCTGGGGCAGGGCCTCCGTGTTGCACAACTCCAGGGGTACACTCGCCTCGCAATCTCCCACGTGAATGGTGGCCCCCGGGGTCAGGCAGTCTGTTGCTGGCTCAACGATTCAATGGGCCTATCCCACACCCCCAGTCCAGTCCTCTCCTTCTCCTGTTTACCAAACCAGTGAGCCCTCTCGCTGGCAGAAATGAAATGAGGACCTTGTTGCAAGAAAGTCTGGGAAATGCAGCTTCCAGACTTCCAGCCCCTGCCGCACAGCGAACACCTCAGCAGGTTGGGTAGAGGGAGGGTCAGACCATTTTCTCTTTTAACTGGTATTGTAGGGAATTATGTTAATAGATTGCCACAACTTGAAGCATCTTTTCCTTCCTGGGATAAATGTGATCTTCTAATACATTGCAGTATTTTCTTTATTAAGGTTTTAGCTGGAATTTTTCGCACCGTTGTCATGAATGTACTTATTTTATGTGCTAGCCTTGTCTGGATTCAGTATAAGAATTATGCTAGCTTCATTGAATGGGTTGGAAATCGTCTTTTCTGCTTTGTGGAATAGTTTATATAAATGTAATATAGGTATCATCTATTCATTAAAAATTTAAAGCATGTCTGCTAAGTGGTCTGGGCTGGTTTTTTGTTTTTCTGTGTAGTCCCCAGATTACCTCTTCCATTGTTTCTATGGGTTATTTCTCTCTTTAGATGTGTTCTCTTTGGGGGTCCACTTTAGTCCATCCATTCTCAGTTATTTCTAAATAGTTTTTCATTTTGTTTTTAATTTTCTTTCTAACCCAAGTTATCTGGAAAATTGGTTTTGAATTTGCAAGTGGCCGGACTCTTTTCTGCTGTGGCAGAAATATTATTCAGCGGCGCTGACTGTAATCCCCTCCTTCTTCCTGCTTTAGGAACCCGTGCTCTCTCCAGGGTGGCACTGTGCCCAGCTCGAAGGCATGAATCGTGGTTTGCCTAAAGCAGGGCTAGAACTGCATCCCGTTGCCAGTCCCTCACTTTCCCAGCCTCCTTTGTGACCAGGGTGGCCACATGATCCCTTCCGTCCTGCTTTGGCTGTGAAAAAGCAGTGCCTAGACTTACAGGGCTGCTTAGAAGGTCAGCAAAGCCTCAGGCTGTGCCTGGCTTCAGCTTCCGGTTCCATCAGTTATTAGCTATATAACTTTGGACAAGTTACTGAACGGCTCTCTGCCTCAGTTTCCCAATATTTAAATGAGGAATAATGGTACCTACCTTAGGGACTGAGGTGAGCATTTCATGAGTGAAAATACGTAGGGGGCTTAGAACAATTTTTGGCACAAAGGAAGTCAGACAAAATATCACTACTATTATAACAATAATAATTATTATCCTTAGTGCTATTATTATTAGCCTTAATGCTATTATTATTAGCAGCAGCAGTAGCATCATGAGACCATGAGGACAAACAGGCAACATGGTGAGAATACAGAGCAGAAGGAAAGAAAAGATTTGGATCCTTGATGAGAATGTTGAACAGAGCCTGGAAAACCCACCTGTAGACATCAGAGAACCGTGAGCGTCCTTCGTTGGGCCCTCTGCGAATTTTTGTGGAGCGCATTCTGACTAATAAGCCTGACGCTGTTTTTCACAAATTCAAACACTGACGCCGAGCTCTATTCAAGGCCCTGGAGAAGCAGCCGTGGACAACGAGGAAACCCCCGCCTCTTGAGCTGACTTTTTTTTACATACTGACTTCTAATCATATTCCATTGAAGTCAGAGAAAGCAGCCGAGTTCTTCTTTGGGGCCTCTGCTGAGATTTTGTTCCTAACACAATTTTTACCAACATCCTGTGGGATATTTGGGTTTGCAAAGGACACGTACGCACACAAGAAGAATACAGGGAGCACAGTTTCAAGGTTCGTTTTTTGCCCGTCGATGTTCAGTTGTTCAAATACCGTTTGTTGAACAGACTTCTCGTTCTTCATTGAATTGCTTTTGCACCTTTGTCAAAAACCACTTGGTCATATTTCCGGTGGCGAAGTGAGAGGAGGAGAGGGGAGGAAAAGAAAAGGCATGTGCCACAGAAGAGTCTAACATGAAAATACCAAACGTTGACAAAGATGTGGCACAGCCCGGGCTCTCATTTCTTGGAGATGGGGCGGCAGTTACATCCTCTCTGGTTGAATCCACCTTTTCAAACTGAAATAAGTCCTCTAACACAGCCCTTCACTCCCAAGTATGTACTCAAGCAGAAACACTCGCACACGTCCAACCGAAGCGTAAACTAGAATGTTCCCAGCAGCACTATTTGCAGTAGCCCCAAAGGAGACTCCTCCTACACGCTCACCATCAGCAGAACAGACTGTGGCACGTTCCAGAACGGATTACAATATAACAAGAGGATTGAACGATCTGACATGACACGCGAGGATGCAGCCAAATCTCACAAACACGGATGTTGGTACAAAAGAAGCAGGGCATAAAAAAAGCGACATTGTGTGTAATTTCACTGATAGGAGGCACAAGAACAGGCAGACTCCTCTGTGTGGTTAGGAGGCGCGTGGCTTACCTCGGCGGGAACAGGGGAATTCTGAGGCTGTGGGATGCTCCGTCTCTTGATCTGGGTGCTGGGTACACAGGTGCAGTCAGTTTGTAAAAATCCGTCAAGCTCTACATTCATACGCGCTTATCTGTGTGTAGATCATACTTCAAATAAAATTTTAGTAAAGAGAGAGAAAGAAGCAGTGCCCCTCAGGAAGGAGAGAACTAAAGTTCCCCATGGTAAGAATAAAATCAATAAAAATAAAATTTTTGCAGGTGGGGGTGCACCCTGCCTGCCTGCTCCACAGCTGAGTACGTTACAGCCCAGCCCGCCGGCTGACATTCCCTACGTGTCCTAAGCTTCAGGTTCTACGGGGTGCGGAGGATGCTGATCAATGAGGCATAGGGCAGGACATGCCCTTTATGAGCTTAAAATCTTGCTAAAAGAAGAGGACCCCCCACCGCCATCACATTCTCCAAATCTAAACAGTACAAGGGACCAAGTAATTGCGTCCACGTGGTAAGCGTCTGCTCAGACAGTCACTGTAATTCTGCCTGAAATCCCATATTGTTTCCTGCCTAAGGCACTCTCACTATAAGCTGGTCTGTGCCACCAGCACACAGCTCCTTTTGAAACTGTCATCTCGGACCACACAGCTAATGCAGCGTGTCGCTAAGGCTGGCTGTGGACCCCGGAGTGGTTGTTAGGGAACCAGCTCAGAAGTGCCGAATGTGTGTGCCTGTCTCCAGTATTGACATTTCACGCAATTTCCAGAGCAGCACAGAACCCCTGCCAGCTCCTGTTGGGAGCAAGAAATCGTCTTTCTTCTTTATGAGCATGGAAAATTGCTCCATTCTCTCAGGGGAGAGCCGCGGGGATTAATGCTCTCAAAGGCACAGAAATATCGTGTGGCCAGAAGCTTTTTCTGCCTCTTCTCTCAATCTGTCTCTCTCTGTTCCTCAGCTTTGAGGCTGAGAGCAGGGACACTGGAAAGCCAGGCCTGTATCTTTCAATATTATTAGCAGAGATTAGGGAGAGAGAAAATTCCTGTTCCCCTCCCCCGGACCTCCACGTATGTCCCAGGACTGTTTTTGCATCAGCCGGGGAGAGCATGAATTATAAAGCCATGTGAGATCGGGGCCATAACGGGCTGAAGTCATCAAGAATTAGTACACTGTCAAAGTCATCTAGATATAAACTTTCTGGAAAAGTCGTGCCATATAATGTCACCTATGAATCGCGATGTTAAATAATATTTAGTTGTTTTGATAAAGATTTCCATTATTGCTACAAAGGAAATACCTAAGGTCACCACTAGATATACACCCGGCACGGGCAGCCACTGTTCCTAATGGGCCGCCTGCCCCCCAAGTCTAGCACACATTGCCAGAGCCGAAGAAGTGACCGTGGGAGTGTCCAAAGTTAAACCTCTCGAGTCCCGGAGCCAGCACTCCTGCAGACACGCCCCCGCCTATGTCAACCCTCTCCTTGGACAGTCAGCTCCTTGCCTGAAGCTAAATCCACCTTTGGGGAGCTCTCCCTGAGATCCACATGGCGCCAGGGGCACCATCACCCAGAGGGTCACCCGGAGAGTGGTCGGCCCCACGCCTGCGGCTGTCAGACCCACGGCCGCGCGCATCCCCTGCTGGAGCCAGCCTCCGAAGACCTGCTCCACCTCCCCCGACCCAAGGTCTCCAGACCCTCCCAGGGGCCCAGAGTCCAAGGGTGGCTGTTCAACTAGGTTCCAATAAGAGATAAGTTTCCCGGAAAAAAAAAGTCCATTATCAAAAAATAAACATTTTCAAGGGGCTGACAAGTGGGGTATGCCTAAGTGACTTCCGCAGGGCGTTCCCCCCTCTGCATGGCCGCTGGACTATCCTCATCCCTCCCGGGGTCAGAGACGGCAGACCCCCAGGAAGGCCTTTCTTGAGGAAGCTCGGCCCAGGCTCAATGCAGGAACAGGACCCCTGGGCAGCAGCACGCATGCATGGATAGCCCCCCAGCCCAGACCAGGCGGGACCACCCGCAAGCAGCCAGGATCTGCCGGGGCCGCCGTGGGACCCAGACACACATCTGCTCCTTTCTACCCCTGGCCCTGCAGAGGCGTGAAGGTGCCCTGCCCCCACTCCCACCCGCCCAGTCTTAGTAACTCTCAGCTGAAACCAGGGAAACGCCATGGAAAGGCACAGGTTGGAAGCCTCCATCAGTTTGCAAAGGCCGCCGCAAGGCCTCCGCCGCCGGGGCAAGTTTAACAACAGAAATGTGACTCTCACAGCGCTGAGATCAAGGTGTCGGAGCTTGGCCCCCTCTGAGGGTGAGAGGGAGGAGCTGCTCCCAGCCTCTCCCCCAGCTTCTCGTGTTTTCTGGCCGTCTTCATCATTCCTTGGCCTGGAGCAGCATCCCCGTGGTCCCGCCTTCATCTTCATGTGGGGTTCTCCCCGTGTGTGTCCCCAAACTTCTCTTTTTGATGAGGACCAGACATATGGGGTTTGGGGCCCACCACCCTGTTCCAGTATGACCTCATGCTAACTGATTGCATCTGCAGCGACCCTATTTCTGAATAAGGTCACATTCTGAGGGATCAGGGATGGGACTTCGATCTCTGCATTTGGGGTGGACACAGTTCAACCCATCATAATGCTGAACGAAAATGCAGCTCTCAGCTCTGCCATTTTCCCACCTTGGACGCAAACTGTGGGCGCGTCAGCCCCCGACAGCTTCTGCCGTCCGTAAAATGGGAAGGCGGCCCCTGCCTCTCGGGCAACATCAACAACCAAGGAGACGTGGAGGAGCCTCATATGTGTGTTTCACGCCACAGGCTTAACACATGCTCCGGAGGCGGAGACGCATTCTCCTCCCCACCAGGTGGCCGTTCCAGTACCCCCCCCGCCCCCCCGCGGGGGTAAAGAGCCTTCTCCCCACTTCCTGCCAGCATCAGTGACCTTCAGAAAGCCATTAAGAGGCAATCAGTGTTGAGGAGCCATAAACTGAGGGGCTCGGTTGCCTGCTCTTTCGCAGTCCTTTCCCGAGCCTGCGTTTCTCTCTGACACCTTCCTAATGGAGCTGGGCTCTGAATGGTTTGATGGTTTGAAGAAAGAAGTCATTTGCATGGATGTCCATGTTTGACTGCATGTGCTGGAAATTTATTTACTTGATTTGTTCTTACGTTCTACCTTGCTCCAGAAAGGATTTGGGAGGGTATATGGCGAATAAAATCCATTTTGATTATTGGAGCTACACCTCACAATTAGGATTATGAGCCTGAATAATTAGAAGATACAAATAATCCCAAATTCCCATTTGATCCAAAAGCTGGCGTCTCAGGATGCACCTCTTTTCAAAGGCGTGTTGTTTTCAATGGTGAAGCCCAGCGGTTGAAGGTGTGTGCACGTGGTAATGATGATAATGATGATGGGATGATTGCTGATGGAGGTGATAACTAACGTGTAATGCACATCGTCTAGACTCTTACATGCTATAAAAGGAGGAAGGAGGGATGGCAGAAAGAACACAGTGCTGGAAACGGAAAGCCACGGCTGGAAGGGAAGGAAGGTGAGACGAGAGACAGACTATGTTAGAAACCCACAGGCCAGAAGCTGTACTGTCTGGGGGTCAGAGTAGACTACATAAGCCACTCACCCCCAGAAAGCCACGTGTGAGCCCGGCTCCTGCCCCATGGCCCTGGTGACCTACCACTTTGGCCTCTGGGAACTCCTTTCCCACATTCAGCAGTCTCACCCCGGTTAGCTAGCTGGCAGGCCCTGCTCCAGTGCCATTCCCTGGGGATGTCCCGGCTGGCCCAGGACCGTAGGCGGTGCCTGGAAAATGCTTCAGGAGAGAGAGAGTGTGGTGCAGCTGCGTGCCCAATCCCCTGCCGTCTACGGCCACCCAGCCTCGCTGCCCCACCAGAGCCCGGCTCCTACGTGGCCACGGCATCGTGTCTGAAACCAGTCACCTTAAGCTCCCAGGGACCCAGAGAAAAGGAGAGACAAGTTAGTTAAAGAATTGATGTGACCATGCTCATTGCAGGCGTGCAGGGTCGGGGTGGGGCACAGTAAAGGCCCCTGCCTGATCTAATGGGCATTTGCCCACGGCCACAAGGATGTCCTTGGAGGGTACGTCACAACAATACTCCCTGAGTGAGTTCCAAGACTGCAGCTCTTTGGGGTCACCCGGCACGGGCAGCCACTGTTCCTAATGAGCCGCCTGCCCGCCAAGTCTAGCACACATTGCCAGGGCCGACCACCCCACACAGCCCAGGTGTTGCCCCTGAATTCGCTCCATCGGCGTCACCAGTGCCCATCCTTGTCAGCAGCCCCAAGCCAGCACTGTGCCCACCTGGGCATCGTTGTACCGCAAAATGGACAAGGGTTCCATCTTGACCCCTATTCCTACAAGGAGGCTCCTGTGCAAATGTGCCCCCCTCCTCCCAGAACTTTCTCTGCAAACCAGTATGGAAGGGGGAGGGCTGCCTTTGGGACACCAGAGGGGCCCCAAGTCCCTTCCTCCAAGGCAGTGGGGGCCTGGCTAACACCCAGGTATAACTAAGAAGGACTTGGCAAGAGTGACAGGTGAAGACAAAGACCATCTGCTCAGGGTGACTGTCCGTCGAGGGTAAAAGGACTCAGAGCAGGCAGCCGCCTCCTCCCTGGGCAATTGGGCTCCGCCTCACCGTCACAGCCCTGCAGGGAGATGCACACCAAGCCCGGACTGTACATTCCCCATCTCTTCCCATCTTCCTGCTGGGGAAACTGAGGCACAGTGAACCGAAGGACCTTGTCATCTAGCACCCAGGGAGAGTGAGATGGAACCAGGCCAAGAGCCCAGCTGAGACCTCTCTTCCTTTTGACCTTTGGCAGAAAAGGAAAACGGGCCCCAGGAGGGAGGAAGCCGTTCGCAAAGGTCCGGCGGTGGCAAGGGAGGCTCCGGCATCCGTGGCTATTTGCCATAAAGGCTTCCAGGCACTGTTACATTGGGAGCAAAGGAGCGCAGAAAATCGGAGGGCAGCCTCCCCCGGGGCTGCAATCCGGGGTGAATTGAGGCTACTTAATACATCCGTCCTAGTGACGCCTTGTAATTAAGATTCCCTGGAATAGAGGGACGCCGGGGCGTTTCATGGGAGATGTGCCTTCAGACCGCTCAGGTCAGCTTTAGGCACGAGCACAGTGCTAATGAATGGTTCCCTTTGGGGCCGAAAGAAAAGATGTAATCGGCCCACACAAAGCACGTCCTGTGCAATTACAAGAATCCACATGGATGGGCTGACCTGTGACCTATAAAACAGAATGAAGATTTTCAAACATCACCCGGAGGTAGGGAGAGCGATGGCTGGTCAGCTGCTCCCGTCTTCCAGCTCCCCAGGATGGAAGAGAGAACAAGATCCAAAGCCCCAGGCGGGAATGTGGCAGCCTGGGAGCGGCCGCTGTGCAGCAACTCGGTTGCAGTGCTTTCTGCGGGGTGGGAGGAACTAGTGCTCGTTTTTTGCACTTGGGATGCAGACGTATATCACAAAACAGCATTTCTTTGCTGTTGGACTCTAGGGGGCCAGAAAGTTCTTTCTTTCCCAACAAACCAGAATGTCCAACAGCCATAGGATGTGTTCATTACATTTTGCCAGAATATTAAAGAGGGTATGCTTTGGGCGCAGGGATGCAGGGAGGCACTGAATGCCGTGGCAAAAAGCACAGCCATGCTCACTCCTTACAGGGCCTGAACTCCTGAGCATGGGGTTGACTGTTCAGCTTCTAGGGTAAGAGGACCTACTGAGGGCAAACAAAGGCTGTTTATCTGCTCTTCTGTCTCCAGACTTGGGGAGCTGTGTCTCATCTCTCAGGGAACCAGCCGGACACATCACGCCTCAGCTGTTTCAACTAGGAGGGACATCCAGCAGCGGGGAGGTCGGGGAGGGGCCAAGGTTCCTGACGAGGAGTCTGAGAGATGGGCCCCTGCCTCCGCGCCTCTGAGCCAGAAGAACCTGCAGCGAGCTCTTCCTTCCTTCTCTTTTAAAATCAACACCGTCCCCAGATTTGCTTTTGGCAAACACTGCTCAACCACTGCTGTTTTCCCTGAAGTCAGTGAAGAGAGAGAGTCAGATAATGAGCTGGCATGCACTTCTGAAATGTTTACTGTGTTCCTTAAAGCAAGGGACATGCTGGTTCCTAAACTAATTTGGGGTTGCTAGATCTTTTCCACTCTTTTTAGAGATCTCCGAAGTAAACACATGGACTTAAGCATAATTAAGCCATATCAGGGAGTCAAATAAACAGTCATGGGGCTTCCTAAAGGAGGAACCACGGCAGATCTGCCGATAGAAATTTTTTCTCGGTTCTCCCAATGAAAGGAAAAAGAAATGCATGAGCTTTAAGATAATACATCACAGCACACCCCAAAGATTTGGGGGTGAAAGGCCAGATGGCCTTGACTTTGGCTCAAGGGGACCAAAAGCCTGACAGGACCACAATGACGGTGGCATACAGAATGGACGCAGGTGTTCATGGAAAACCTTCTAAATACAAACGGGTTTTTGTAGTGGAGCTTATATTTGAGAAATCTGAGCCACAATCTGGAAGATTTCACAGTCGTGTTTTTTTTTTTTTTTTAAAAAAAACACCAAACCTCAGGGCCTCTAGTCGTGTGTGATTTCTGTAAGAACTGTAATAAAAAGTGTCCACGTAAGCCCTAAATTCCCACTTTCAAAATGAAGATCTGGGGTTAGGATGACATTTACATAAATTTCACTTGGTATTTTGGGTGCATGTTTTCCCGAGGAGTTCAAAGGCATTTATAGACGTTCTGATTAGTGCGTGTGATGTCCCGGTGGGGTGGCAAATTCTATTAGCTCAATTTTACAATTGGGAATAGAAAATCTTACAGCAGCCAAATGGTTTGGCAAAAACCATATGGTGTGTCACTGATAATGCTTTGAGAACAAAACAGGGTTTTTTCAGTCTCTCTCCCACATCCGTCCTCCGTCCAATTTGCTTGGAAGGTTTTTTTTTAAAAAAATTAGATAATGTAAGGTGATTGCTAGGGTCTGTGAAAATTTCACTACGTTTTCAGCCTGCTGGGGCAGTGTTCACCTGTGCAGCAAGGAGCGACGTGGAGCTCCTCCCCTGCGTTTGTTGGGAAGGACAGACCACCCGCATCATTCCAGCCATCTGGAGAACTAAGTCCGGAAAGCACAGATGGGCATCCTGAGCAAATAGTGTCCAGAAAAAACCCAGAGAGTGACTCCCAAGCCCCCTTCCTCTGCACAGCCCTCTCCGGCTCGCCGAGCGTGAGCTATAATGACTCCCTCCACTGCCAGAGTCCAAACGAGAAGTGGAGAAGGAGGAACAGGAAGAAAGACGTGGGCTTGCTGTCTAGGGCAGATGGCGTATCGGGAACAGATGCCAGGGACGGAGAAGACACTCCTCGACTCCTCATCGGCTGCCATCGTCGCTTCAAGGAGAGAGACCTCTGGGGTGCAGAGAACAGAGCAAGCGGTGGTCAGAGTGAGAGGTGCTGGCTGGGACTGTGGCTGCTAGGAGGTGCAAGACCTCCTGGGCCACGTGATTCCACTTCAAGGCTTTTCAAGACCTTGCAGATGAAATTGTTCAGCTGGCCCGGTAATAGCATTTGAGGAATTGTGGCGACGCAGCGGCCAGAAGAAGGTGCCATGAGGCAGTGGTAGCCGTGGGTCCAGGAGCGCCACCCCTGCAGGCTGGCTCCCGGCACTGCCCTCTTCCCTGGTCACAGCTCTTCCCTTCACCGCAGCCGGCAGCTCACTGCGTCCGGGTCTCCATGGGCTGTGCTATCTGCCAGGACATCCCCTCCCCATCTTGGACACATGCATGCATCCTGGTCAAATGTGAATTCCTCAGGGTAGCCCTCCTTCCCTGACCAACTGTAGGTGACCAATGACAACTGAGATGAAATCGTTAACTGTTACTTAGTGGCGCATTGGCTATTTCCACCACTGGGAGGTAAGCCCATGCAGCTGCAGACCCACTTTCTCCTGTTCGCCACTGCCTGCCCAGTGCTGACACAGAATCCACAAATACTTAATAAACTCATAAAATAGGTAGTTCATCAGTTTGGTCCAAAGAAACAACCACGCAAATAAGTGAGTGGCTGTAGGTAGAAGCGATGGGTTTGCCAGCCTCATACATGCAATGTCTGACATCAAGTCGAATGGTTTTGCCTCCTCCTTCCCTCCATGCCCAAATTTTCCTTTTCTGGGACCTCAGTCTTCTGATCCTCAGCCCACACCACTGGCCCTCCCATCCGTCCCACATCCACTACCCAAGAGGAGAAGAGAAGGAAGGGGAGGCGTTCAGGCCCAGCCGTGTTTGCCGTATGGGAGTGACGTGTTGCCTCCTAACGTTGCCCTCGGAAATCCAGGGTCTCCTCCCTTAAAGGGATAGCTCTGCTGCTGCTGGAGAAGAGTGTATTCATTTGATTTTCCAATATTCACATCTTTTTCATGGTAAATATTTTCCATGGAATTTTGTAGTTTGTGCTTGTTTGGGAGGAATCACTTACATTTGTTCTAATTTAACCATGCTTTGAAATACACGAGATTACAAATCTGAGCTCTTAATGACTATATTTTATGAAATTGGGACCACTCATTCAATTTTGAATAAGGGCTCCATAAACATTAATGGCATTGTTTTAAGCCTTTTTTTTTTTTTCTCAAAGAGAATTCCACATCTCCCAATAGGAATTTCATGAAAAAATCATCAGAAACAAAGGTACGAGCCTCTCCACACGGCTCTCCCAGCTACTGTTTCCACATATCCAGAGGCCTTTGTCAAAAGCAGAGAAATCCTCCAAGGAAGAAATTGCTTGGAAATCTGTCATTCCTACTAGAACACAAATACCAGTCTTCATAAGTGGTAAAAATAATTCCAGAAGGAGTTAAGTAATAGGTAAATAGGGTCTTAAAAGAGAGAGAGAGAGAATGAGAGGAAGGGTGAGCATAAAGTTAAGAGGCAGTGGGGTGAAGGGGGAGAGAAAGACTAGAGAGAGAACAGGGTTGTGTGTGTGTCACAGAGGAGCCCATTCAGCTCCCAGGGGGCCAGAAAACCCAGCCAGAGTTTAAAGATGTCAGCCATGGGTGTACTGGGTGGTGGCATTTGCCTCAGAGCTCCTTTCCAATTATATAAAATGTCTTGAAACTTTGAAACCAATGAGGTGGGGGCAGCAAACTTTCCCATTGATACAATCATATCTTTTCCAGTTCCCCTCATTGAACTTAACTATCCTTTTAAAAAGTCCACAAACATAAAACCATATGTGTCCTACACTGCTTAACGGATCCAAAAGTATCAGTTCATGAAATTTGGAAGTTTATTTCATTTAGATAATAATTACACACTTAAAACTCACATTTACTTCAAACGTTTTTAATTTGGTATGACAAATGGCACATCTCTCTTTGCCAATTACCCAGAGGCAGACACCAATCTGACAAGAAAAGAAACCATTAGCACCACAGTGAAAAACAAATGGAAGTCTTCTGTTTTCTTGACTTCATATTTTCTACAGCATCACGTTGTCGTGTTCTTACAGAAAGGCGAGGGGAAAGGACAGAGGGAAACTCGGAACTCAGCGAACACATTTTAGCCGCAGGCAACTTAATCTCCTCCTTCTCGTTTGCTGAGCTACCAAGATGAGCAACCTATGCGTCTTCAGAAATTCCTTTTGCCACCTTCGCAGATTCTAGAAACAGAAGATCTCTCCCCAGATTGAGACAAGCGCCTCTCCCCTTTCACACGTTAGTCTATTTTTGTGTAATCTGTGAGTTTCCAAACACGGACTGCGTTTCCCGCACCTGTTGTGCATGAGGAAACATGCTCTCCTGGGCCAGGGCCTGGCCATCGTGTGCATAGGAAGCAGTTCACGGACTCTCTCGTCTTCCGGCTGATTGCCACTTGGCCGCCCTGATTCTCCACTCCTCGTGTTCTCACTGGTCTCCTAGAGTCTCTTCTTCTCAAATGCCCTCTAAGCTGCTATGGTCAGCATGATTTCTGAACCACACAGGTCTAGCCAGATTGGCCCCTGCTTAGAATCCTCCCATTGCTCCTGAGATACAGGAGTTTCACGCAGACATCCCTGGGAAATGCAGCCCTGGAGGACTTCCCGGCCTCATCTGTCACCCCCTCCCCACCCACTTCCTTGGCTGCAGCGACGCGCTCAACCACACAGCCCCAAAGCTGCCTGCTGTTGACACGGCCATGCCTCCCAGCCAAGGACCACTGCCAGAGTACTTAGGACCTGTTGGGCACTGTGGTGGGTGCCGGATGCGGAGATGGCCGCGGGGAGTTTGCAGTTCAGTAAATTCAAAGTAACGTAGTAAGGCGCTGGACTCGGCTCCAGTTGCCCGGACCTCGGAAGAGCACTCTGACCACCATCCCCCGCCCTGCTTGACCGAGAGGCCGTTCTTTCATGCTCGTGGAGGGAAGTTTAAAGACCATGTGGGTGATGCACTTCACACCCATTATGATAGTTACAAAAAACATAAAATAACAACTGTTGGCGAGGATGTGAAGAAATTTGTGCATTGCTGGTTGGAATGTAAAATGGTGTGGCTGCTGTGGAAGAGACTGGTGGGTCATCAAAAAATCAACATAGAATTACCATATGATCTGGTAATTCCACTTCTGGGTATACACCAAGAGAATTGAAAGCAGGGCTCCAAGAGATATTTGCACGCCATATTCATAGCAGCATTAGTCGCAATAGCCAAAAGATGGAAGCAACCCAAATGTCCATCAACAGGTGAATGGATAAACAAAATGTGGTATATTCACACAATGGAATGTTATTCAGCTTAAACTTAAAAAGGAAGGAAATTTTGACACACGCTACAACATGGACAAACTTTGAAGACGATCACGCTGAATGAAATAAGCCAGAGACAATAGGAAAACCATTTTATGATTCCACTTACGTGAGGTACCTAGAGTAGTCAGATCCACAGAGACAGAATGGAGAATGGTGAGTGCCAGGGGCTGGGAGAGGGGGAACAGGGAGTTAGTGTTTAATGGGGCCAGAGTCAGTTTGGGAAGATGGAAACAGTTCTGGAGATGGATGGTAGTGATGGCTGCACAGCAATGCAAATGTACATAATGCCACTGAACTATACACTTAAAATGGTAAATTTTCTGTGTATTTTACCATAATAAAAAAAATTGCATATGTAGAATATTTGTTTCGACCATGATGCAGTCACAGGGCCTAGATTTACACTCCCACATTAAACAACAACCAGACAAAACAACTTAAAAAAAGATATAACAACAATTTTCAGACACAGGCCAACAGGCAGCACAGGACAGTGATCTTTGAGAGAAGAGGAACAAGTGAGATGAGCCCGCTGGCCGCCCTAGCTTACTACCTAGAAAACATTTCCAGGCCACACTACAGGAGGGGGCAACTCGAACAGAACCTGGGGTTCTCCCTCAAATGAGGAGATGGAGTTGAGAGTCCTGGGAAGCCAAGGAGGTTAGAACTGCAGGGCTGTGCTCTGGAGAGGAGGGCGCTGCAGGGGAGGAGCGAGTTGCATGGAGAGAGAGCTCTGGGGCTCTGTGGGGGGGCTGCCTGGAAACATCAGCTGAGTACCCATCAGCTGTGGATATGAGGCCAGGAAAGAGCCCCCCCCAGAAAGGAACAAGCAGAACAATCTTGATGCTCACAAAGGGCTAGGAATGGTTAGTGTTCCCACCAAAGTGGAGAAACCTTATCATACACAGGGCCCTGGGAAGAGTAGCCAGAAGGATATTGCCTCAAGAGTGGGGCAAAATTAGCCCTATGCTAATGGCCATTCTGGTCTCGCCTAACAAAGCTTAAAAGCAATCCTCAGAATGATTGAGCTGTTTCCAAATAGCTCCCCAGAACAAAGCTCAGGGACACGTAAAGGAATATAAACATATCCAGGACCCAACAAAATAAAATGTACAATTCTCATACCTGATCAAAAATCATTAAGAATACAAAGTAACAGGAAAATATGACACATGATCGGTGCGGGGGTGGGGGGGGCGGTGGAAATCAATAGAAACAGACCCAGGAATGACACAGATAATAGAGTTAGTAGAAAAGGTGTTAAATAGTTACTATAACTAGATTTTGTATGTTAGGAGGGTAGAGGAGAACATAATAATGTTGAAAAGAAATGTGGAAGATATGAAAAAAAGCCATTCGTAGGGATAAAAAAAGATGTCTAGGATTAACAGCAGGTTACACACTATGGAACAAAAATTTAGTGCACTTGAAGACTAAATGGCAGTAGAAGCCATCCAAGATAAAACAGAGAGAGTAAAAAGACGGAGGGAAAACCTGAACAGAGCGTTAGTGAGCACTGGGGCAAATCCGAACAGCCTAATATACATGTAATTGGAGTCCCTGAAGGAGAGGCAGGTGGGGAGAAAAATATTTGAAGAAATAATGGTTGAAAGTTTTCCAAATTTGGGGAAAAGTATAAATCCATGAATACAAGATACTCAATGAACCCTGAACACAAGAAATACGAAGAAAGCTTCACTAAGGTACATCATAATAAAATTGCCCAAACCCAGAGATAAAGAGAGAACTTTAAAAGCAGCTGGAGTGGGAGAGGGGGAGCACATTATGTGCAGAGGAACGAATGTACGAATGACGGCAACGTCTCATTGGAAACAATGTGTGCCAGAAGACAGTACAGCAACATTTGAAAATTTTAAAACTGCCAATCCAGAATTATTTACCCAGCAAAAAAAAGACTTTCAAAAATAAAGGTGAGAAAAGGACTTCTTCAGATATACAAAAGCTGAAGAAATTCATCACCAGCAGACTTTCACTGCCAGAAATGATAAAGTAAATCCTTGGAGCAGAAAGCAAATGATAACAAAAATTTGGTTGTACACAAAGAAATGATGAGGACCAGAAATGATAAATATTGAGTAAATATAAAAGAAAGTTTATCTTATTTAAAAAAAAATCTTTAAAAGAGAACTGACTACCTCAAGCAAACATAATAACAATATATTGTGGGGTTTGAAATATAAGTAAAAACGAAAAGTATGACAGTAATAGCACAGAAGCTGGGAAGGGAGAAATAAAAGTACAGACTTGTAAGATTGCTATACTATATGTGAAGTAGCCTAATATTACCTGAAGACAGACTGTGATAAGTTTAAGATGTATACTATAAGTCCTAAAGCACCTTCTATTTGAAAAAAAAAGAGGCATGGGGAGTAAGCCAACAGAGGATGTAAAAAGAAATAATAAAAATTACTTAATTTATCCAAAGGAAGTCAGGAAGAAGGAAACAACATATGAGACAAATAGAAAACAAACAGCAATACAGTAGATTTAAACTCCATTATACCAATAATCACATTAAATGTAAATGTGCTAAACACCTCAAATAAAAGGCAGAGATTATAGATTGAATAAAAAAGCAGGAACAAACTACACACTGACTAAAATAAATCCACTTTATTAAAAAGACATAGATAAATTAAGAGTAAAATGATGGAAACAGAATATGTCATGATGAAACTAATCAGAAGAAAGCTGGGGTGGCTACGTTAATATCAGACAAAATAAATTTCAGAGTAAAGTGTGTTAACAAGGATGAAGAGAATCATTTAATAATGATAAAGGAATCCATTCATCAAGAAGACATAACAACCCTAAATGTTTGTGCCCCTAATAAAAGAGCTTCAAAATACCTGGGACAAAACCCAATAGGACTAGAAGGAGAAACAGACAAATCTACAATCACAGTTGGAGACTTCAGAAAACTGTCTTAATTGATAGAACAAGTACGCAGAAAGTCAGTAATATGTAGACGTCTTGAACAATACTATAAGACAATTTGACCTGATTTGACATTTATAAAATACCCTACCTAACTATGGCAGAATACACATCATTTTCAAGTGCACACAAACACTTCCTAAGATAGATCTTATGCTCAGACCAAAAAAGGGGATAAATTTACAAGTATTCAAATCATACGAGGTATATTCTCTGACCACGATGAAATTAAGTTAGAAATCGATACCTGAAGGTTATCTGAAAAATCCCCAAATATAATCACGTGTCACCTAATAACAGGGACATGTTCTGAGAAATGCATCATTAGGTGATTTCATCACTGTGGGAACATCATAGAGTGAACTTACACAAACCCAGCTGGTATAGCCCACTACACTACACACCTAGGCTATATGGGACCATCAACGTACATGAGTTCCGTCATTGACTGGTACATCATATGGTGCAGGGTTGTTTTGGAAACTAAAAAATATACTTCTAAATAACTCATAGGTTGAAGAAGAAATCACAAAGGATATTAGAATGTATTTTGAAATGAATGAAAATAAAAACATGACATGTCGAAATGTATGAAATGCAACTAAACCAGTGCTTACAGTGAAATTTATAGCACTAAACATCTAATCAGAAAACAAGAAATGTCTTGAAACAATGACCTTAGCTTCCACCTTAAGAAATGAGAAAAGGAGAGCCAGACCTGATGAGCCAGCAGTTAAAGTTCGGAGTGCTCTGCTTTGGTGGCCTGGGTTCGGTTCCCTGGCACGGAACCACACCACTCGTCTGTCAGTAGTCATGCTGTGGCAGCTCACACAGAAGAATGAGAAGAACTTACAACTATAGACAGCTATGTACTGGGGCTTTGAGGGGGAAAAGAAGGAAAAAGTAGGAAGATTGGCAACAGATGTTACCTTAGGGTGAATCTTCCCCGAAAAGAAAAAAGAAATGAGACAAGAAGAGAAAATTAATTTCAAATTAAACAAAAGACAAGAAATAATAAAGATAATGACGAATCAATGAAATAAGGAAAAGAAAAATGATAGAGAAGATCAATGAAACCAAAACCTAGATATTTCAAAAGATGAATCAAATTGATAAATCTCCAGCCAGACAGATTTGGAAAGACAGACAAAGGAAACAAATTATTAACATTAGAAATAAGAGAGGAGAGACATCACTACAAATCTCACAGGCAAAAAAAAGTTAATAATGAAAGAACATTATGGACAACTTTAAATGAATAAATTCAATAACTTGGATGAAATGGGGAAATTACTTGGATGACACAAACTTCCAGAGCTCACTCAAGGAAAAAATAGATAATCTGAATAGCCAAGCTTTATATCTATTAAAGAAATAGGACTTATAGTTAAAAATCTTCTCAGAGAAAATCCCAGGCCCACATGGCTTAGCTGAAGTGTATAAATATAAATATTTATTGCCTCAAGAGCGGGCAAAATTAGCCCTATGCTAATAGCCATTCTGGTTCTGCCTAGAGAGTTCCACCAAGTAGTTAAGAAAGAAACAAAATCAATTCTACACACATTTTTCCAAAAAACTAAAGAGGAGGGAACATTTCCCAACTCATTCTCTGAGGCCAGCATTACCCTCATACCAAAACCAGAAAATGGTATTACAAGAAAATTATAGAGTGATATGCCACGTGAACATAGACACAAATATTCTCAACAAAATTTGAGCATATATAATTCAACTATATGCAAAAAGGACAATACATCGTGCCTATTTGCTCTTCAAAAGAGAGTATTATGAAAATTAAAAGCTATGCCACAGACTGGGAAAAAACATCTGGAAAGCATAGGCCTGGCAGTGGACTTGAATCTAGGAGATAGAAAGAACTCTTGTATGGTTCAATAGTAAGATAAACCACCCAATGAAAAATAAGCAAAAGATTTGATTATACACTTTATCAAAGAAGATACGTAGATGGAAAATAAGCATATGAAATGATTCTCAAGACTATTGATTATTCCAGAAACACAAAATAAAACTATAAGAGGACACTACTGCACACTGGCTAGAATGGCTAAATTAAATAGGCTGACCACACCAAGTGCTGGAGAGGATGTGGAGCTTCTGGAACACTCATACACTGCTGGTGGGATTGTAATATGAATAAGCCACTTTGGAAAACAGCCTGGCAATGTCTTAAAAAGTTAAATATACACCTACCATATGATACAGCCATTCCACTCCTAGGTACTTACTCAGCAGAAATTAAAGTATGTGTCCATAGAAAAACCTGGGCACAAATATTCATAGAAGCTTTATTTGTAATAGTAAAAATCTGGAAACAGCCCAAATGTCCATGAAGAGGTGAATGGATGAACAAATTGTGGTATATCCACACAATGGCATGCTACCCGACAGTAAAAGTGTATGAACTATTTATATGCCCAATAACATGGATGAAGCCCCAAATAATTATGCTGTATTAAAGAAGTCAGACAAAAAATCCCATACTGTATGATTCCATTTACATACAGTTCTGGAAAATGCAAACTAATTTATGACAAAAAGTAGACGAGTGGTTCTCTAAGGATGGAGGAGGTGAGGGGATGGAGCATTATGTTCATCATTTGATCATGATGACGGTTTCCTTGACATATATTAAAACTAATACAATTATTACCTTTAAATATGTACACTTTATTACTACAATTTTATTTCAATAAAGCTACAAAACACATTTTAAAAATTACATCTATACCTCTGTTAAGTGAGTGATACTACACCCATTTTGAAGATTAAGAAATAGTCTCTGAGCAGGAACCCAGGGTTTTTGGAGGCTGCTCCCAGGGCCAGCTTGGCATATTTGTGGGTCTTAGAAGACCCACCCTTGCCTACTCTATGGGTGGTTGCAAAGGACTGAGGGTGAGACAAGCTCCTCCTGTCCCCACCCCAGCCACCTCTGTTTGCCCAGTTAACTACTATCGATTTGAGGAAACTCAGCTCAAAATTTGGCTCCTCCTAGACATCTTCCTTGGACCCGAGGAGGGGTCTGGGATGCCCACCTGCCCTCTGATCGGCACCGTAATCAGCCTGGTCTAAGCCCCGTCATCTGTGGGTCACTCCTGGGACACTGTGGGCAACTTGGTCCTATATCCTCAGTTCACAGCACAATGCTTGGCCCCACAGATGTACTGGGTGAATAAATGAATAGGGGTAGGAATAGGTCTCAAACAAGGGCAGGAACAAGGCTTCCTTCTAGAAGACGCAGAAACAGCTGAGGTTAAAGGTCCAGGAACTAGGAAGCGTGACCTGCATCTACTCCAGATGACACCCCTACTGCTGCTCATAAATGGGGACAAAGAAGTGAACTAGTAGCGTCTCCACCTGAGCCCTGACACGTCTTCCTTGTTCTATCTCAGGATCGTCCTTGGCTCCAAGAAGGGACCTTCTCAGGTGGCCATGGTCATCTTTGGCCTTACCAGGACCCACAAGGAGAGGCTGCAGAACAGGCTGCGCCAGCATCAGCCTTCGTAACAAGGAAGATCCAAGAGGAGAGGCAGGTGTAACTGTACTAAGCCCCTGTTTGTTCCCTGAGATGCCGAGAAAGAGGGAAAAGTTCACGTCAATAGGCTCAAGCTTTTGACCAGAACTGAGCTGACTCACGCAGTATCTCCCCTTTTGGACGAGGTCCCTCAGTGGGTTCCAGAAAGGCTGAGTGCAGCTCCATCGGACCCTGCCCCCAATAACCACAATTCATTCCTAAATGAGCATTCCTTTCTCTCCCCCACATTCCCATCAGTCCCCAGATTAGCATCGCCAAAGGAACCCCCGTGGGAATCTGGCTTCCACCACCTGCCAATGCCCTTCTCAGTGCCAGGAACTTGGGCTTGTTGGGCCGGACAAGTTCCAGAAGGCATGCCTCTCTGGATTCAGTGCTTTGCTTCTGCAGGCAGTTGTTTCGTAAACGCCAGAAAGTGTCTTAGATGGGCAAACCTGAAAAGGAGGCGGAGGCCTTCTAGATACCCCCAATTCCTTCATCCCAACAAAAAGATGTACACCTGCCCTTGGTTAGGTCCTGTGTGGAGAAGAAAAAAGAGAAGCAGCAGCCCCAGCCTGGCCTCCAGGAACTCAGATATGGTGGAGACAGAGGAGCAAAGAGAGGAGAGACGGTCACTGGGGGCAGTGAGGGTGCAGGGGGGGGGGGGGGGGGGGGGTGTCAGGAAAAGCTTCTGGAGGAGGTGAGCTAAGCCAAGATTTTAAGAAGGGGACCACCCAGACAAGGCAAGACCAGAAAGGCCTATTCTAGGAAGAGGCATCAGTGTGAGCGAAGGCACAGATGCCCAGGAGCAGGGCATGTATGTGAACAGTGTGGTGTGATGGGGTGTTAGTCGGGGTCTGTGAGTACAAGTACCCCACACAGCCTGCTCAGAGCAGGGGCTGAAGAGTATGACTTAGTGCTCTATTTATTGACTAATGTGTACCATTGCTATAATTCACCTTTTATAATAGCTTATTTTATTTATTTACCTTGGTAGGTGATACATAGCTATGGTACAAGTTTCAATGGCATAAAGTGAAGACTAAGTTTCCTCTTTCACTTCTCTAGGACTCTGGGGAAACACTGGAAGAGCCAGAGCCTGGATCCACAGAAAGAAAAAAAGGGAGGGGGGAACCATTTTTGATGCATTGCTGGACTCACAGGAAATAAGTGAAATCTCTAAAGACCAGCACCCATCCCCCTACACACACGCACATGCACACACACCAACAACAAAGGAACTAGCATGAGCTGGAACCAGATGGGCCTGGAGCTAAGAACCAGGCGGGGAGCGAAGTTGCCCTGAGGGCAGCGCCAACAGCAGCACCCCCAGCGGCACGGCCTCCGGACAACGAGTCCCACAGCAGGTGGGGGGCCAGCCCAGAGCCCTGCAGAATCCAGACCCTTGAGGATGATCATCTGGTGGCTCACAAAAGCAGAGGCAAATCCTCTTAGAGGAAAAACCTTTCCAGTCCAGCCCATCAGAATTTCCACGAGCCAAAAAGCAGATCACTGAGTAGAGAGGAGCACGGGAGCCAGTAGAAACAACAAAAAGATTTAGACCCTGAGGACGCCAGACACTGGAATTAGCAGAAACAGAATACAGGACAGGTTTGCAGAACATGTTTAGAGAAAACAAGGATGAATGCTAAAGAGGAGCGAACAGGGGACTGTACGAGGACTGACCCTGCAGATCTTAAGAGGAACCAAAAGGGACTTCCAGAAATGAAAGACAGAATTTTGGAAATAATTAACTCAATGGACAGATCAAAGAATAAATTAGACACCACTACCCAAAATGACTGTTTCACATCTTCTTTCTCCTCAAATCCCAACACCCCTTCCTTCGTCCTTGCTCCCAGCTGATGCCTCCTTGAGAAATGGCAGCAATCAGAAGAGATTTCCCACCAGCTTCCACGCTCACATCACCTGCGTGCCAGCATCAGTACCGCACGCTCAGCCCTCGTTCCCATTTCTAGTGATGAACTTCTCATGCCCCAACCTGAAGGCAATTCCACCTGTGTTCCAGAACCATCTCTCCGCACACCCTGAAGGGCGTTGCCCCACACATTCTCTCTGCTCTTTCCCACACTATTCACCTTCTGTCTCTACTGGAACATTTTCATCACCTCCTCATGACTTCACCGTGGAGTGAAATGGATTCAACGCTCGGAGCCAATGCTTTTCTTTCATCACTTAGATAGCTACAATTCTATCACTAGGAGCTTCTCCAGGAAAGGCGCAAATGAACCGTATTTCCTGAGTCTTGCATATTCACCAATGTTTGTTGCCTTTGTATTTGAATGACAGTTTGGTTAAGTATAAAACAACATACTTAGGTATGACGTGGGCATTGTCCCTCTCCCAGCCATGGAGAAGACCAAGGCCAGACTGATGTTTTCCTCTTGTAGGGGACCTGACTGCTTTCCCTTGATTCCCTTTTTATCTTTGAATTTTAGTAACTTTAATCAGGAACGCCTTAGTGTTGACCAATGTATGCATTTCCCTTGGAACACAATATTCTTTTTCAATCTGTAGATTCACGCTTTCTTTTTATTTCTAGAAATATTTCTTTTTTTTTTTCCCCTGCTTTATCTCCCCAAATCCCCCCTGGTACCTAGTTGTATATGCTAGTTGCAGGTCCTTCCAGTTGTGGCTAGAAAGATTTCTTAAATTATAATTTTAATTTTTTTTCATGATCTTAGTTCTTTTATTCTTCAGACTCATCAGGTACAGGAATTTGGGGTCCTTTTAGCTACCTTCCCATATTCAGATCCTTTTAAATGCCTTGTTCACTTCCATTTCATTGTGCTCACTTTCTTCTCAATGCTGCCCTCCACATACCTTGCTGTGTTGTCAGAAGTGTCTGTTCCTCTTTGTGCTGATTCCAAATGCCCTTTATATCTGTAAATGCTTGTGTTTTCTCTTCCACATTTTCCTGAGTTCTCCAAATGCCCGTCTCATTTCCTTCTCTCATGCCATGTCTTCCTTGACATCCATCTCTGCTTTAAACTCTTGCTTTACAGAGGCAACTAGTCCATGTTTTCTTTTTTAATTTTTGGCAATATGTTTTGTCATAAATTACATCTGCTCCATGACAATTTGTTCTGATTTTTTTTTGGAAAAAAAGGGGGAAAGAGAGATTAAAACTGTGCATGTACGTCATCCATTTTCAGAGAAGCCCAGTGGCCCCACCTTCGATGGGTGCACTGACGACAAATTATGCAGTGAGCCCCTGCTTGGGGCTCTCTCTGGGTCTTCCTTCTGTACCTTCTGCCATCCCTTATAGGCCCATAAAGGGCCTTTTTCCCCAACGTTGGTTCCTAAAATCCTCTCCATTCCTTGGTGCCCTGTGAACTGCTGTGTCTTTGCAGAGACCTAGCTATTTCCCACAACATGAGGCAAGAGTTTAGGGACCTCCCATCTCTACAACCATGTATGTATCCTTCATCCAGATGGCCTGCAGGATTGCTGATACGTCAGTGGAACCATGACCTTTCAGCCTGGATACACTTCAGCCTTCCCGGTTGGTGGCTTAGAGGAGAAACCTCAGTGCCAAGGGAGAAAGAAGAGGGGAAGCGCCTTGACCATCCTGTGAATGGGCGCAGTCTTCTGTCTGCTTTGGGTGCTAAGAACTCAACTCTGGTGACTGTCAGAGTCAGGCAGCACTTCAGTCTGTGCACTAACTTTCCCTCTGACTCATTATGATGCCCCCTTGTTTTCTTTATTCCTGCTTTAGGGTGTGCATATACAGATACGTCAACAGCCATGAGAGACGGGACTGGTCAAGGAAGGCATTTCATGGGGCTGGAAGAGGAGACATTGTTTCAAAACCACCGAATCTAAGACAGTGACAACAAGATGCTGGTGTTCATTGAATCTCAAGGAAAGCTAGTGAGTAGGACGTGAACTTTGAGCTGTTTTTTGACTTCTTGCGGGTGATGAGGACGAATCAATCCTCACGCAGCCTTTTGCCCGGGCCAGCCAGGGCCATAAGGGGCTTTCTTGGTTCCTCCGGGGAGGATGCTGCAAAGCTGCAGCCACAGCACAAATTGGGGTGTCGGGAAATTGGGTACAATCCCAGCCTCTGTGACACGGCAGAGGGTATCTTACTGCGGAACCTCATGTCTACACTGCAGTTGGAAACACCTGCCTCAGAGAGCGATTGCGAAGATTTCCTGGGATGTTACCTTAAAAGCATCGAGCTAAGTGCCTGGAGCCCAGCAGCCTGAAAACACCATTTGGCTCAATTTTCCTCTTTTTGAGCCCGGCAGAAGCTGGAGGACCATTCCAGCTGTCATCATCTTCCTTTCCCTGATGCGGACCATCATTCTCATCCATTTTAACCCTGCAACTCTTACAAGGCTGTTTTGATGCCAGGAAGCTTTTGATGCATCAGCATGAAAATGGCCTTGTCAATTTTTTAAAATCACTTTCCTTTTATCAGGTAATGTCCACAGCAGATCCGGACACTTATCCCCATCCCATCGCCTTCCCCTCCCAGTGACATCACAGTCGACTTTTCCCTTATGTTTTCTACACTTCTTTCATTTTCCAGCTCCATTTTCAACATCTCCTTTTCT
Source organism: Equus quagga (assembly GCF_021613505.1). Lineage (NCBI taxonomy): Eukaryota > Metazoa > Chordata > Mammalia > Perissodactyla > Equidae > Equus > Equus quagga. The sequence continues at coordinate 41,693,994 of NC_060286.1, forward strand.
TTTTTTTTCAGTAGCTCTCATTTTCTTTATGTTAGATTTGTCTGAGTTCTTACAAGTAGATATTATTTCTATAATCAGAAAAAAATACAAAACAACTTAAAATAAATAACACAGTCGTGTTGCTGTGCTTGCTTAGTGAACCGGTGGGAGTTTCGTGGAGATTCTCCTGTGCCGTGAAAGGATGAGAACGTCCTCCACTCTCGGAAAGCTCCAAGCGGGACAGCCTCAGGGTGAGAATGGAACTCCGTCGATTGGAATCTTTGAGCCGTCTTTGGCCAGCCGTCCAGCTTTGGTCAAGTAGCTAACCTCTTTGTTCCTCATCTGCCAAATGCAGAGAAGAACAGCTCCAGCTCACCAGGTGACTGTGATGTGAGGAATAAATGAGGTAAAACACTTGGAATGGAACCCCGCACATCAGAGCCATCACTATGCACACAATCAAGAAAGGGGAATGCAGCCAAAAGTCCCGTAAAGGAGCAGGGTCCTTTCCTAAAAAGGAATGAAGCATCAGTACGGACTGCAACCTGGAGGAACCTCGAAAACATTGTGTTAAGTGAAAGAAGCCAGGCACAAAAGACCACATGCTGTCTGATTCCATTTCTATGAAATGTCCAGAACAGGCAAATCTATAGAGATGGAAAGTAGATTAGCGGTTGCCTAGGGCTGGAGGGTGGAGGGAACAGCAAATATTGGCAGTGAGCGCTCAATGAGTACGGGGTTTCCCTTGGGGATGATGAAAAGTTCTGGAACTAAAAGCAATGGTTGAACAACCTCATGAACGTACTCAATGCCACTGAACTGTGCATTTTAAAACAGCTAAATGGTAAATTTTAGGTTATTTGTATTTTACCATTGGAAAAAAATTACGAGGGTCCATCCTCTGAATTTTCAAATGGGAACCAAAATAAGCTCCCAGTTATTAAGCTCTTAAGTTATTAAGCAGCCAATTCTATATCTTAATTGAAAATCAATGAGCAAGGTCCCTGGAATGCTAAGGGAGAGATGAGACTATTCGCAATGCAGACCATGAGCACACTCTGCTTTGAATGATCAATGGCTCCTGTATCATTAGCTTTGCTGCTTACCAAACCTCTTTGACATTTAGGAGCTTGAAACAACCTCTGATTTATTACCTTCATGTGGGTCAGCTGGGCTGTTCTGGTCCAGGCCAGCTTGGCTGATCTCTGCTGGGCTCTCTCCCATGTCTGTGGTCAGCTGGCAGGTCAGCTGGTACCTGAAGGACCTAATAGGGACCTACTCGCATGCTTGGCCATTGGAGGCCTGGTCAGTTGGGGAGCCTCAGCTGGAAGGGCTGGTCTCTGTTCCAGTGGTCTCTCATGCTCCAGGCATCTAGCCTACCTCCACGGAACAGCTGGAGGGAGAAGCCATAAGCCTCTGGAGGCCTGGGTTCCAAGTACACAGCCTCACTTCCACCACATTCGATTGGTCAGAGCAAGCCACACCCCAGCCAGATTCAAGTGGTTGGGGAGTGGGGAGGAATAGACCCCAGTTCCTGCTGGGAGGAGCTGCTAAGAAGCTGTGGCTATTGGCCCCCTATTCCTGTAACTGCGGGCCCACCAGAACCAGTTCCACTGACCCCAACTCCTGTCAACAGAGTGACTAAGAATTGCCTTTCAGAAAATCTACAAAGTCACGTAGCCAGGGCATTTGCAAAAGAAGAAATCGTGACCTGAAATGACACAGAACCAACGATCCTCCTTCCCACGGCACCCCAGGACCAGGAGATGACAAGAACTTGAAAGCTGGACTCTTATCAGAATCTAGGGGTCCCTCATTCAGGAAGATTCGTTGTTAAAATTCCTCCCCTACCTCATCAAAAATGTTTAGAACCCCGTCATAAATGTTTAGAACCCCATCATAAATGTTTAAACCTTACCGTAAATGCTTGAAGCCCACCGATCAAAACCTATCCCACCAGCATTTCCATGTGCCAGCCTGTTCTCCCTAACCTCTTAAATTTCACCCCAAATCCTGAATCGGGGAGACACATCTGAGGGCACACTCCCCCTGTTCTCCCTGCAGATCAATCTCACAGAATAAAACTGATCTCTTTTCCCAAAGGCTGATGCCATAATTAATTGGCTGGTTTATGTGCATCCAGCAAGTGAACCCCGATTTTGTGCAGTAACACTCCCGTGCTCCTGAAATGAACGGTGTTAAAGACCCCAGATGCCCAGTTTCTGTGGTTTGTTCCCCAGATGGTGCTGAAGCCCCACTGCATCCCCGGGTGCACCACACTTCTCCCCTCCGGGGTGGGCTTGGAAAGGGTGAGGCGTAGAAATGCGGGCAGGGTGTCTGTTTTGCACGTCACTTAGTAAAATAATATAGCTGAAAATGTCACAGCTTGCATTTCAGGGCTGTGCAAGGGCCCCTATGTGAACAGCTGCACAGGAGGAGCCCCGTCCATGTATCTTCCTTGCTTTTCTTTACAGCTCTGTGTTTCTTTTTGTTTCAGAACTAAATAGGCTTCCCGCCCACTTTCTTGGACCTGTGTCCAGAACCTCTTCCTCTCAGCAGCTGACGAGGCCTCTGGACCTTCAACAGGGCTGGGGAGGGGCTCCTTCCAGGGGGAAGAAATAGAGTGAGCAAAGGCAGGGACAGGAAGCCCGAGCCTCTGTCCAGGGTGGCCAAATCCAGCAGAGTTCTCATCCAAAAAGGCAAGCTAAGGTGCGTGGTGAAGAGCCTGAGACAATAAGGGAAGGCGACTGGACTTCATATCCGTGGAAATAGGGAGCCACTGAAGAGTGTGGAGTGCCGTGGTCAGGGCCACGTGTGGGAAAGCCAGCAGCAGCGTGTACAGACAGATGAAGTTCAGAGAGGTCAGAGGCAGAATGGGCCATTTTGGAGGCTGTCGACACCATCTGGGTGTTGGAGACCTGAACAAGCACGATGGTGAGATGTCACAGAGGTAGAATGGACACAATGTGACGACCGCTTAGATGTGGGAGGAGAGGAAGGAGTGGACAGTGAAGGATGAGTGGGGACAGATGACAGAGAAAGCACTGGCACCGTGCATCGGAACAGGGCGGAGAAGATGCAGGGTGTTTCCCGAGAGAAGGGAACAAGGGTCTGGTGAGTTTGGCCACAGGCTCTAAGACTCCAGAGCACCGGATACCCACCAGGGGGTAGGGCTGGGGCTGGCAGGCGCCCTGCAGGCAGGGGGGGCCAAGGAGCCATGGGCGCTGCCCCGTTTGCCACCTCGTCCAAGGCCAGCCCTGCAGTCTGACGTCGTGCCGCCGCCACCGGGTCTAAAACCCAGCTTTCAGGATTGAGCAACAGCGTTTTCTCCTCCCAGATGAAAACCTGCCCAAAAACCAGGCCCGGATTTCTCCCCTGCTCTCTCCAACGCTTGGAGCGCTCCGCAGTTGGCCACAGCTGTATCACTCACAACAGATTTTACAAGGCTGTCCTTCTGCCAGGATCCTTTTAGAAGTAAAAATAGCTGAAATCAGCCCGCTCTCCCGGAACCGTGAAAACATTTCCCCAGACCTCAGGAGTTCACCTACCGCCGTGTCACCCTGTGCCCAACAGGCTTCTCACGAGAACAGTTCGCGGAACCTCGAGGGGCCGTTCTGAGGACTCATTTTGTACACGCTTCCACTCGGGGCTCAGCTTGAAATGGGCGTGCAGCTGGGGACAGAGGCGACTGCCTTCTTGGGCACCGCTCAGGTGCACTTAATCACACAAGACACCCGGGTCATGAAAAAGAAGTGCTTCCAACTCGTAACGGTGCCCTGCAGGGTCACGTGTTGCTGGGGGTCCCATTCCGGTCACCATCAACCCTCCCAGCATCACGGACCCGGTCTTTGGGCATGTGTTCTCAGGTCAGCTACAAAAATATCTCTAAGATTTTTTAGCTAATGGTGCATTCACGAGGTCATTCAAGGCTAAGACCAGGCGGATTAAAAGATCCGATTCTTTCCTGAGGCCCTTGGTTGTAAAGGACCAAAGAAACTGTAAAACAAAGATTTATTCAGTTGCAGTCGGACAGCTCAACGGCGCAGCCCCGTAAGAACCAGGAAAAAAGAAACATCTGGCCAGAAAATCACACTTGTTTACAAAAAAAAAAAAAAAGGGTTAAGAGTTCTTCTCCAGCTTCACCAAGTTCTTGGACTAAAATTAGGCTGAAAATTAAAAACAATGTCGAATCTGGAGAGTGCAGGGGCAACACGGCAGGAGAAAGAACATCTTGTTTCTTCCTTATCCAGCTGCCTCTGACCACGCTCCCCTCCCGAGCACCCTGGGGAGAAGCCTGCCCGGCTAGGTAGCCCCCCGGGGATCACACAGCTGTGCGCTCCCGGCACAGGTGGCCCGGGTTGCCTCCACTTTGAGGACAAACCCTTTCGTGGAGAGGGTCTGTTCTGAGCAGACACTCCGAGAAGGGAGAGGGCCATGTTTTGCTGCCCCTGATGATGAGCCTCTCTTCCCAGCCCAGTGCCAATAGCCCTCGTGCTGCTGCCACTCAGATATTGACAGCTGTCTATGGAGGGGGATGGGTGACTCTCTGGAGACGTGGACAATGGCTGTTTTGTAAGGAGGGAAGCCTGCTCTTGGCCTGAGTCAGGAAACTCAGCTTCTTTTCCAGGCCGGCCGTTGACTCAGCGAGGGCTCTCAGGACAAGCCCTTTTTGCTCAAGTTGGCCCAGCCTCCTCCTGCTGTGCGCAGTAGCCGGGGATGGGAGTCCCAGGACTGGGCAGGGGCCTTCCGCTCTCCCTGGGATGCTAATGGGATTAATGGGTTAAGACTGGAAGATGCTTTAAACTTCTTGGCACAAAGCTGTCTCAAACATGGTAATTAATAAATCTTCCCAAAGAGGTGGATTAAGGTCAGGAGTTGCTAGGGGGCCTGGGGAATAGGGTTGGCTCTGTTTCATGGCTGGGTCTCCAGAGCTGATGGGGAAGGACATGGCATCTGCCATTTGCAGCCTTGTTCACGGCACAGCGATGGTGACAACAGGTGTCCCTGGGTCCCTGGGCTGTGCGTGTGAGCAACCCATACTCACCTTTGTTAAAAAAGTAGCCAGTCTTTGAAAAGCTCGCAGTACTGGGGAAATATAAAGATATACTGTCACCATGAAATTAAAGGCTAGAGGAGAAATGAAGTCATACCACCAAAGCAGAATGGAGTTAACCAGCCAACTGCTGTGGCGTTAGCTGTGAAGCGCCATTTTGTGGAAATCAGCGATGAAGCTTCTAATAGCACCCAGTAAGGAAAATGATGATCAGACTTCTAACCAGGCATAGGGTTGCCCCACTGGTGTCTTCAAAGGGGGCCTGGAAATTTTTGGCAAATCTTGAGGGATCAGGACCTGAGTGTCTCCACATCCCACGTAAAGGCAACATTCCTGGAAATCTTGCACCGCCAGATGCCAAGCTGAGAAGACCACTAACGAAGCCGTGAGTTTTGTTACCGTGGTTCCTTCTGGGATGAACGATGGCCTTGGTGAATCATCCAGGCTTCCAGTCTCTTACGTCTTGCGCCACCGCCTCCACGGCGTGGACAGTCTGTGGATGGTCCCCCTTCTGCTGCGCTCCAGAGCAGGGAACTTGTGAGTCCCAGAACCTGGCTGTCCCTGAGGATGTCAACCACCACAATGACCAGAATCAGGCTCGACGAGAGCTGGGTTCATCTCTAACCAGGTGAACGCAGAGTTCCACGCTGTTCCTTCCCACCCCTTCAGCCCTTCCAAGGGTTCTCAGGGCACCTCAAAATTCCCCTCTTGTGCCACAAATCACTGGCCTGGGGACACGGATGCGATGTCGCCTGCTCCCAAGCTCCCCACAGTGTTAGATTCCAGCGGCTGGCCCAGCGAGCGTCACCTGGCACCGTGTTCTCCGTGGGCTGCCGTGGCACTGAGCGTTCTCCCTCCGGCGAGCCTCTTTGGGTTGTGATCCTGGGAAGCCTTCCCAGACCAACCTCAGCTAGCCCTCCTGTCTGTGAATCACTCCTCAGACCTCTTGAGCATTCCAAAACACATTTCCAAACAGGGGATCTGGCCTTTGGGCTAACGAAGTCCATTCTCGCCAGTAGGGCACCATGTCCCCTCTTGACGGCTCTGAGTCCCCTCACCCTGCCCCAATGGAAGTGTGTTTGCAAGGACCCATCAGATTTGTTCAAAGCCTCTGATTTGTTCTCCTCGCCTGCGTTTGTCCGGCCCCATCTGATG